>NC_134702.1:225554118-225868761 GCF_043290135.1 Rhipicephalus microplus
TGCTCATCGACAGTGTGAACTATTGTTATTGCACAAGAACAACTGGTCACAATGCACATCATTGTCGAGACGCTGAGAGCGCACATTCAGCATTTATCACGGCTACCGTCACATCATTTAGCGTATTCGACAGCTCGGAGGCCCCATTCTTAGTACTGCGGTATCGTGACAAAACATCAGGACATACTACCGCCTGGCTTCAAACTTGCGATGCATCCAGCAACTGCGCCATGGAGTCTTCGTCAACCTGACGTGCGCTTATCAGTTCCTCGAATCTTTAAGAAGGCACGCATGTCAACGCTAGCCTTGAAGCAATTGACTTTGCGTCTGTTGGACGAAAGGTACTTCAACCGCATACATGTTTGCACCGATGGCTCCACTAATTCCAACAACTTCACAGGAGCAGTGGTTGTTCCATCTGAAAATGTGTTGCTTCAATACAAGTTTTCTCACACCACGACGTCGACAGCCGCTAAGCTCGCAGCACTTCAAGGTGCAGTAAAGTACATTCTTCTCAGATTTGGGCGCACGTTAAAGAACACCAGGTGGTCGAAATTTCCGGAGCCCTCCACTACGGCGTCTCTCATAATCATACGGTGGTTTTGGGACGTTAAACCCCACATATCAATCAAAGTACATTCTTCGCCAGCAACCTAACCAATGGGCCATGTTTTGCGACTCCAGGTCAGCCTTACAGTCACTACGGTTTGTTATGCAGCACGGGCTACATGAACAATCAGTATATAAGATAAGGCACGACTACCACGAAGCGCTCGCGGAAGATCAGGATATTTTATTTCAGTGGTTGCCGAGTCATTGCGGAATCGTCAGCAATGACCGCGCGGATGAAGCTGCTCGACCGGCTCATGACCAAGACCTGCGCACGCCCATACCACTCTTGAGAACGGACGCTGCAAGGCTACTACAATCACTTGCTCGCCGTATATCTCTCCTACAATGGAATACGCAGGGTTTCTCCAACACGCACCTGTATTCGATCGACCCAAACTTGCAACTTCGTTTGCCATCCGGGTTCTCACGATGCGCTGAAACTTTACTGTGTCGCATGAGGTTGGGTTGGGCGTGGCATTTACGAATTCGTACTCTTGTCTCATTGGAATGGCGAGCACTTCGACATGCAACTACTGCGCCTGTGAGGAAACGCTTGAGCACATTCTATGTCATTGCCCAGCATACCAGACCGAACGACGTATTATGGAAGCCAAGCTCTGTCAGCTGGATTCGCGGCCGCTTACAGAAGAGAAGATCCTGGGACCTTGGCCGATGGCTTCCCATACGCGCAAAGCGACGAAAGCCCTCTTGTACTTTTTAAGGACCACCGAACTTCACG
The DNA here is from genome assembly GCF_043290135.1 of Rhipicephalus microplus. Lineage (NCBI taxonomy): Eukaryota > Metazoa > Arthropoda > Arachnida > Ixodida > Ixodidae > Rhipicephalus > Rhipicephalus microplus. The sequence goes on from NC_134702.1 coordinate 225,555,470, forward strand.
ACCGCTTGTGAAAGAACTCTGCGAGGCCGTGCTGTGTAGTCTCGAGCTGACTATTTATGCTTCTCTTTCTTACTCCTCTTCTTTTCTGACTCTTTCCGTTCTACTATTCCCCTCTTCCCCCCCCCAAGTGTAGGGTAGCCAACCGATCCAAGCTCGGTTAACCTCCCTGCCTTTCCTCTCTATTTGTCTCTCTCTGTCTCTCTCTTCCATTTCTCTCTTTCTTATAGCTTCATAAAATGTGGTGTGAATACATAGGTGCATTGCCTGCGAATAAATGCGCCTATAGTTAACATAAATTATCATCCTCAACGTACACTCATCTTGCTTCTTGAAATACTATCTACGGAGCGTAGCATACAACTTGCAGTTTTTTATAGAACTGCTTTGTTTAGTATTTATTCGTTATCATACGATTTTATGAGATGGAAGTGGGTCGATAGGGAAAGAAAATAAAATCTTTTGTTTTTTTAACGCAAGAGAAGCTTAGTGTTATACCATTCAGAGACAATTATTTTCAACGATGACAGACAGACTGGTACTCTGAAGTGTCTGATTTTACATTTCAGTTCTTCACATTAGGATCACGACGGAAACACATTTGTATTCCCAAGTTTCGGATCTCTTCATGACACCATAGTGTGGAATGGCCAAGTGACATCCGCAATGTTTAGGCAAATTGTTGATATTTGTTTCAAAAGATGGCAAAGACAACAGTGTAAGTAAAAACTTGCTTCCGAGTTTCATATAGTCATGCTTATTAGAGCTAATTAACAGAGCCTCCAATGTTGCAATCATAATAATAATTCTGCAACAAAACATTCAGCCATTTATATATAAGGGAAAGAAGGGTACACATAAGGGCTCGTTTTTCCGTGTTTTCACACAATAATAATGACATCTAACAGACAGTAATGCCAAGGAATGTATATGGGAAGTTATTAGAACCAATGGAATATAAATGAGAAGAAAGAAAAGTGGGTGAAAAAATAACCATCCATAAGCAGGAATCGAACCTACGACCTTCGAATAACGCGTTCGATGCTCTAACCACGGAGCTATTTCATGGAATGTAAAGGGGAAGGTATTAGAACCAATGGAATGTAAATAAGGAGAAAGAAAAGTGGGTGAAAAAATAACCAGCCGTGAGCTGTTCCTGCTCACGCCTGGTTATTTTTTCACCCTCATATCTTTCTTCTTATTTACATTCCATTGGTTCTAATAACTTCCCCTATACATTCCTTGGCATTACTGTCTGTTAGATCTCATATATATATATATATATATATATATATATATATATATATATATATATATATATATATATATATATATATATTTATATATACTGATCTAGTGACTTAATACTCCCAATATATATATAGGCACGCATGGTGGTTGAGTGGCCGTAGCGTTGCATATAGTCCAGTAGATCCTCCGTGAGCGGTCACAACGTAGTTTATTTCGACGTTTCGGCCTAGAGTCTGGGCTTCATCAGCCTAGAGTCTGGCCTGATGAAGGCCAGACTCTAGGCCGAAACGTCGAAATAAACCACGTTGTGACCGCTCACGGAATATATACTGGAATATATATATATATATATATATGTATATATATATAAGGCTCTTGACACGCACGCTTCTCTACATTAATGTAATTTGAAACATTCAGTGAGTAATCTGCTGCAGATGTCTGCGTATTCTTTGAATGTAATTAGAAACGATAATAATCTACTTTGTAAAAGACAACATCTGAAGCAACAGTTTTTGTGAAGTCCATTGCGTTTTATGAATTGTAGCAATCGTGAGTAAGGAGAACGTTGTGGTTCAGTCGGCCCTCCTGACGAAGCCTGCGTATTTCGTTCTTGCAGGGTACCAACGCGACACCTTTATCACAAGGTAATGATTCAACTTCAGGAAGAGTTCCCACAGTTGCAAAATGCTATAGGGAGTGGCATGGTAAAAAAAATTTGAATCATCAGGAACAGAAATCAGTTTCTAAGCTATAGATTTCTTGCTTAAGGATCGTGCTGAAAACAGTTGAAGTGTATGCGGTCTGGGTACAGAAATTTAAAAAAAATGAGGTCAAAAGGTCGAAGGCTGTCTCAAAAAGAGCAAATTTATATATGAAGCTCCATTTCCTGCCATGGCATTTATTTCAAACGCAGAAAATATTTGCTTATTGCAGCCCTGATTTCTGCCTTGTTGCCTATAAGTCACATAATATTTTGTGCTGCTAAGCTAGTAAATGTGAGTTCGATTTCCTACCACAGCATTTGGCTTTCGATCGGGGGAAAGAGCTCCGGCCAGTTTAGATATATTCCCCTAGTAAAGAATCCTAGTGAGTCGAAATTGGTCCTGAGACACCCACTCTAACGTGCTCCGTAACCATATATGCCTCGAAAACCTCGTAGCTGTTATTACTACTCTTACATGTGCCATATTTTTTGTGTAGGTAAATAAACAAAGATACTCATGCTTCCAGGACTCGTGGAGGTGCTTGCTTTGTATGAAATTCGAAAACCAGCGGCGAAGTCTACCTAACGAATCTTGCGTTGTGGAGAACCGTACGAAGTTTGCTGCTTCTCGCTATACAGATGACAACTGTAGATTGGAACTCAAGCGGCACAAGAAGCGCAAGATGGTGAGTGACAGTGAAATAACGAATACATTGTGCGGCTTCCGTAATCGTTATGGTATTTGCAATTTTGTGTATATCCTGTAGCTGGTCGAACAAAATTACTATTTTTTCCTAATAATGAAACGAAATTGAATGATGGAAACTCAAGAGCAAGTTCAGTGCTACCCTAAATTATTAGACAGAAAATAGCAGGCATAATAATATAATGCTGTCCTAGAGATGAAAAAAAAGCTTAGCAGGTCAGAAAAACAGGAAGGGTATAGCATGTGTTATAAAAAAGTGTCTCAAAGTACAAAAATTGGGAAAGCGTGATATTTGATTTATGCATTCACACTTACCTCTATAGCTGCGGACTATTTACAAAAAGACATCATATCGAGTGTTACTTAACGAGATGAAAACATCTAGCTTTTTAATATGACGAATTACTTGTCGAACAGCAGCTACTTGGAACGTGTCTACCTATATACCAGCCTAAATCGTTGTGCTCTGGTGATGGGTACTTTAACTAGGTAGAGACCATAATTGGTACTAGCGGGGGTTGGCGGGTAAGCGGATTTGACGATTGAGACTATGTAGTCATTATATGAACAACGAGAGTAGCATTGCCGTGATTTTCGAGAATTCGGGACACATTTTTTAATCACCGGTATACTCATTGATAATATGTAGAAGAAATGAAGCCTGGCCGGCCACGCAATGCAAAGTACAGGCAACCAGTGGTAAGTTAGAGTACCAGAGTGGGTTGTATGGGAAGGACACAGATGCTGAGGTTGTCAGGAAGGTAGAAGTGGCGACGACATTAAAAAAAAGCCTAGCACGGTTGCGGCCGTCAGTAAGGTAAAGAAAGAAGAGAGATGCACACACACATTTCAGTTGAACTGTTAATTTTAGACCAAACAGAAAAAGAGTATACAAAAAAAGATACAGGGTTCTATGTAACATCTCCAACGACATATACTCAATTTTTTAGAAAAAACTCGCTCACTCTGTCCAAAGGAGCAAAACGTGTTACATTGACTCAAGTTTTCAATGTTTCTAAGCAAGAGCTCTTCTAGATTTTTTTTCTTCGACGCATTGTTTTTGTTATATATCATTGCTGTTGTGTTACATTACACAATGTGATCCCAATTGCATAAATATGTACCCACTCCTGCCTACAACTTCGCATGGAAGTCGGCAATAATGAATCAATCAAATCAATAAATAAATTATTTAGCAGCCTATATCACAATCTAATTTTGCTGGGCATAAAGAAGTATCCGAGTTAACGTTCGTTTATTTTTCTAATTGAAGTATAATGACAGCGCAAATTTTTGGGCGGAGGTCCCCAATCATCATTTTCCAGAGAATGAACATTTGTTTCTTACCTCACCGTTTCTTTCACTTCCTGCAGAACATTGATATCTCTGGCTTCGCTGGAGAGGATGAGAAGAGCCTCGAAAAGCACGAGGAATAGCTGTGATCTCAGGCTCTCAGTGCAGCGCCAGATGAATAGTAACTTAGTGCAGCGCCAGATTATAAATTATCGATCAGAGAATGAACTTGATTGACTGCGTAACGAAGACTCTATAAAACTGCAGACATGAGTATTGCCAGTGTTATACACAAATATTCATATCTGACTGACTATGAACGAGTAAGCTGGACTTTTTTTATTAATTTTGCTATAGAGGGAGTGTTGGAGGGGAAAATTCTCTGCTTCTTCTCTTTTTAGCAAAATGACTGACATTCTTGTGCTCTTTACACTACTTGTACCCGTCCTTGCTGCTTAGATATGCCGCATGCTGCAATCCTTTATTACTCCTTTAACCCATGGCTCTGTCTAATGAGGAAGGCAAGCAATACATCGACTCCTAGCCACCTCCTGGTAATATGGGGGTGTTTACATTGATTATAAAAGGCTTCGTCAGCGGAAGTTATCTAAATTTTGTGAACTTGTGTTACAAATGGCGTTAACACAATTCTTCTGAAAATGTAGTTCATCTCCTCTTTGCGAATTACGTTTTTATATGAAGTAAGGACGTTTTATACTGAACAAGAACAACTGGTAACACTTTTTTAGTTCGCTAAATTTATAGCACTATTTATACACTCATGCTTCAAAACTTTTAAATATGCCATCTTTTCAATTTTACTCACGTAATGTTTGTCTTTATATGCGTCGCATAAAAACAGTGAAATAATAGGCAGGGCAAGGATATATGCGAAGTATATCAACTTGTTGAAGAAACAACTTTACATCACATATCTAGTATGCATATCCAGTTTGTAAGAAATACTAGGCTTACAAAAAAGTGAGAAATTCAAGAACACATCACTGCATTCACACCAAAGCGTCATTTGCACCATGTCGTGCCTCAACTGAAAATTACGTGTATTCCACAATGCGAAACAAATTTCGTGGCTTCCTTGTAATTGTCAAGCCAGCGACTGGTTACATCAACAAAGGGCTGTTTGCGAAACGTTTCCTCTAGCGCCGTTGTCAGTTCAGTGATTTTCTTTAGAGTGTCTGTTCCAAAAATAATCATTGTACCAGTCTTCCCTACTTACATTTAGTCGACACTTTGCTGTCTGAACATTGTTAGTGCTGTTACTTATGTCATCAAAAAGGTGACGGTGAAAAAACTGAAAATGAGACCACAACTGTGGGGCGTGTCACACTACTGCATTGTGTTGTTGTGAAGTGAAAGTTCAGTTCAATTTATGTGCCTGTTGAAAAACTGCTCAAGTACTATTTCACTGGTTTTTTCTACAGTTCGTTTCAGACTTTAAAAGGATGACTGCAATTGATGCAAAGGAAAAAATCAAGCTTGGAATTGATATGCTTCTTTTTCTGGCACGCAACATTGTGGTGGGTCATGATGACGTGTTTCAAGAAATTATGGCTGCAACGCGACTATACCGGAAGGTAACGTACTTCAAACCAGACGTAAGTTTACAAAAACTCTTTGAAAAGTAGACGATCTATCACATCTTTTATGAAATAGAATGAATTATGGTGATTGAATTGTGGCTGAGCATTGCTGTCAGATTAGGTACATGAAATTACGTTGGCAGCGCTGAGGGTTTAAAAGCAGCCAAATGTCAAGCAAAGCTACAAATGTAAAATAGAGAACAAAGATATTGTTCATTTTTGATGCCTCTAAGAAGGCAGTCAGAATTGTATTGATTACTGAGTTGTCACAATTCCTTGAATCGATCCAGGCGTGATCAAAGTCAATAAATATTTCAATTTTTTTTGCAGACCTCTCGCTTTGGCCACATTCAAGATTATTTCATCTCATGTAAAAAAGAAAGCTGCCATATCATCAATGTTTTTACATGAATATGTAAGCTTCTCGCGCTTTTGAATAATACTACATGTTCTGAACGTTGTATTTAGAAAATGTTTTTCACACGGGCTTTAGGCCTTAGGAATTTGATTATAAGGTCAGTTCCGGTTTTTGTTAATTCACATCTTAAGCTCTAGTGTTACACTTCACCTCAATTCGAGAAGTAGCTATAGGCTGAAAGACTACCTCATCTGGATCATATGAAATAATTGGAAAGTATAGCTTGTATGGCTCAAGTTCCGCATAATGTCAAATACACCCCGTTTTATAGAATAGGCACACACATTCTTGTTATATGATCCTGCCAGAAGAGGACGATCATTCTTCCGAGAGAATTGATATTTGCTCTCATCACAGGACTAGACAATGCCGCTGACGCCCTGTGTAGTATACTCCGGCCCCACCATAGCCCAAGCTCAGGTCCTCCACCTACACGTGGATGACCAAAAAGTCTTCAGCGTCAGCAATGCGAAAGAAAGAACGACCGCACTGATGTGGGCATTTTTTATTTTCATCATTGTCTATGGCCGCAAGGCCTCCAATACAACCACCGTGCTAGAGCGGCTTTTTCTTGGCATGAATAAGACCTCACCGAGAGTTGTTGCTACTAAGTTTGTCAACAAAGTTGTTGAGGCACTACGGTGCTGAAACTTCAGTGGCATATTTCCTGAACAACTTTTTTAAGTATCAAATCATGTTGATTGCGTGAAGTATTTTGCTGTCTTCTAGCTGGCTTATTCCATGCCAAACGTCCCATTTTCGGTTACCACCTGAAATCTATTTGAAAATTACTCATTTACTGCATTGAAAACGGTAAACAGCTATATTATTTCAGAGAGAACAATTTTTGGTCAAACGTCTGCCTTTTTATTTTCTTAGAATATCGTCTCGGTGTTCATGGAAGAAATTCATTTTAAAAGTACCACTCTTTCTGTACCAAATTTAGCTTACATGTTAAGTAAATGTGCTTAGGTGAAGGTATTTGAAGCTGAGTAGTATTGGTGTAACTTTTCTGCCACATATGCATCCAAGAATTAAGCGAAAATTTGCATTTCTTTATTGCATAGCTGCACTTTTTTCACAAACTACACCCAGACAACATTCCAGAAATTTCACAAAGCAGCTATACGTGGCCAAAATTTTTTGTGTCAAAAATATTCTATAGCAGTTCACTGTTTTCAATGCAGCAAATGAGCAAGAATTTTTCAAATATAATTGAGATGGTGGCCAATATAGCTGGGACATTTGGCGGGGAATGACCCAGCTATTCTATTGGCTACAAATATGCATTGCCTCTTTTAGTTTTTGTGTGTCTAGGCTAAGTTTTGTGTTTATTTTTAGCTCATTATGCTTCCCAATTTTTATTGAATTCATCAGGTATTCGCTTAAGTTGTATGTGAAAAACCTGCATTTGTTTGCATTTACATCATTTCTCGTGACTGATTCTTACACTTCGGAAATGAAAATTAAAAACCACTGTTATTGTAAACATTTCGAAGAATAATCAGTATATAAAAGCGTGTAAATCATTTTTCTTGACTTATGTATATGAAGGCGTATATTCTGAAACCGCCCTCAATGTGCATATATATATATATATATATATATATATATATATATATATATATATATATATATATATATATATATATATATATATATATATATATATATATATATATAAATATATATATATATATATATTTGCGTGTATTTCATTTCAAGTGTCAGTGATTCTTTACATCAAGGAGCATACTGAACAGTAACAACTGGGACTATAGATCTTTGAAAGAATTATCAGTATATACTTGCGTGTATTTCTTTCTAGTCACCGATTGTGCACTTGAAGGAGTACTAAACTGAAAACACCGTTTTGTATGTTTCGAAGAATTCTCAATTACGTGAAACTGAAAAAATATAATTAAACATTTTAAGCGTCGCGTCTCAGGTTTACGTATATGTACGCATACATATACGTATGCATGTTACACGTCTGGTCACCAAAATGTGTGGTAGGAAAAAGTATTCAGGAATGGCATGGACTGCTGCATGGGTTCCACTTTCCTAATGAATGCATACAATATGCAAGGGCAACAAAGCTTAGTTTTCAGTAGGGTGCTATATGCATGTATATACCGCAAAACATATTGTATGAGCAGGAGTTCATGCACGATTTCAGGCGCTATATTTTTCTTTGCTCACTCAATGAATGTAGCTCGACAGTTGGCCCACCATCGCCAATCAGGACCAGTTCCTTCAAGTACTGTGTTATTCCTGCATACTGACATCTATTAGTGCACTCTAAACAAATACTGCCACCCCTTCCAAGGGCCCTCAACGCCCTTGTACACCCTTCTGACACTCTGCTCAATGGGTGTTTAAAAGTGAGGGACGTTGAAGGCACGCTTTTTAAGGGTAACTCTGTAACACTGTACAGTTTTTTACATGTACACCCTGATCTTAGGGTGCATGTCAAAGCACTCTTTTTGGAAAGTGTTGAATTAACACCCTTAATGTGTCGTCCATAGAACAAGCTCATTTACAATTTTTCGGTTGCAAAATTTTTTACTGCGCCATAATACATGTGTCACTTGATGTCGCCTCGCTAGAAATGCAACTCTGGCAGTTCTTGCACAATAAAATACCTGAGCCATACTTTAATTTAGCAGTCTAAGTGCGTGCGACGCTCAATTGCATAAAATTTCACCTTCGACATGCATCCAGACGAGCTCCACACACTAAACCAATTACCACCATTAAGGGTGTAAATGAGCTTGTCGCCAGACCAGCACTCTTTACTCCCTAATGGTTGTTCGAAACAGGAGTCTGAGAAAGTGTACAGAGCTCAGCAGAGCTCAGCTGAACTTTCAAAGGGTGTAATGAGGGAATCCGTGTGAAAAGGGTGCTCTAATGCCATAACACCCTTTCAAATAAGTGCTAGAAGAGTGTTTGGCATCGACGGACCGGTGGGTCAAATCTAGGGTTGATGCTGGAGATGGTTGGAAATGAAGGATGCTCTATACTCTGTAGATCATGCTGTTTCAAAGGCCACATACAATTTGTAATACTTGAACAGATGTGCAATGTCGTGGTTTCCACCTTGAACACGTGCACTGTGCGACCGGCACTCCACAGAGTGCCTGTCAAAGGCACTTATAAAACTAACACTGAAGCCGAGTGACAGCTCTAAGTGGGGCTTCTGCAGCATCGTCTTTTAAAACACCATGGTTCTGAAATTAACGTACTATTAGGTTGGATGCAGTGTTCTGCTCTTTCTATGTGTACGCAAATTGAGAGTCCGGCACTGTTATCGACAAGTGCTGCAGTTGTGTCTTCTGTCCAGGTGTTTCTCCTCAGGTTTTTTGGTGCTCTGGATTGAATACGCTGCACTTACTGCACTTTTTGAGAATAGTGCTGAATTTTCTTTAAGGATGCACTGTTGCGAGAGCAATGCTTTACCAAAAAAAAGTGTGATTAGGTAAATCTGGTGTTGTCTAGCAATAAACAAAGTGAAGGCCCCGCTTACAGCTATCTGTACGTTTGCACGCAATTTGTACAAGTACCCTCGAGAAGCACTCAGCAGAGTGTCGGCTGCATGACGAATGTTCACAGTGGAAGTAGACAATATGTATTATATATCTTAAAGCAAGCTATATTGAATAATTCGTCTTTTTGTTTCAATGTTCACGAAACTGATCCCAGAGGGCGTATATAGCCTATGCTACCCATTTTTGAACAAGAATGCGCGTAATCTATCCAAGGCTCCATCCTGCACACAAGCATACCCAATTTATGGATGCCTGGTCACCATACAGATATATAAACCTGCAAATTCGAAATTTCTAAGGTTGGAGCCCTCCACTACGGCGTCTCTCATAATCATATGGTGGTTTTGGGACGTTAAACCCCACATATCAATCAATCAAAATGTCTAAGGTTTGAATGCTGGTGATCATTTCAACAGCCATATATTTACTTTAAAAGACATGCAGATAACATGCATTAAATGCAGCACTTGGCAAAATTGCACTCTTTTAAATTGTTTGGCACACGTGAGCTTTTATGCAAATGAGAATGCAAGATATTGGGCTTGAAAGAAAATTTACGAAAAATAAACAAACATGATGCAAATAGTCATATCAACTGTTTTTTCGTACATAGCATATAAATTAAAAAGATTGACAATAATAGTAAATATGAGCTAAGACCTACAGCACCTATTTCAATGGCGAAATCAGTGTGAGGATCAATTTTCTATTTTCTTAATTTATTTCTTATGAATAGACATCTTTTTTGCAACTCTTTTTTACTCTTAACATTTTGACTTCCACTATTGCGCAATATGTCAAAAATAAATTATTTCGAACAATAAAAATTGAAGTTCGAGGCACCAGAAGTCTAAAGATACACACATGGTGATGCTGTTGCCAGTGTGCACATAGTCGAAAAAGAAAAGGAAGAGCAAACTAGATGTGTGGCAGAACATGTGTGCTTTATAACATGCATTTGTCCTCATGCTAAAAACCTTTACTACAAACTTGTCTTTGGTTTAGGTACAGCTCCCCCTTTATATATGTGTGTGTTTCTACACTTGTGCTATACAAAATCAGAACGGGTAATGCAAGAGCTGTTAAAATAATATATTATGATTATTCAATAACTTGCACATTACTAAATGACAGCTGTTCACTATTGGCTGCACAGTCTGTCTTCAGCTGCCCATGCGACTTCAGTTCCTTCGACAGAAGTGGTGTCAGGTCGATGCTTGTCTACAGCACATCCATGCTCTGAAGCCTAAAATAAAGCAAGAACGAATCACTAAGAGCTTCACAAGACAGAGTGTCCAAGATACAACAGCCTCCATCATGCTGGAGTGTTCTTAGTTTTGTGTTAGGAAAAGTCAGCATCAGAATTCACTTTGTTTCCAACCATAAACACGCTTTTTGAAGTCTCCCAAGCAAAGAGCTGTGTAAGCAACATGACAACACCTGGGGGCCTAGAGACGGTAGCGCATACAACAGATTTCACGCACAAAAAGAAATGGCATTGTAGAAAGTAAATATAAATATTGCTATATAAAAGGAACATTCAAGCATTATTTCAGCATGATGCACACATGGAACATTTGTTAGGTTGAGTAAAAAAGCTATTCAACAAGTAATCACGCACATTCAATTTGAACAAACTGAATGGAGCACTCAAGCTTATTAGGGATTTAAAAGAATGGTAAAGTGCCAATAAACAACATTCTTGTCTAATGTGGTGTAGTGTGTTATGTATCTGGTACTAGTGCTTGCCTGTTATGTATGCTGTAGTCATGATTGTATTTTTGTTCTTAATACCTAAAACATAATACTTTGGAGTGTAGCAATTTTTCCTTTTCAAATCGATAATTGTTTATAGTAGCTTTAGAGTTACAAGCTAGATGCTGCAATTTCGGCAGATCCCACATACCTTGGGAATCCTTGTTATGTGAAGCGTGCGGAGACAAGGTGAATATATTTTATTTTTATTTGGTGATATGTTATGAAGTGGCACTCATTATATGTACAAACCCATGCACACACATACGTTAAATAGTCACATCTATTTTATACTGTTATGGGGAGATGTTACACCTGTGATGATATTAGCAGTTGTTTGCAGTTGCGTAACAATGTCAACGGAGGCATAGATATTAGCTACACTAGAAGTAGTAAGCTGGTATGAGGCACTGGTGTTCGCGCTGGGACTCGCGAGGACGGTAGCCCTCAACACTGCTACGCAAATGCCTCACAGGATCGCGCCTCACTACAATTGACATTAATTCGACATGACGCTTATATTCTAAGAGTGCATTAGTAATTGTTGTAAAATTTGATAACCAGTACTGCAACAAAAGTTGAAGTTACCCGAACATTACGGTCAATTTGAAAAGTATAATTGAAGCCGGGCATGACTCTGTGGCAGAATACTTGCTTACCAAGAGAATTTTAGGGTTCGATTCCTACACAGACACAAATTTGTTTTTTTGTAACCGCCTGGTCAATTCTCCTTATGTCAGCCTTTTCGCATCGTTCATGGTAGATATAAAACACCTTTTACCTGTGGCATATATTCGCATACAAGTGGCACATACTAGTCTCCGGGTATGTGGCACTGTTTTTTTGGAAAACGATGACGTATGTGATGAACTGTGACATAAGTCATGTCATAACCAGCGTGTCTTATTTGTCAACCCATTTTACCCTCCTGTACTAATTCTCGTGTACTCTAATCAAGGGCGTCATGATGACAGCTCCCAGATGTAGGCGGCTAGTTACGAGAGATATGCAGATTGACGCCAAAAGTGCTTGCAGTACGCTAAGAAATGCTGCGCACCTAAAAGGAATTTGAATGTCATCAGCGCACATGATCGGTTTCGGTGAATCAGTTATCATGTGACCCCTTGGGCACCCCGTAATTTACACTACTAGCTGGAGACATCACGTCACTGACGTTCGAACACTGGTTCCAGATGCACAGCTTTTCATGAGTTCAAAGTCAAGACCATGTGCAGCATAATCATGCAGTTTGGACAAGAGAATACTGTGATTCACACGGTCAAATGTTTTTTTTTTAAATCGATAAATAGTCCAACACTCAACATGAAAAGTTTGTTCTCTATGTTGCTCAGAATTTTCTTTTTAAACTGCAGTGATGCCACTTCGGTAGACTTTTCTTTCCAAAAGCTCAACTAGATGTTGCCCTCCCTATTTAGTCAAAACGTTAACGAGCCATTTTTTATTAACAATCTCAAATACTTTGGACAAGACAGGCAGAACGAATATCAGCCGGCATTAGGCCGTTTCGCTAACAGCTTCACCTTTATACATGGGCATCATACACACAAGATCCAGAGAAAAAAATTATATCTGTTTCTAGCATTTTAATAACTACACTTGCCAACAAGTGGGCTATCATATGAGCAGCATGCTTGAAGTGGACGGCACTCAGCCCACCCAAGCCATCAGTGACGTTATTTCTAATTCTACAAATAAATGCGTGACTTGCAGTTCATCAGCCACACAGATAGTAATTGAGTTCACTAGTGCTGAATGAATGAAAAGCTGCGCACAAGTATAACTATTGCCTGAAATCAGAGGCCTGTAGTCGCCACCAACAGTGGACAACACCTCGTTCATTTTTCTTAGGGCTCCTACATCCGTCTTGTGAGGAGCAAAAGCTGCAATGTTAATTCGACACTTTACTGTAGCCCTGTTAGATTATTTCTTTTCTTCGATAATTTTCTTAGATTGGAGTACATTCTAGCTACCATGGAGAGATTAATTGTAGAAAATGTTCACTTTCTCTAAGTCATTGCATTATGATTTGAATTCAACAAGCTAAACGCATCAAGTGATAAAATAAACCAACGGTAACCTTTGTTTTTATTCTCTTGTGCAAACTGGTTGTTATACAAGGCTTGCGTATCCTCTTTGTTTGTTTAGTATTACCTCTCAATGAAAAGTGTTTTTGTAGCTGAGAAAATGACTATACGCATAATCGGGAGCATTTTTGATGATGTTTGGTGCTTTGTGGCGCAAGGGCCATTTGATGGTCAAAGAGCGCCAGTTCATGAGGCAAGAGATGTGAACAGTGATTGTGATTAGCGGCTGTCTAAGGCACTTAAAATTACTCGGCCTGAAGCGGGTAGAAACATACAAGTAATATATTTACGACCATGCCGTGAAAAGTGTGTGGTGTTTTTGTATGTCGAAAGTTTGTGATAATAAAAACCATGGTGGACATGTATGGCATTAGCACAAGTGCCTCAATAGTTCACACCCTTGCGTTGAAGGGCCGTGAGGCAAGTGCTTTGATGAGTGTAGCCACCGCAGCGGAAACATTTCTGGGGAGCTCATGCTACGGGATGCCCGTGTATATAATATAAAAAGTACGAACTTAAAAAACTTCACAATTATTTATGTGTGAAAAGTGGTTCCCTACCGACGAACATTGCAGGATTAAGTGGTATTGTCTGTAGAATAATAGAAAGTGTTGTTTTCTTAGCGGGTGTAGTTCTTTACACTGGCTTAGAATGTGAAGTACGGTGAGCGCTTCCCCACATCTGTCACACGAAGATCGGTCGCCACCGGCGTATGAATGCGTAGTGCATGTATATCTTGTTCTTAACTTAGTAAGTATTATTTCTGTGTGGCGTGATTTCGATACTGGCGGCCAATGACGAGGTTGTGGATGGATGACATGCAATTTATTACTTGTGTGTGTGTGTCTCATGCGCTCTGTCAATAACCTCTGAGCTTTCGTTTTAGAAAAGGTTTTAAGCCGAGTGCAGGAACTAGTATCGATGTATCAGTAGCGGTTTTGTTGGCGTATCTAGCTAGCTGGTCCACCACAACGTTGCCTTGTATTTTGCGGTGTCCTGGCACCCAGCAGACTGCAACATGCTGCTTGGATTAGTAGACTGTGCATAACAGTGAATAAAGCGAGACAAGGACAGCTTTTGTGCTTTTTAGGTTTTCAGAGCTTTTACAATGCTCAGGAAAGCTGTATATATCATTCTCTTATGTTGTTTTATTTGTTTAATGTGTTTATTGTCCGCAATAATTCCATAAGCGTCGCGGGTGAAAATGCCTGAATCAGAGTGCAGAACGATGGCTTCCGACATGGATCGGCCGACGGCTCCGTACGAGACAGAAGTGTTGGACTTCGAAGCATCCGTGAAGAATTCAGGTTATGAATATTTTTGGTGTAGTTCTAGAAAGTATGTCTGAATATGTGCAATTGGTTCATGCTTTGTAACCTCCGCGAAAGACACGTCGCAATCTATCGCCTGTCACTGCCACGGTGGCAGGCATACTGCAGGAGCCATCAAATGGTGTTCAAGTGGCACACCGGTTTCCTTCGCTAGGCCCCTCAAACGGAGTGAGTAGGAGTGTCTCATAGAAGGCCCTTTCTCAAACGCAGCAAGCTTGACATGTCAATTATTGTAGAATGTAAGGATGTTCCTTGTCTCCGTTCACTTTAAGATCATAATTAAAAGAAAGGTAACATATCTATAGGTAGAGTGACCATTCGTTGATTGCACGTATAGGCTCTCGACGGGGCTAGTGTGAAAAGCACCAGTAGAGAGGTGGATACTTAGACCATGAAAAGGGTCAAGCATGTTTAGGACAGTAGCTGTCACAGACTGATAAGCTGTTGCCACATAGTTCAAGTGGGTACGTATGAGCCTTTTATATAGATTCATTAGACACTTCTTTTCACTTCCCCACGTAGTACATGACAACACTGTTAGAACGTTCATGGCTTTTATGCACTTGTTTTTTAAATACTTGATGCGTGGTGTGAAGCTTAGCTGAGTGTCCATTATTAGGTCTCACAACTTAGGTTGAGTATTAGGAGCAAGACGCTGCCCGTGCAGTTGAATATCAGGTTCGGAATAGAGGCGTGTCTTCCTGGAGACAAACACACTCGTGCTTTTTCTGTGCATTCAGCCGGAAACCGTTTTCTTCTGCCCAATTAGAGACTTTGTTTAGACCAAGCTGAACCTGCCGCTCACACATGGCCAGATTCCAAGATCTGAAGCCAAGCTGAACGTCGTCGACATATGTACAATAAGACACATTGTGGGTGATGGACAAGCGCAAGGAATTTATTTTGACAATACGTGAGCAGCCAAGTTCCCCTTGCAGCACACCTGTTTCTTGAACAAATGTTTATGAAATAGCGCTGCCTATTCGAACGCGGATTGTCTGGTGAGACAAGTAAATTTTCATTATAGTAAACATTCTGCCAAGCTTGTCAAGGTAGGACATGTCTTTTCATATTGCAAAGCGTCATGTTGTACCATATGTCTTTTCGATATCGAGGAGAGAAAGAATTGTTTATGAACGAAAGCGTTTCTGATCTGTGCCTATATACGAGCAAGGTGGTCAGTGGTGGATCTACCCTCTGGAAACCCACACGAAAATCAGTCGAGCTAATTGTTCCTTTCAAGGAAATGTACAAGTCGGCAGTTTATCATTTTTTCCTAAATTTTTCAGAAGCAGCTTGTAAGTCCAATAGGCCTTTGACTCGAAACTGACGAAGTGTCCTTGCCGTGTTTCAATATGGGACTAATATTAGCCTCTTTCCAGGAAGTAGGGATAGCTCCAGAGAAGCAGATAGCATTGTACAAACAAAGTAAAATTTTTTGCGTTTCGATTGGTAGGTTTTTTAGCATTTTTAACACCATATGGTCAGAACCTCGGGCAGAGTAACTGCAGAAATTTAGTGATGTTTCCAGCTCAGCTAAGCTGGAAGCTCGGTTATATGCCTTGTATCTAGTAAATTTGTGTTCGAGTGTCTGATTTTCTATTATTGCTTTGTATTTTATGAAAGCATTAGTATAGTGGGACGAGCTGGACACCCGTTAGAAGTGTGCACCGAGGAAGTTGGCCTAATCTTCCAAGGTATATTCTTGTGTGTTCACGAGTGGGAGTATGTGTACTTGTCTTCATGCTACTCTACCAACCCTTTTCCAGACTTTAGCCTCCTGTGTCTATGAATTTATCCCTGACAAGACTTCTGCAAGCTTTCCCTTCTGACCTGCCGACGCATTCTCCTGCCTTGAGACTGTATTTTCTTAAAGCTACGAAATGTTTGGCTGTTGGCGAGTTCCGAATCAACTTCCATGCTCTGTTTTGCTGTCAGCGCATGCTTCGGCATTCAGAATTCCACGACGGCACAAGTCGTTTTCGTGGGTGTCAATTCGTTTTTGGGGTGCATTTTGTTGCAGCATCAATCAAAAACGCTGTGAAGAAGTTGCAGCGGCATCAATGCTCAAAGTAAATAAGTCACTTCAACCTAAAAGAGAGATGGTAAAACACTGTTTCCAGTTGGCTCTGTTTATGAGCCATTTGAAAACCCGTGGGGGACACTCAGTTGCTGTAGTTGCGCTCAAAGCTACGGGAAAGAGGTCACTTTCGTATGGAATATTGATAACTTTCCGCTGGAGTGGAGGCACAAGAGATGGAGATACTAAGCTTAGCTCCATGGAGGAGTTGTTGTTATTAGCGACATTATAATAGGTCGGTTGTTTTCGATTTAGGAGACACGCGCTCGACGAGAGAAGGAACTGTTCAATCACTCGATCTCGCGCGTCGCAACAAGAGTCACCCCTTAGCCTGCTATGTGCATTGAAGTTCCCACGGAGAACATAAGGCTCCGGAAGTGCGTCAATTAAAGATGATAAATCATGTTTTTGTAGCTGATAGCTTGCAGGGATGTAAACAGTGCAAATTGTGATCAGTTTATCAAAAAGAACAGCTCGAACAGCCACTGTCTCAAGGGACGTTTGGAGTTCTCAGTGTGTGCGTGCAATACTTTGATTCTTTATAACGGCAACACCTAGGAATAATGCCATTGCATCATCATGGTCCTTTCGGAAAATTTACGGAGAAAGTTGGTGTGTTTTGATTTTAGATGTGTTTCTTGTACACACATCACGTTTGGTGAGTGTTCGTGTAAAAGTTCTTGGACGTCGTCAAGGTTTCTGACAAAGCACCTGACGTTCCATTGTATAATTTGAGTCTTCATGGTGAATGTAAAGTAATGCTGTGTGTACGAAAAGCAAGTGGCTGTTTAGGTAGGGAGCTTGAATTCCAGTTACAGGGCCGTCACCAGGCCCTGCTATCTGTTTTTTTGTTTTTTGGCGCGCTCCGAATAGCCACGCCGCTCTTTCGGCAACAAGGGTACCGATGTATCTATTGCCTCTTCGGAGGCACAGAGTGCCCGCGCGTGCGAGCTGGTACTTGCAAGTGCGGGCCTCGCCTGTTGAGGTGAGGCCTTGTGACCCGAAGACCTTGGCGCCTCTGGTCCCTGTTCGCGAGTAGGCGGAGTAGTCGGCACTACAGGCGCCTTGAGAGCAGGTGCCACAACCGCCAGAGCTCGCTACGCGCGGCCCAAAGGAGTGACGGGAGCTGGTGCGGTGGTACCCCCTGACGCGCCACATCAGCACATGCAGGTCCATAGAATGGTGAGACTCTTCGCCGTAATTTTATGAATAAAATCTTATTCCCCTTCAATGTCATTATCTTTTTTTCTTCCAGTATGCACAGGAGCGTGAATTTGCGGCATGGTTTTCTTCACAGTTTACACAGTATGGCAGTTTGCAGTTCTCAGACACGTGGCCTAGGACTTCACAATGCGCCCATTTCTGGCGACCACGACAGCTTCTAGAGCCATAGCCATTCCTCTGGCATTGAAACAACAACGAGGGTTTGTTATGTACGGCCTGAGAGAGGTCTTCGTGTACCCTCTTTGAATTGATTCCGGCAGTTTACTGGAAGTAAACGTATTAAGTGTTTCGTAAGTGTTTCCTTGTTATCCCTTCTGATGATAATTCTCTGCACATTAGTCACATTTTGGCTCTTCCACCCTCTCCAAAAGTTCAGTTTAGGTCAGGTAAAGTAAGTCTGCATCAGACACCACCACTCCGCGAGTTATGTTCATTGATCTGTGTGGCGTTACAGCGGTTGGTACATCACCAAAAAAGGTTGAGAGGCCGTCTAGCTTTAAAATTGTTCTTAGTCCCGAATTTCAAGGTGGAGATCTCCGATAGCCATTTTGGTTACCTTGTATCCAGCCCCGAGAGTGTCGGTAAGACACCTGGCAAGTAAGAAAGGATATACGGTCCTGGCTTGCTTTCCAGATTTCTCGTAGTCAGTATTGTGGAAGTGCGAAAATGTATCTATTGGCTGGTTGTTAAATGTATGTCATTGGTGCGTACCCGCTTTAGGCCAGTACGATCAGTAAGTAGAGAGAATGCTCCATGCATGCCAGTCTTAGTTTTATTCAGCAGCATTGGCTGCCACCCACCACGGAGCACAATAAGGGGTCGCTGCAAGTTTTCAGATGCTGAAAGCTCGCAGAATTTAGCAGTACAACACTGCCATACCCCAATGCGCCTAGACCAAGGTAGGCTATTTGCACATGATGTGTAGGGCTTAATGGCGCAAGGCCAATTGATGGCCAAAGAGTGCCATTTCAATGACTAGAGATGTGGGAAATGCAATGGAGCGTGGATGCATAAGGGCCTTCAAGTTTCTCACGCTAACGCGGGTAAAAACATAATAAAATCATAACAATGACGTAATATAGATAGTAAAATGGGTGACAAAAGGTTTTGATAATGAAAGGATGTGTAAAACTATTTGGCACTAGCAGTAATGCCTCATCAGTGCCCTTGTGTCCAAGGGCCGCGAGGCACGTGCTTCTTAATGTAGCCGCTACAGCAGAAACCTCTCTTGAGAGATCACGCTACGCAATGCCTGGGTATATAACATGGTAAAAACGGACATCCCCTAAAAAGCTAGCGACGATTTATGGGTGAATAGTGGTTCCCTACCGACGAACATTGCAGGGTGTAATGGTATAGGCTGTCGGTAGGGTAATGGAAAGTGTTGTCTTCTCAGAGCGTCTAATCGTTCACACTGGATTAAAATGTGAAGAATTGATAGTGCTTCACCACATCTGTCACACAATCGTGGATCGCCACCGCACAAAAGATGTGAGTGTGTCGTGTATGCGTGTCCTATCCTGAGCCTCGTTAGTGTTAACTCTGTACGACGTGATTTTGATACTGGCAGCCAATGATCAAGGTGTGGTTTAATAACGTGTACCTTGTTTTGTATGTGTATATTCCACTTGTTCTGCCAGTAGTCCCTCATCTTTCGTTTGAGAGACGGTTTAAGATCAAGGGCCTGGATTGATATGGAGGAAGTGGCACTGCTTTCGTAGACGAATGCAGCAAGCTGATCCGCCATCACGTTGCCTTGGATCTCACGGTGCCCGGGCACCTAACACACTATGACATGTTTGCGTGTGTAGAGTGTGCTTAAAATGAAGTAAAGTGAGATTACGACAGGTTTGATTTTGTTTTTTAAGAGTGTGCAGAGCCGTTTCCACACTGAGGGAGTCCGTATAAATTACTGTTTTTCGTAGTTGTAGTTGGTTGATGTGTTTAGCGGCCACAAGTATCGCGTAAGCCTCCGCTCTGAAGATACTTGTGTCTGGGTGTAGAGGTTCAGCATCCAATAACGATGGGCCGACAGCCGCGGAGGACGCAGAGGAGTTGGACTTAAAGGCATCTGTAAAGAACTCAGGACGGGTGTATATATGTTGAAGTTCCAGGAAGTATGTTTGGATATGGCCAATGGGCGCGTGTTTTGTAATTTCTAGGAGAGGTACATCGCATTCTATAGTGTGCCACTGCCACAGTGGCGGGTATGCTACAGGAGCCAATAAACTGTGTTCAAGTGACACACCAGTTTCCTCAGCTAGACCCTTCAAGTGAACTTAGTAGGGCTGCCTCATTAAAGGCCCGTTTTGAAACAGAATGGCGCTCGGCAAATCATTAATAGTGGAGTATGAGGGGTGCTTCTTGTCTGCTTTCACCTTAAGGAAATATCCAAAGGACATATAAGTTCTTTGCAGATGAAGCGACCGCTCATTTAACTCAACGTAAAGGCAGTGAGGTTACGAGGACAGATGAGGCCTATACGGTGCTACATAATGGGCACGTCTTTTGCTATCGGGGCTTGGCTGACAGAAGAGAACTGGGAGTGGGGTTCCTAATTCACAAAAACATAGCTGGCAACATAGAGGAATGCTATAGCATTAAGGAAAGAGTGGTAGGTATTGTAATTAAACTGAATAAAAGATACAAGATGAAGGTAGTACAGGCTTACGCGCCTACATTCAGCCATGATGATGCTTCAGTTGAAAGCTTCTATGAAGACGTGGAATCGGCAATGAGTAAGGTAAAAACACAGTATACTATAAAGATGGGCGACTTTAATGCAAAAGTAGGGAAGAAGCAGGCTGGAGACCAGGCAGTAGGAGATTATGGCATCGGCACTAGAAACGCCAGAAGAGAGCTACTAGTAGAATTCGCAAAACGCAATAATATAATTTGCGCATTTTGAATACTTTCTACCGAAAACAAGAAAACCGCAAGTGGACATGGAGGAGCCCTAATGGCGAAAATAAGAACGAAATAGACTTTATAATGACTGCACAACCAGGTGTCGTGCAGGATGTGGAAGTGGTTGGCAAGGTACGATGCAGTGACCATAGAATGGTACGGTCTCGAATTCGCCTAGACTTGAAGAAGGAACGACAGAAACTGATAGGCAAGAAGCCAATCAATGAGCTATCACTGAGAGGGAAAATACAGGAATTCAGAGTGTCGCTGCAGAACAGGTACTCGGCTCTTAGTGAGGAAACCAACCTTAGCGTAGATACAATGAATGATAATCTAACGAGTATCATTACGGAGTGTGCAGTGGAAGTTGGAGGCAGGGTAGTTAGACAGGACACTGGCAAGCTTTCCCAGGAAACTAAAAACCTAATTAAGAAGCGTCAAAGCACGAAAGTGTCAAGTACAACAGACAAAATAGAGCTGGCAGAGCTTTCAAAGTTGATTATTAGGCGTAAAGTATGCGATGTAAGAAGGTATAACATGGAGAGAATTGAACACACTCTGAAAAACGAAGGAAGCGTCAAAGCAGTGAAGAGGAAACTTGGGATACCCAAAAGTCGGATGTATGCACTAAGGGACAAAGAAGGCAAAATAACTACCACTATGGATAGGATAGTTGAATTGCGGAGGAGTTTTACAAAGATCTGTGCAGTAGCCGAGACAACCACGACCTTAATACTATAACAACTAGCAGTAACCCAGACGACACCCCACCAGTAATAATAGAAGAAGTCAGAAAAGCTTTGGAGAGCATGCAAACAGGCAAATCTGCTGGTGAGGATCAGGTAACATCAGATCTGCTGACAGATGGAGGACAGATTGTGTTAGAAAAACTAGCCACCCTGTTTACGAGGTGTCTCCTGACGGGAAGGGTACCAAAGTCTCGGAAGAACGCTAACATCATCTTAATACATAAGAAAGAAGATGACAAGGACTTGAAGAATTACAGGCCCATCAGCTTGCTCTTTGTAGTATACAAGCTATTTACAAAGGTAATTGTTAACAGAGTAATGAAAACATTAGAATTCAATCAACCAAAGGAAAAGCAGGATTTCGAACAGCCTACTCAACAATTGACCACATTCATGCTATCAATCAGGTAATAGAGAAATGCTCAGAGTATAACCAACCACTATACATAGCCTTCATAGATTACTAGAAGGTGTTTGATTCAGTAGAAATATCAGCCGTCATGCAGACACTGCGGAATCAGGGCGTAGATGAAGTATATATAAACATTCTGGAAGAAATCTACAGGGGATCAACTGCTACCACAGTGCTTCATAAAGAAAGCAACAGAATACCAATCAAGAAGGGTGTAAGGCAGGGGGACACAATCTCCCCAATGCTATTTACCGCGTGCTTACAGGAGGTTTTCAGAAGCCTAGAATGGGAACAGTTAGGGATAAGAGTTATTGGAGAATACCTTAGTAACCTGCGCTTCGCGATGACATTGCATTGCTGAGTAACTCAGGGGACGAATTGCAACTCATGATTACGGAGTTAGACAAGGAGAGCAGAAAGGTGGGTCTTAAAATTAATCTGCAGAAAACGAAAGTAATGTACAACAACCTCGGAAAGGAGCAGCGCTTCGAGATAGGTAATAGTGCACTTGAAGTTGTAAAAGACTATGTCTAGTTAGGGCAGGTAATAACCGCAGAGCCTAACCACGAGATTGAAGTAACTAGAAGAATAAGAATGGGGTGGTGTACATTCGGCAAGCACTCTCAAATTATGACAGGTAGATTGCCACTATTCCTCAAAAGGAAGGTATATGACAGCTGTATCTTGCCGGTACTTAGCTACGGAGCAGAAACCTGGAGACTTACAAAGAGGGTTCAGCTTAAATTGAGGACGACGCAGCGAGCAATGGAAAGAAAATTGGTAGGTGTAACCTTAAGAGACAAGAAGAGAGCAGAGTGGATTAGGGGACAAATGGGGGTTAAGGATATCATAGTTGAAATGAAGAAGGAGAAGTGGACATGGGCCGGGCATGTAGCGCGTAGACAGGATAACCGCTGGTCATTAAGGGCAACTAACTGGATTCCCAGAGAAGTGAAGCGGTTTAGGGGAAGACAGAAGGTTAGGTGGGCAGACGAGATCAAGAAGTTTGTGGATATAAATTGGCAGCAGCAAGCACAGGACCGGGTTAACTGGCGGAACATGGGAGAGGCCTTTGTCCTGCAGTGGACGTAGTCAGGCTGGTGTTGATGATGATGATGATGATGAAAGGCTTTCAACGGGGCTGCTGCGAAAAGCACTCGTAGAAAGGCGGATGCCCAAATGGTGCACAGGGTGCAGCATCTTCAAAGCACTGAGTCACAGACTGATAAACAACAGCCCCATAATCTAAGCGGGTGCGAATGAGGCTTCTATACAGGTTCATGAGACATTGCCTGTCACTACCCCACGTAGAATGTGACAACACTTTTAGAACATTCATGGCTTTTAAACATTTTGTTTTTAAATACTTGGTGTGTGGTACAAAGGTCAACTTGTTGTCTAAGATTAAGCCTAAGAATTAATGCTCCGCATTAACAGAGAGGCGTTGACCGTTCAGTTCAATGTCGGGTTCTGAGTGCATGCCTCTCCTTCGGCAGAACAAGACACACGTGCTTTTTTTTCCTCTGCCCATTTGGAGGCCTTGTTTACACCAAACTGAACCTGCCGCTCACACAATGCCAGGTTGCATGACTTCAAGCCAAGCTGGACGTCATCGACATATGTACAATAGAACATGTTGCGGGGGATGTACAGGTGCGAGGAATTCATTTTGAAAATAAAAAGTGTACATGTAAGTACACCACCTTGTAGTACTCCCGTTTCTTGGACAAAGGTCTGGGAGAGAATACTGCCCACACGGTCACGGAA
This sequence comes from Rhipicephalus microplus, assembly GCF_043290135.1. Taxonomy (NCBI): domain Eukaryota; kingdom Metazoa; phylum Arthropoda; class Arachnida; order Ixodida; family Ixodidae; genus Rhipicephalus; species Rhipicephalus microplus. The sequence goes on from NC_134702.1 coordinate 225,579,320, forward strand.
TGTCCGATTGGACAAGTAACTCTCGATTATGGAAAGCATTCTACCGCGCACACCCACGTGAGACAAGTCTTCTAATATGCCAAAACGCTATGTTGTGCCGTATGCCTTCTCTATATCGAGAAACACAGATGGAAAGTATTGTTTGTGGACGAAAGCGTCTCGGATCTTTGCCTCAATGTGCACCAGATGGCCGGTGGTGCTTCTACCCTCTCTAAACCCGCTCTAGAATTGGTCGGGCAGATTGTGTGTTTAAGGAAAAGCAAAAGTCGGTGGTTTATCATCTTTTGAAAAAGTTTACAAAGGCAGCTTGTAAGTGCAATGGGCCTATACCTCGAAACTGAGGAAGGGTCGTTGCCCTGTTTCAAAATAGGGATAACTGTAGCCTCTTTCCAGGAAGAAGGGATGGTTCCAGAAAGCTAGATAGCATTGTATAGGGAGAGTGAAATTTTTCGCGTTTTTAGCGGCAGGATTTTCAACATTTCATACGTGACACGGTCGTTGCCTGGGGCAAAATTAGTGCAGGAGTTTAGTGATGTTTGTAGCTTAGCTATGTTTAAAGGTTGATTATATGCCTCGTAATTTGTGCACTTGTATTCTAGTTTCTTCTTTTCTATTCTTGCTTTGTATCTTTGGAAAGCTTCAGTGTAGTGTGGCGAGCTAGACCCCTGCTTCAGTGTAGTGTGACGAGCTAGACACCTGTAGCAGAGAACTGGCATGACCCGGAATACTTTTGGTCGGCCGGCTAGCACCAGATTTCCTTTTGCGGATCTTGGGGGTTTCTGGCGTAGTCCGGTGGCTTCTTTGTGGGGTAAGCCCCCGAAGGTACTGGGGCGAAGATACAGCATCGCCCCAACTATTTGAAGTTGCTTCACTTGGGGAGTCGAAGCAAAGCTGGCGTATGTGACTTGCCATCGGCGCGATGCCCTCAAAGCTCACGTGTAGTCCATCGGCTGCCAGTACTCGTCCAGGTGGCGGCCATTCGAACATGTGGTCGAATGGCTGCCACTTCGCTGCAAATATTCAGACGTTTTGAAAAGAAAACCAAATAATTGACTGCAGCACTCATTGTCGATTAGTATCGTGAGTTCAAAGTGTTTTAAGCAGTTTCAAATAATTAGGAAGTCTGTCGAGAAAGGTGTCCGTTGCGAGCTACATGTGTCTACTCTAGAAGCCTATTCAGCGGCTTCCATTCCGCCTAGAGGTTTACGTCTCTGTCTACAGCCAGCAACATCAAAGCTATCGAAGTGCAACGCGAGGAAGTGATTTGACACCCTAAAGAACGCCTCACTTGAGCTAGTACACATTATATTGAACCATTATCGATCTTCCCTTAAGTCCTTGCTAAACAGGGAGCGCCAACTACTCGATCAGCTAAGCCTTTCTCCTGAAGAATCATCGTCCCTAAGTGCATATGAGCAAAAGAAACGTTCCGAGCTTAACGCACAGAAACCCAAAACGTTGCTCAGAGGTGGTGTAAAACTTAGAAACTGAACGCCTCCATCTTCGGCCAAGGAAAGGACATGTAAACCTGCACCCAACAACATTATTAATATTTCAACTGCTATCTTATCTAATAAATTACTCAGCCTTTTATCCCGCAGTTTAAGCTTCTGTCCAGCAAGTGCTAACTATAATGAATTTCAGTTCTACAAGGATTTAGACAACTTCGCACGAAATATGAGACTACGCGAATATTTCTTCGATCAGCCGACTCCCGCCGACGATCCAACCGCTTTACCCTCGGCTAAACGTTGGACACCGGGGTCACAACGTGACAAACAATTGGACATGTTTATTAAAGCAGTACAGTAAGATTTCATTCAAGCTTATAATGAACCCCAGTCTTTTCATCGAAACCTATCAACCCTAGAAATAAAAGCTATCGCAAACCTTGGCGAACGCACCGACATCACAATAAAACCTGCGGACAAAGGAAGTGCCATCATTGTCATGTACACGACCAAATATACCGCTGAAGCGAACAGTCAGCTTGATGATAAGTTGTTTTACAAGTGACTGGAGGCCGATCCGACTGAGGATTATAAAGCGACGTTAGACGGCACAATAATAAAACTAATAAAGTAGAAACAACTAAATAATAGGGCAGCTTCTCTGATCCTTCTTAGTCCGGCAGGTCGTAGGTTTTATTTGTTGCCGAAAATCCATAAACACAATATTCCTGGTCGCCCAATTGTTTCCGGCATAGGTACCGTGACAGAAAACTTGTCGCGTTACGTCGATAGCCTGATAAACAGGATACCCCCTACGTTCCCGTCTTTTCTGCGAGATACTAACGACTTCCTTTCCGATATTACCAACCTTATTATATCTTACAACGCTCTCCTTGTCACTCTTGATGTTGCGTCTCTCTACACAAGCATACCACACTTGGATGGTATAAGGTCCATGGTTGAGGCTTACGATCACTCCGCTCCCGACAAGTCCATTGATAGCTCGACTATAGCTATACTGCTTGAAATGATTCTTCAGTACAACAAGCTTGAATTCAATGGAGTGCATTATGTTCAAGTAAGTGGTACCTCTATGGGTACTAAGATCGGGCCAAGCCACGCGAATATATTTATTGGATCCCTTGCGAACAAATTCTTGTCGGGTCGTTCGCAAAACCTTTTTATTATAAAAGATTATTGACGACATATTCATGATTTCGCCACATGGAGAGGGAAACTTTTGTCTTTTATTTCGGACTTTAATAATGCTCACCCTTCCATATCATTTTCGCACACATATTCACCAGAGACCATTCACTTTCTCGATATCGCAGTATGTCTCGATAATGCAAAATTAAGCAATACACCGTACCGCAAGCCGACTGACAGACAGAGGTATTTACACATTCAAAGAAGCCACAAAAGGCACTACAAATCCAGCATACCTTACAGCCAGACCTTACGCTTTGAGCGAATTTGCTCTGAGCAACCTGACTTTGATAATAACTGTAACCAGCTACGCACTGCACTTGTTAAACAGAAATATCCGCCCATGTTAGTTGATGATGCAGTAAGGGGTGCCGAAGCACAAGACCGTACAGCACTCTGTATCCCCAAGAAAAATCTTAAAAGTCATTCACAGGTTAACCTGATTTTAACCCATATCGCATCGGCACCTAACGTCGCATTTATTTTCCGTAAACACCACAATATACTTATGCAGAGCGAACGCCTTGCAAAATTGTTTCCAGAACCACTACGTGTTCTGTACAGGCAAGGCAAAAAATTTGCGAGTCCAAAATTTCCGGAGCCCTCCACTACGGCGTCTCTCATAATCATATGGTGGTTTTGGGACGTTAAATCCCACATATCAATAAAAAATTTGCGAGTTTTATTAACTTCCTCTAAAACCAGACATAGCAATAACGTCCAGACGCTTGGCTGCCATCCTTGTAAAAAGCCCCGCTGTAAAGCGTGTGCACACATGACCACAACAACACTGGCAGCCAGTACTGCGACGAACTTCAAGTTCAAAGTTAAGGGCAATTTCATATGTGATACTGCAAATGTCGTATATTTGCTAGAATGCTCAATCTGTCATGTACAATACATAGGTGATACTGAAACTGCTTTTCGAAACCATTTCAATAATAATAAAGCTCATGTGCTTGCCCTTCCTAACTTACCGATTACAAGGCATGTCACAGAGGCAGGTCATTCTTTCAGTAACATGATAGCTACAATACTGGAATCGGGTTTTAAATCACACCAGGAACGCGAAGTAAAAGAGTCATTTCTAATTCATAAATACAAAACACTATCTGCCAGCATGAACGAGAGCCCGGATACGCTTAGTTGCATATTGCCTTAGTAAATTGCCTTTTTGTTTTACCGACTTGTGTACATTTTTGCACGATGTTGGCCTATTGTCAGATATTACCTACATAATTAATGTAGGGGGCCTTTGTCGCTTCACCATTTTACTCGCATTCATTTTGCTCTGCGTGCTTTTTGATTTTGTTTATCTCTCTAAACTTCTTTACCTTTTTAAAGGGTTACTGATTGTTCGTAGGCTGTGATTATTCCGCAGAACGTATGACCAAGTGAGCTACTGCTTGCGCAGTTTGTTATTTTGCGGACCTGTTTCATTCCACACAAGTTGTAGGGTATCTAATACGTGCCAATTCACTAGTGTACAATGATACCCGTTGTCAGTTGTATATGCACCATAGCCACGTACCTTTGGTGATATATAATCTCGTTTCTTAAACTACTGATAATGACTTAGCCGTGTGATACGCAAAGAAGCGGCCTATATATGTGCCCTGTGTGCGTGTGCCAACTGTAACCATTCACTCCGACGAAGGCAGGCAGGCCCACCTGCCGAAACGTTGGTGAAACTTTTGTTTTCGCACGTTTGTCGACCTCTTTTTCTACCGTATATTATATATATATATATATATATATATTTATATATATATATATATATATATATATATATATATATATTTATATAAATATATATATATATATATATATATATATATATATATATATATATATATATATATATATAATGATGAGCTATCGAATAACTGTGAAATGTGGTCAAGTTTCAAAGGAGTCGTTCCCTTTTGCGAGCAAAATTATGTTCCGTTGAAGAAGAAATGCACCAAAAGAGAATATCAATAGTTCACGACAGAAATCCTTCACTTAAAGCGCAAAATTAGGCGGCAGCACAAGCTTGAAAACACGAGTGACATTTCAAGCGTTACGTCTAACCTACCACAGCTAATTCGATCGCGAAAGAGCCCCGCCGCTGTGGTCTAGTGGCTAAAGTACTCGGATGCTCATCCGCAGGTCGTGGGTTTGAATCCCAGCTGCGGCGGCTGCATTTCCGATGGAGGCAGAAATGGTGTAGGCCCGTGTGCTCAGATTTGGGTGCACCCAGGTGGTCGAAATTTCCGGAACCCTCCATTATGGCGTCTCTCATAATCATATGTTGGTTTTGGCACGTTAAACCCCAGATATCAATCAATCAACCGATCCGAGAAGAAGCGATTTTTTTTCAGTTACTCTGCCGCCATTATTTACGAAAATTCTCCCAGAAGTTTCGGCGCTATCTCTCAAAAGATAACCAAGGCATTTCAGAAATCAGGGTCGCGGGAGAAGGTATTACTGATTCGGCTGACATTGCCAACAATTTTAACAAATTCTTCCAGTCCGTTCTACGCGGACAGCTATCCATGCTCAGTTGCGGTCATACAATATCGATTGCCTTATGCCAAAAGTAGAAATTACTGAGAACGGCCTCCTTGGCCTTTTGTGCAAAGTAGATGTAAAGACAACACCTGGCGCTGATGATGATGAGCTATCGAATACTTTCTTGAATAGATATGCTGAATGGGTGGCAAAATATTTATGTCGCATTTATATTATGTCGTTAAATACTTCAGTAATTCCTGATGATTGTAGCTTCGCATAAATAGTCTCGGTGCATAAAAACGGCTCTGCTTTTGAAATTAACATCTACAGGCCTGTCTTTAACAAGCACTTGTTTCAAGTTGTTCGAGCACATTATATTTAAGGTTAGCATTACCTACATAGGAAATAATAGATTAATAAAACCAAAAACTGGGATTGAGATCCAGTTTATCTACGGTCACCCAACTGGCTGAAACAACTCATGAGTTAATGAGCACGCTCAATCTGAAAGGCCAGACCGATGCCATATTTTTTTGCTTCTCCAAGGCATTTGATGTTGTTCTTCAGCAGGATATAGTAACGAAATTACTCACTATAGAAATTTAACGGAAGTTTGAGACCTGAATCTAATGCTATTTGGAACTTAGAAGACAGTGTGTCACCGTAATTGGGTTTCTCTCAAATGAGTTGGAGGTGTACTCCGGTTTTCCGTGAGGTTCAGTCATTGCGCCTCTTTTTTGTAGGTTATATAGATGATATTCATCTCTCTGTGGAGCCACTGATCCTGATTAGTCTATTTGCGGATGACTGTGAAATATACGCCGCCATAATTAATGAAGACCAAATTAAACTAAACAATATGCTTTACAATCGATTCGGCGAGGTGCGTAACGTGAGGATCAAAACAAATTTTTCAAAAACTAATTTTCTTGCGTTAAGCAAAAAAAAGAAGCCTCTACAATTTACATACTCTTTGAAAAATACTTTATTCACGAGAACAGATCATGTTAAATATTCGGACGTGATATTCAAGAGTAATCTCAGCTGGGAATCGCATGTCTAAAACGTCTGTAGAGGGACCCTAAATAAATAGTCCTTTTTAGAGAAAACTGCAAAATGCTCCTCCTACGGTTAAAATTAATGCGGTCAAAGCACTAGCGTGACCAAACATTGAGTGTGCCAACGTCATTAGAGCCCTTGGCAGCATTACTTGATTCAAAAAAACGAGTTCAGAATTTAGCTTTGCGTTTTACATATTCTGTGTACTCACGGCATTTTAGTGTCACTCTTTTACGTAATAAGGCAAGCCTACAAAAGCTTGAGCAGCGCAGGATAGTATCAAGAATAATATTCATTTACCAACTTCATCATAGGGACTTCAATTTATCATGGAGCATTAACTTCAATATCCTTCAAAACTTTCAGCCAGAACAAATCACAGCAAAACCTTTAGGCAACAAGTTCGCCATATTAATGTCCCCAAATTTGTTCTATTTCCTGACGCGATTACTTGTTGGAATAACTTGTCCGACGATGTTGTAAACTCTAGATTGTTGGCTCCATTCACAGAATATATTGTAAATAATAATTTTTCTTGATGTATGTGACCTGTACGTATGTGTATATATGTGGATATATAAGTATAAATGTGTAGGTGTGTATATACTGCTGAGTGTTATGTCTTTCGACATTTTAGTTTGCTATGTAATATTATTTCAGCTGTGCCAAGATAAGCTGTGCATTTGTAGTTATTTTCTGTTTATATTTTTTATTCACTTCTGCATGGGCCCGTAAAGAGCCTTCGGTATCTGTAAATTGTATATATATATATATATATATATTGAAAAAGGGTTTATTGGCGACTGCTGGGCCGGTGGTCCTACGAAGAAACACGATCGTGCAAGAGCAACGGTCAAGCAGATGCCGGCGATGATCAGCACGAGCCGAGCGAGCGAAGCCCAGGACCCAGTACCCAAGCGGTGGCGATGTTGCTTGCCAACGATGCTCTTTCTTCTTCACAATTTGCCCCCGCCGAAAAAGAGCCATCCTGTCGACCTAAGAGTCTGGAGGCAGAGGGCTATGATATGGCTTAAGGCGGGCGACGTGGATGATGTCACGTCCACGCCGGCGCATGTCGTCAGATGGGGAAAGTGGCTCGATGAGAAAATTCACCGGCGAGGTTTGCTCCAAAACGCGGTATGGGCCCTCGTACTTTGGAACGAGTTTTGAGGAAATGCCGGGGGTTTGGTAAGGAACAGCCAGCCATACAATTGATCCCGGGGAATAGCTGGGGCTTTCTGAAGAGTCGGCGTTGTTTTCTTTCTGGCGCTGTTGTTCTTGTGACGTAAAGGTGCGTGCGAGTTCACGGCACTCTTCCGCATTTCGGGCAGCTTCGGACACAGATGGGCATTCGGATGCGTCAGGACGGTATGGAAGGAGAGTATCGATGGTGTGGGATGGTTCGCGTCCATAAAGAAGACAGGTGAAAATCCAGTGGTACACAGTGCCGCGGTGTTATATGCGAACGTGATGAATGGAAGAATGCGATCCCAGTTAGTATGATCGGATGTCACATACATGGCGAGCATATCGCCAAGGGTGCGGTTAAATCTTTCCGTGAGCCCGTTAGTCTGCGGGTGGTATGCCGTGGTCTTGCGATGAACAACATGGCATTCAGAAAGCAGAGACGTGACGACTTCTGATAGAAAGGCTCGACCTCGGTCGGTAAGTAGTTCTCGAGGTGCACCATGTCGTAGTATGAAGCGATGAAGGATGAAGGATGCTACGTCCCGCGCAGTGGCACTTGGAAGGGCGGCGGTCTCAGCGTAGCGTGTTAAATGGTCCACAGCGACTATGACCCACCGATTTTCATCTGATGTTGTCGGTAGAGGGCCATAGAGATCAATTCCGATCCGATCGAAAGGTTTGGCACGACACGGAAGCGGTTGAAGCGCACCGGACGAGTGGAAAGGCGGTGATTTGCGGCGTTGACAGTCAGGACAGCCCATAACAAATTTTCGAACGAAATTATACATTTCGCGCCAGTAGAAGCGATGGCGAATGCGTTCGTAAGTTTTGAAAACTCCGGCATGACCACATTGGGGATCGTCGTGAAAGGAGGCGCAGATTTGTGATCGCAAGCTGCGCGGGACAACCAAGAGCCACTTACGACCTTCGGGGGCGTAGTTGCGTCGGTGTAGCAGCCGATCACGAATGGCCAAATGAGCAGCTTGACGTCGGAGAGATCGTGGTACCGCAGTGGTTGACGATCCAGAAAGACAGTTAAAAAGGGAAGCGATCCACGGGTCCTTGTGTTGTTCACTGGTAAAGGAGTCGAGGTCGAGAGATGCGATGGAGTTGGTACCAGTGGTTCCGCAGGCCGAGTCGGGAGGTAAAGGCGAACGCGACAGGGCGTCGGCGTCAGAATGCTTGCGTCCGCTGCGATAGATGACACGAATGTCGTACTCCTGGATTTGCAGTGCCCACCGAGCTAGGCGGCCAGAAGGGTCTTTCAATGTGGCGAGCCAACAAAGTGCATGGTGGTCCGTTACCAGGTCGAATGGGCGACCATACAAATAAGGGCGGAACTTGCGAAGCGCCCACACTAGCGCCAAGCACTCTTTTTCAGTGACGCTGTAATTGGCCTCAGCTTTAGTAAGTGTGCGACTCGCATAAGCGACGACGTATTCGGAGTAGCCCGGCTTGCGTTGGGCGAGGACGGCGCCTAGACCAACCCCACTAGCGTCTGTGTGAACTTCCGTTGCAGCTGTTGGGTAGAAATGCCGAAGAATTGGAGGAGATGTTAGCAGACTACGGAGCGTGGCAAACGCGACGTCGCAGTCAGAAGACCAGGATGAAATGTCTGCATCACCGCGTAGGAGGTTGGTCAGTGGTGACATGATCGATGCAAAATTTCGCACGAAGCGCCGGAAGTACGAGCATAGTCCGACAAAACTGCGTAATTCTTTCAGTGTAGTAGGTTTCGGGAACTCAGCGACTGCTCGCAGTTTTGCAGGGTCGGGTCGAACACCATGCTTGGAGACGATGTGCCCTAAGATGGACAGCTCTCGCGCGGCGAAGCGGCACTTTTTAAGGTTCAGTTGGAGCCCAGCGTTGGTTAAACACGTCAGAACCAGTTGGAGCCGAAGCAGATGCGTAGGAAAATTGGGAGAGAAAACGACAATGTCGTCGAGGTAGCATAGACACACAGACCACTTCAGTCCACGCAGTGTGTTGTCCATGAGTCGTTCAAACGTGGCAGGAGCATTACAAAGACCAAATGGCATTACGTTAAATTCGTAGAGGCCATCTGGTGTAATGAACGCAGTTTTCTGGCGATCAGCTTCTGCCATAGGAACCTGCCAGTATCCAGATCGTAAGTCTAAGGAGGAGAAGAATTCGGCTCCTTGGAGGCTGTCAAGGGCGTCGTCTATGCGCGGTAATGGATAGACGTCTTTCCGCGTCACCTTGTTTAATCGCCGGTAGTCGACGCAAAATCGAATCGATCCATCTTTCTTTCGAACTAGAACGACAGGAGATGCCCAAGGACTGTGCGATGATTGAATAACGCGACGGCGTAGCATCTCTTCGACCTGGTCATTGATGACGCGACGTTCTGCAGCAGAGACACGCTACGGTCTTTGACGCAATGACTGGTGCGAACCGGTGTCAATGTAGTGGTGCACTGCGGAAGTCTGACCCAATTGCGGCTGAGAAACGTCGAATGAATTCGCGAAGTGCTGGAGGAGATTAAGAAGCTCGGCGCGTTCATGGGCACTTAAGGTGTGGGCCATGGAACTCGAGAAGGTGTCACTCGATGAGCATTCCAGTGGGGAAAGGGCATGAAGTTCGGTCGAGGCGCCACTGCACGATTCGTCTGGCATGTTAAGGAATAAAGAGGAATCGAGGTACTCCACTCGACCGAGACATTCGCTGGCAAGTAGCGTAAGCGGTGCAGAAAGGGGGTTGTGGACGAAAATATTGCTTCGGCCCGCAGTGACGTCGAGTGTAGCGAAAGGCAAGGAAACGGCTCTGCGGCTCATGAAAATGTCGGAAGGTGTAAACATTACTGTAGCATCATTATAGTCATCGCAGCAAACCGGGACAACGGCAAGAGAGGCTGGCGGAATTTCAATGTCCTCACGCACGACAAGTTTTGGCGACCGCTCAAGGGTTTCGTGCAAAGGTTCGTCACACAGGTGCGAAAATTGAACTTCAGCGCGTGCGCAGTCGATGATGGCATGATGATTTGACAGAAAGTCCCACCCGAGGATAACGTCATGCGAGCACACCGAAAGGACGATGAACTCGACAACGTACATAGAGCCTTGGATGAATATGCGGGCCGTACAGGTGCCGAGAGGTCAAACTTGTTGTGCGCTAGCTGTACGAAGCGATAGTCCAGAGAGCGGCGTGGTCACTTTGCGTAGGGAGCGGCAGAGCTGGGCGGCTATAACATAAACGGCAACACCTGTGGCGACGAGGGCAAAGGTAGAAACACCATCGACAGATATAGCGACGACGTTAGCTGGTGAAGTGCGAGGACTTGAGCATTTCGACGACGGCGCAGTTCTTGCCTCTGGAATTGCGGCGTTCAGTTTTCCCGGTTGGAGGAAGCGGGTCTAGGACGCATTGGGGACAGTGATCGCCTGCGAGGAGATGGGGAGCGGGGAGAGTGAGTTTGAGGCTGGGGTGACCGAGACTCAGGAAGGTTAGTGTATCCATACTGCGGTGAGGGATAGGGAGCAGGTATGTGCATGGGCTGTGGGTCATACGGTAACGGCCGAGTAGCGTCGTGGAGTGGTTGGAAGCGACGGCGACAATATCGTGCCACGTGTCCTGGAGTACCGCAGGCGTAGCAGATCGGTCGATTGTCAGGATTGCGCCAGGAATTGCTGACTCGTGGTGCGGCCCAAGGTGTCAAAAAAGGGGCGGAGTGGGGAGCGACTGAAGACATGGGTGGCAAATGCTGCTGGCGGGGTCTGCTACGTACCACCTGGGCATACGTAAGAGGCGCGGCCACGGGCTGCATAGCCGGCGCATGGGCAACAGGCATGGCCCCAGGCTGCTGGTGGGCAGCGACGGGAACAGCCTGAGCTACATCTTCGGCAATAACGTCGCGGAGTGGTGAGGGCAGACGAGAGGACGGCGGCTGCTGCGTGAAGGGAATCAACGACAGTTGCCGAGCTACTTCTTCACGCACGAAGTCTTTAATCTCTTGGAGGGTTGGTGAGTGGTCGGGAACAGAAGTGAGACTGGAGAGCGAGTCGGCGTGTGAGGAAAATGGCCAAGTCAGGGCGCGCTGCTTGCTCAACTCGTCGAAACTTTGACACAAAGTGACAAGTTCCGCAACGGTGGCAGGATTACGGGCCAGGAGCAGCTGATATGCACCATCATTTATCCCTTTGAGGATGTGTTGAATCTTCTCCGACTCGGGCATGGTGGTGTTCACACGGTTGCAAAGACCAATAATGTCTTCGATGTAGCTGGTGGAAGATTCCGTTGGCTTTTGTGCGCGAGTCCGCAAGCGTTGTTCGGCTCTGGAGTTGCGGACTGCGGGTCGGCCAAAACCATCAGCAAACAAGGTTTTAAAGATGGACCACGTCGTAATGTCGTTTTTGTGGTTGTTATACCACATTTTGGGCACGTCAGTGAGGTAAAAGATGACGTTAGTCAATTTGTCCGCGTCATCCCACTTGTTGTTTGCGCTCACCAGTTCGTAGTTAGTGAACCAGTCTTCAACGTCGGTCTCATCAGCTCCGCTAAAGACCTTGGGCTCTCGCAAACGAAGAACGCCGGGGTTGCTGGGGGATGGAGTGGAAGAGCCAGGTTGCGCGTTGTTGGTAGCCATGATGGGAGGTAGTGTTTGGTGGCGCAGCTCCAGGTTCAGGCGACGGCGAATGGCAGCACCCAGGTTCAGGCGACGGGGAATGTCAGCACCCTCCACCAATTGAAAAAGGGTTTATTGGCGACTGTTGGGACGGTGGTCCTACGAAGAAACACGATCGTGCAAGAGCAACGGTCAAGCAGATGCCGGCGATGATCAGCACGAGCCGAGCGAGCGAAGCCCAGGACCCAGTACCCAAGTGGTGGCGATGTTGCTTGCCAACGATGCTCTTTCTTCTTCACAATATATATATATATATATATATATATATATATATTGATTGATTGATTGATTGATATGTGGGATTTAACGTCCGAAAACCACCATATTGCCGTAGTGGAGGGCTTCGCTTCGGAAATATCAACCTCCTAGCGTTCTATAACGTGAACCTAATTCTGAGCACACGGGCCTACAACATTTCCGCCTCCATCGGAAATGCAGTAGCCGCAGCCAGGATTCGATCCCGCAACCTGCGGGTCAGCAGCCAAGTACCTCAGCCAATATATATATATATATATATATATATATATATATATATATATATATATATATATATATATATAGTTATATATATATATATATATATATATATATATATATATATATATATATATATATATATATATATATATATATATATATATATATATACATTCTACATTCGCAAATGTAAATTTGAACAACAGTTGCCTCATCGCAGTGGCAGTAGTCACTCTCTGCAGTTTATTGCGTTTTTAAATGCGCAAAGGTCAGTAGCAGGTGCAGATCCCGTACGTCTTGAGTGCGCGTCATACTAACCTGAAGTTGAACCGTAAAGTTGTAAGTTGACAAGTCATTCTAGAGTGAAGACCAAGTATGCTGTCGTGGAAACGCGAAATGTTCAACAAGATGTGCCCGAATGGCTTCATCAAGTAGAAAGCCTTCGCAAGATAACGGCATTTCAAAAAAGCCTGTGAACACTGACGCTTGTTTACCATTTCTCTTTTGTACCCGTTTGTCTTTTGTTTGGCTTTTAATTGTTTCTGAATGTTCCATCTACATAGGCGATAAAGAAGAAAAGAAAGCCGGGGTGACGAAGTGCTTGGGAGTGGATTCAGAAAATTTTAAACACCTATTTAAAATTTTCTGAATCCACTTTAAGAAGGCGACAATTTGTATTCTTTGCCGAGCCTGGTGTCTTTTTCAATGAGCTTTGGTCCCGTGTATATAAACCCCAAGTGCTATTTGTTCAAACACTTCTAGATGCTTTAAATGTTAATATATTCGAGATCACACCATCTGTCAAACCAATCGGCCAAGTGCAAATAGAATTTGACGATATCTTCCCCATGAACGCTAAACACTTGCCCTCTAATTATTTGATTGGTTCATTAGAACAACACCTGTCTTAATTAGATACTAATACAGTAATTGCAACGGATGCATCTATGAGTGGCGAGAAGGCAGGTGTGGGTATTTTTTCTCTCTCATTATTCTGGTCATTTTCATTACGCCTCCCAGATTATACATCAATATTTTAAGCGGAATTAACGGCCGTTATACTAGCTATTCGTAAACTTCCTGCGACTCATTCGACAGCTTTCATAGTGACTGACTCGTATTCCGTGTGTTCATTCTTATCATCGTCGTCGACATCAGCAGTACTAGAGACTTTTAAATCATTAATCCCAGCAAACATTAATCTAGTGTGAATGATATGGGTGCCAGGCCATCGTAGTATATTTATAAACGAGATGGCTGACAAACTTGCGCGAACATCTCTTGATCTTCCGATTGTGCCAATCATGCCTCCTACAGCTTATGTAACAGCAGCGAGGTTTAGAAAACTTTCCCTTCTTGAAGACTCATCAAAAACCATGATACCGAATCCAGATTTCTCGCACCTGCACTTCACATGGAATAATAAATGGTGTCCCACGCGTAAATTGGAAGTCTTGGTAACAAAATTACGTTGCCGTGTGCCACCTCTTAATTTCTACTTAAACAGGTCTGGTCTGGTGCCATCCCCTCTGTGCTCTAGCTGTAACGAACCTGAACATATCGACCATTATTTTATCACATGTCACCGATTCAAAAATCAAAGAAAAAACTGCTTCGAAATTTTATTCAGAAAATTAGGAATATCACTTAATACTCCCAATATTTTGTCTTTTGGGGCCATTTCATTGGGACTTAGCGACAGGAACATCTGCGGGGCTCTCTGCGAATTCATATATAACGCAAGAAGATTACCTTGCTGAGTCAGCCATCAGCTCTCGAATTTTACTAGTCACACTACCACTTATTATTTAGCTAATACACTGCAATGATTCAACTTTCAGGAGAATTTCATATAACGATTCCACCACAGATATTCAACAAATTCTATTATTTCTCCCCCCCCCTTTTTTTTACATTGCGCCAAATTAATTTCACAGTCAAAACACAGTAATCATATTCCCCTAATCTAGAAAATTTATAGGTATTTACTTGCATTAACCACTGGCTTCTTGGCCAATACCCCTTAGTGGGTGAGAGCCACAAAAGAAAGGAACAAGCAAGCAAGCAAGCAAGTGATCCAACGGTTGCACGGTCGGACCCTTGTGGTGGCAGTGTTTTGATTTTACGTATGCTTTTTGCATCGCTTCCTTTACAATTACAATTTTTTATGTGTGGAAGCTTGTTGCGGTTGCTCTGACGCAACAGAGTCGCTTTGCGCTGCAGCATCGCCGGCACCGCAGCATCCGCCATACGCTACTATCATACCCCATGTGCCACCAATAATTCCAGCACCATAATCAACAACAATGCTGGATCGTCTCATCCACCATTTATATGGTGGACATCTATTCAATAGGTTGCACCTCGCTAAAAGATGCTTAGAATTGGTATAGTTAAATCATGGCAAACTGATAAGAAATCGAACGAAGGCCACCTAATGGGCTTGCAACCTATGTCACTCTTCTTTTAATGTTATACCTCCACTATATTGCTGAACACTTGCCATGACGATAATACTTCTACCATACGATAGTATTTCTACCGTGGATATCACTTTCGTAGGTGATGACAGTCGTTTTCAAAGAGAAGCAAAAGGGCCAGGCTCGTAACAGGCCTAAACAAAGCCTCTCTAGGTGTTTGTGTGACGCGAGCGCAATTTGGGGCCTTTCCGTTTGTTGCCTGCCTCGAATGGTTACAACTTGGAAAGTTCATGAATGCACTACTCCATCTGCATGCGTTTATTTCATTACCTTCGGTTCAAGGCAACGCCTCTATCAGATCTCGGCAAGCAATACATATTCGCCAGACGGTAAGCCTACATTTCATACGTGGTGTGAGTATCTACACAGACCTAATACGGTGCAGCGGGGGAAGAGAAGTACCATTCGGTATAATGAAACATACAGCCTATTTACACGGGCAGATGACATAACATCAAAGATTTTGTCATGAAGAAATTTGCAACACCGGCACTCACACTGTTGTCAAACTCACAAGGTGACCCAAGTTCTCGTCACTCAGCTTCGGACGCCATTTGCATAGCCACTAAATATTTGATACATTCTGTGAGGATTGGAGGCACAAAAAGAAGGAGACACGCTTATGCGCTCCTACTCAAAGCTGATCAAAATGACACTGAAAAAGCTCACACAGGCAAAGATGGCAGTTGTCTTTTTTTGGACGATGTCTGCAGGTAAAGTTGCGCCTGTGTAATTATGACGTGGCAGGTGTTTCCAACGACGTGTCCTCTTGCTTTCTGCTCATGCTTTTTCTTTTGCAGCAGCGCAGTCACTATCTTCACGTCGGGAAAACGCACACGCAGTCTACTAGCTCCACAAGCTATGAACATATGCGCCGCTTTTGCACAACATATAAAGAACTTTTTTATATTTAGCAGCCTGTTAAACTGTGGCATTTTGTGTAAAGGAAGAATTCAATTAAAATTCAAATAAAACTCCGCTTTGCTGAGAAAGCAGATTTATTTTAAGAGTCTGCGGAATACACCAAACAGCAAAAAAACAGAAACGAAAATTTTGTTTCAGAACCACGAGCAGAAGTGTCGTAGTTTGCAAGGAATTGCTTAATCTAACAGCCTACTTGGACTCGCTTGTTACCGCAGATTGGCGCCGCATCTCATGACCGCCCTAATTGCAATGTGTGAAGACTTTACAATTATAAAGCCGCGAATGGAGCACGCGTAATCCCACAGTAGCTAAAATAATACAGAAACAGATAGGCGCTGACTATCAACTGAAGCTTCATGGCATGAATGAGGCTCTATCTAATGGACACAATAAAGAGCAAGAGGAAGCAATGGGGGGAGGGGGGGTAAGACACCAAGGACCAGATCACCAGAAACCTAGGCCGCATCAAGCATAGCACACCCGTAATACAAAACCAAGACAGCTTGACTCTTTATCATGTATGGCGAAACACCAAACACTGCCGAAAGACATATATTTCTAGTGAACATGCGCAGCCTCCATAAGATCGCGCACTCTTTGGTTCTTGTGCCAGAACACCATGAAAGTGTCACCAAAGAACGGAACGCAGCCGCATTTCTTACAGTGCGCTGCTAGAACAGATAATTAAAATGTTCTCGAAGTCTAACATTCAGACAACTACCTGTTTGTGCCGCGTACACACAGTTGCATGACAAGGGTATAACGCAGCAAACAACACTGGTGATACAGCATACGTAATTATGGATATGACTAAAATTGCGTGTATCTTGCGCGACATTTTGCTGATTCGTGAGTCGTCTGTCTGCCTTGGCACATAAATGGATAAATTGTTCCTGGTAGAAATAACCACTTAGACGTCATGTTTTCTTGCAACCTTTTTTTAAGCGATGGGTATAGCAAATATACGGAAAAACAGCAAATTTCTTATCTTACGCCTTCTCATCCCAGCCCCAACTATCGCACGGACTTTTTCTTATAATTTTCCTAATAAACTTTTTGCAGACCTTTGCAAATGCAAATGAGTCTCGTGGAAGGCGTGCTTGTCTCAGTGACCATAATTGCCCAGAAAAACTGTTTTCAACTGGATGAGTGCAAGATATTTAGAGTAGAGCTGAAACACGTGGATTTTCAGACCTAAGGGTGTAGCACCAAAACACATGCGTGGGCAAGAACACACACACACACACACACACACACACATATATATATATATATATATATATATATATATATATATATATATATATATATATATATTTATATATATATATATATATATATATATATATATATATATATATATATATATATATATATCCTCGACCATGGAGACGTTCCTGTTAAATCGCGTCATTGCAGCCAACGGCCTTCACCTTATAGTTTGGAAGGATTTGCAGTGATGGCCAGTCACATCAAGCGCTGGTCTTTTCGACATCTTTTTAATTTGTCGCCGTCTTCCTGGGGTGACCACGCAGCCACCCAGCCGTCCAAGCAGGAATCGACTCGCTTGCTACCTCCGTCACATCAACGCACTAGCCAGGCTTTTGCCAGCACACCAAGTCCACAAATACCTTCTACCGACGCCAGTTTGCCACCTCAACCACAGAGACGACCCCACAACGCCACTAAAAGGTCTGAAATTGATTCTTCATGTTCCCATCCATATTCTTTGAGAAGTGCTATTCGCTCTACATCTGTGACTACTTCCTGTGATTGACTCGCAAATGCCCCCACCAGTGTAACTATACACTCCAGTAATTTCCTAAAGATTAGAAAACTTGTTGAAAAACGTGTGCGATGTGAAATGCATGAGTTTACATTGTCGTCATACGTAGCTTCACAAAAAGTACCCAAAGGCCGTCAGCTTTCCTTCAAACCAGCTACATCGGAAATGTCTAGCCATAATTTAGAACGTTGGAATGACAAGCTGGGGAAAGCGTCTGTGGTGCTTACCCACATTGTAATCAAACACTACAGCTCATTGGCAAGGAACTTAAGCAACCTAGAATGACAGCTATGAAGCGCCCATTCAATTAGTTCCGACGAACGTATTTTGTTTCAAGATTACGAACAAAGAATTGATTGATATGTGGGGTTTAACGTCCCAAAACCACTATATGATTATGAGAGACGCCTACGAACAAAGGAAGCGATTAGAAATCCAAGCAAGGAAATCTGCAAAAAATGGTTCGAGATAACGTTCTACCTCCACCGCTACCAGCACTACAGTCCACCAGCGCTTCAAATATAGTCAGTCAGGCTATTGATAACGAAAGCCAGTTTACCAACAATATCAACATCTCGAACATCACACTTACAAACCCTGAAATGTCTCTTCTTTCTCGTGGTCTCAAATTCTGTCCGGCAACTGGCAGGTACAATGAATGTCAGCTAGTAAAGGACCTTGACGACTTCGCGCGGAACATGAGGCTACGCGAATTTTTTCATGAACGATCCTCATCCGACAGCGTGTCATCCAGTAAACATTGGACACCACCGGTACAACGTGACAAGTGCCTTGTTATGTACATTTCAGCTGTCCAACGCGATATTCTTGAAGCATATAACCAGAAAAATTCTTTCAAACACACCTTGACCTCAAATGAAAGGAAAGTCATTAGGACATTGCAGAACCGTTCAGACATTGCTATTAAGCCCGCTGACAAAGGTGGTGCAGTAGTGGTAAAGAATACCTCCGACTATATCACTGAAGCATTGAGACAGTTAGGCGACACTGCATACTATAGCAGCTTGGTTACGACTCAACTGAGAACTTTAAACGCATTATTGCCGAGGCCCTTGGGGAACTTTTACAATAAGGGTGCATAAGTCAAAAGACGATGGAATCACTAATACCGCTTAGTCCTGTTGCAGGAAAGTTTTATTTATTACCGAAGGTGCACAAACCAAATATTCCGGTCGTCCAGTAGTTTCGGCTATTAGTACGGTTACTGAACCTCTTTCCGGCTACATTGACGTTCTTATCAGGGAAATTCCCGCCTCCTTTCCCTCGTATCTTCGAGACACTAAACATTTTTTGAGTGACATTGCTGATCTTGACGTCCCCGACAAAGCGTTACTAGTCACTCTAGACGTAGCTTCTCTATACACGAATATCCCGCATGACGACGGCATTCAGTCCGTTATACGTGCATATGACGAATCTTCACTAGACAAACCTATTGACAGCTCAACTCTAGCCCCCTTTTTAAAACTAATTCTGCAACTAAATAGCTTCTAATTTAATAAAACCTACTATGTACAGACGAGTGGCACCTCGATGGGCACGAAGATAGGACCGAATTACGCCAATATATTCATGTGCACAGTGGAGGACAGGTTTTTTGCCACGTGCGCCCTAAAACCGTTTTACTATAAGCACTTTATTGACGATACTTTTTTGATATGGCATCACGGGGAAACTGAACTTTTGTTTTTTGTGGCAAGCTTTAACAATTTTCATTTATCAATCTACTTCGCGCTCGTCTACTCAGCATCAAACATAAACTTTCTGCACGTCACGGTATGCATATCAGGTGATAAAGTAACGACGAAGCTTTACAGAAATTCGACTGATAGACACCGCTACCTTCACTTTGAAAGTAGCCATGTAAGACAAGCATACCGTACAGCCAGGCGCTCCGTTTTGAAAAGTTGTGCTCCGCACAATCTGGCTTCGGGGATAATTGTGACAAGCTGAGTGATGCGCTAAGAAGACAAAAGTACCCGCTTCAGATAGTTGACGATGCCATTAAACGTGTGGATGAATTGGCAGGAGCAAGCTCCTCCACTCCAACAAGCCTGCTAAATAGCGACCATCTACAAACCTCATATTAACGCATTCCGCATCAGCACCAAACGTTAACCACATCCTACGTTAACCACATCCTACAACATTCTTATGCGCAGCGACCGTCTGCAAAACATATTTTCGGAATCGCCACGTGTAGTCATTTGCTGGTCGAGAAACTTGCACAGTGTGCTGCCTTCATCTTTACTAACTCATTCTGCCTATTCAGGTTGCCACCCTTGTGGCGAACCACGATGCAAGGTTTGCGTACACATGACCACCTCTATTTCAGCCCACAGTTCGGCGTCAAATTTCAGAATGAAAATTAAAGGTGATCACGATTGCAATACGAGTAACTGTGTGTACCTACTTGAGTGCAAAGTCTGTAAGCTTCAGTACTTAGGCCAGACAGCGAAACCTTTCAGACTGCGGTTTAATAACCACAAGGTGCATGTCAAAACTTTTCCTAACCTACCCCTATCTAAGCACCTGAATGCGACAGGACATCCACTCGATAACCTAACAGCAACCATATTAGAATATGGTTTTAAATTTCACCACGAACGGAAAGCACGCGAAGCATTTCTCATCTACAAATTTAAAGCAGTGTCGTTCGGCATTAACGAAAGCGCAGAAAAGCTGACGTTCCTGGGCGCACGTTCAGCAACGGGATCACTATGTCATAGACAAGGCTAAACTCCATATCAACTACTTTCTGTTATCTTTCATTCTCATGAATGCCATGTATCTTAATTTTACCTAAGTGTTTTTTTTATTTAAATCACCATTGCTACATATTTCACCTTCGTTTTCTTTATAATGCTGTTCTCGTTGCTTTAAACATGTATTTTGTTAGTTCTGTTAGCGCATTGTTGCTGGTTGTTTACCTATGTTTCTTTTTAGTTCATCGAGTTGTTTTAACGTAATGTTGTTAAATGCATTCGGTGTACCTAATCACCCATGTTATCAAGTTTATCCTTTTCGTGACTGTGAAAAACGCCCTTCATTGCTGCGCAGACTTCGCCGTATAATATCATGTCATGATATATTTCTGTCATTATCACATCGTGCTGTTTCGCACGTTGATTTGTGTGCCACTGTCATATATGTGACATTAGATATTAAATAGATACGTGTTGGGGGCCCCCAATTTATATAAGCAGCACGTTGACGTTTGCAATGTATTCCCTAACGAAGGCCGGACCCCGGCCGAAACGTAGGACTAATAAAAGTTTTCTTACGTTTGTCCGCTCAAGCTAATTTATATATATATATTCATATATATACCTCCATTACCAAAGCGATCACCCGTGCCACTGTCAAAACAGTATCCCGAACAGCCAGGCTCACCGGTTTAAGCGAATCTGCTCAAGAGACGCTGATTTTGACACGAGCTCACAGAGGCTGAAACTGATGCTCGAGAAACAAAAATACCCCCCACATGTATTTGATGACGTTGTTTCAAAATCGAGAAAACTGAAGCGTGATGATTACTTATGAAGCGACCACTGCAAGAAGACCCACAACGAACAAACCTCTGCTTGACTTACAGCACTAGCTTTCCCAATGTAAACAAAATCTTTAAACGACATAACAACATTCTGGAACAAAGTGAACGTCCGAAATGCGCATTTCCCATCGGCTCCAGGCGTCGTTTACCGACGACCACGTAACATAAAAGACACACTTGCCCACTCTCAAATTAATACATCACCCCCCAATAATTCATGACGACCTTGTTTAAAGCCACGATGTCTTGTATCTAAGGCGATGCGAGAAACACACAAAGCAACCAGCACACAAACCAAGTTTTTGATTAACATACGAGGAAACCTAACAACATGCGATTCCTCTAATGTGGTATACCTACTCGAATGCAACGTGTGTAGTATGCAGCACATCGGACAAACATAAACACCATTTAGGATTCGCATTATTAATCATAGAGCCCATGCGAAATAAGCCCCAAATCTACCCTTGTCAAAACATGTTATTCTTCCCGACCATGCATTCGACGATCTCTTAGTAACGCTCTTAAAGATGGAATTTTAATCAAACAGAGAACGTGAAGAACGAGAGTCATACCTTATCCACCGATTTAACACCCTTGATAGAGGAATATATGAGAATCCTGGTAAAATTGCAGCAATTAAAGCACTAGAAAACAATAACGGCAATAATGAAAATAGTAACTGAGTTCACGGCACTGCAGCTGCGAAGGGCACTGGACAACTCAAAACAATTCCAAGTGTAACTACTCTTCCTAAGTACAGCTGTCGTCTGTTTTCTGTTTTATTTTACTACCCAATCAATTGTGCCATGCATGACATGCCCAACAGCAACCCTGTCCACAGCCGGGAGGCCCCTACTGCACGCGTAATCCAGAAGCTGGCAAGGAATTCGCATTGCGCCCGCTTACCAGCCTCTGCCGCAATACGCGGCACCCCTCTGTCTACGACGAAATGTTGACGGGGCGCTGAGTAGTTAAAGGCTTCAACTTCTTAAAAACCTCTTTTTGTGTGTCTTTGAGGTTTCGTGGTCGTCAGTAAACGACGCCTGGAGCGGATGGAAATGCGCGTTTCAGACGTTCAGTTTGTTCCAGAATGTTGTAATGTCTTTTAAAGATTTTGTTTACATTGGGGAAAATTGTGCTGTAAGTCAAGCAGAGGTTTGTTTGTTTTGGGTCTTCTTGCGGTGGTCACTTCATAAGTAAGTCATCACGCTTCAGTTTTCTCGCTATTTGAACAGCGTCATTAATTACATGTAGGGGGTATTTTTGTTTCTCGAGCATAAGTTCTAGCCTCTGTGAGCTCGCGTCAAAGTCAGCGTCTCTAGGGCAGATTCGCTTAAACCGGTGAGCCTCGCTGTATGAAATACTTATTTTACAATGGCACGGGTGATCGCTTTGGTAGTGGAGGCATTGTTGCCGATCCGTTGGTTTACGATATCCTCCTGAGTACCAGCAATGGTAAATTTCTCCAAAATATTCGACATCGAAGACCGAGCGATTACAGCTTTTCCAAAGCTCCTATCGCCGTAAAACCGGTTGTCCGATACCTTGGACAACTGGTGCTGCCATGTGTACTGTGTTTTGAAATTAGAGGTCTCGAAGCGCCGCTAGGAGTAATCATAATGGCGGCGTTCAGTGGTGCGGCGTTCTACGGTGTCAACCGCAACCGTAAGTACTTTTTTTCGCACTTTGAGCTTATTTAACGTCATTTCATCGGTTAAACGTCAACGATAATGTTGCATAGAGCACACGCAGCTAAAAATTCGGCTCTTAACGTCCTTTCTTTTGCCTACGCAGTGTGAGCTTTGACGTGTCCAAAAGATTGGACGTCGGGACTGAACCAAGTTGCTTTGTAAGATTTACGTGGCGCGCTGCAGTGTGAACAGAACGTGCTTGCTTCCGATTGCTACTAGGTTGCGGTATGATATGAAATTATTTTTCATTTATGAAAAAGGCCACGCGTCAATGATGAGACGGCCGAAAGAATCCTTGAACGATTAGCTGGAGCGGCCACGTCCGACATTGATCTTTCGGACAGTGACGACGACACTTTGGTCGACTACTGCATTTTCAGCTGCACTTGATACCTTGAGCTCTGAAGAGGACTAAAATAACGACGATGGACGCCCGTCCACCTCAAAGACGACAAAGGGGCAGTAATGGAAACGCCATGATGGGTAAGGAATAGTTGTAGTGTGCGTTTGGGAAGGGGGGGGGGGGGGGCTAGTGTGCATTGTGACGGTTGGTCATTGCCATGTGAACGTATCAAAAGCAACTTTGCTCTTTTACGCTGTTTTTCTTCATGCAGGCCACTTCCGTCTTGGATTCCTGACTTCACATCCACCCCTGATGACAGTCAACAACGGGTTTCGTGGAGTCCAAGTGACTACCTCGTTCAGTATATGCCACATAAAGTCTTCAAGATGATGGCTTTTGCCATGAACACGACACATGTCCAGGAGACTGGAAAAAGTCTGGAGACCTCAGTAGAAGACCTCAAAGTGTTTTTGGGGATTTCACTGACAATGTCGTGCCTGTTCTACCCCCAGATTCGCGTGTACTGGATGAAAAAGACAAGGATGCCTCTTTGCGGATAACATGACAAAGAACCGGTACTTTCAACTTCGGCGCCGGCTGAAGCTAGTTAACGAGTTTGATGTCAGTGAGCGAGAAAAAGAGAAAGACAGGCCCTGGCGCATAAGACCACTGGTGTCATTTCTACTGGAAGGGTGTCACAAGCTTCCTCGGGAAGAGAATGTCTGCATCGATGAACAGATGATCCCGTTCAGTGGACGAACGCAGCTGAATCAGTTCGTACTGCGCAAGCCGAACCCAGAGGGGCTTAAAAACTTTGTGCTCGCAACGCCAGGTGGATTAATCCTTGATTTTGAGATCTATCAAGAAAAAAAGGCAGCATTGTATCCAGGCAGCTCTGGAATAGGAGAGTCCGCAGCGCTGAGGCTCACTGAGACGCTTCCTCCCGGAACGAAGGTCTACTTCGACAGATACTTCACATCAGAGCCGCTGCTGAATAAGCTAGCAGAAAACGGAATTGCTGGCACGGGAACAATTGTGAACAGCCGGACCCCAAAAGGGGTGAAACTATCCAGCGAGAAAGAGCTAAAACGAAAAGGAAGTGGGGCGTCAGAGATGTTTGCGAGAAACGACAAAAAACAGGCAGTTGTACGTTGGTATGACAATGAGCCCATTACGTATGTCCTCTATCCATGGCCAGCACCCAGAAGACACATGCTGAGGTGGTCCAGGAAAGAAAAAACACAGTGATGTGCACCGGCCAGATGTTGTACGGTTGTATAATGTCACCATGGGAGGAGTTGATCTCGCAGATCGTATGATCAGCTATTACAAATCATAGCTCGAGTGAACAAGTGGACCATCAGAAGCATCTTCCACCTATTCGACATTGCGTTAAGCAACTCATGGATGCAGTACGTGCAAGACATGCGGGCGCAACAAAAGCGCCAGAAAGAGATCGTGAAATTCCTGGAGTTTCGTCTGTCTGTTGGTGAGGAACTAATCGCGCAAGCTCATAGTCAAAATGAATCAGAGAGTGACTCCGACGAAGAGTGGTGCCCACCACCAAAAAGGGCTCCATCGCCTCCAGTCGAAGCAAAAGCAAAGACGCTAGGCCATTTTCCAAGACTGACACATGATCCGAATGCGGCCCGCTGCAGGCTCGAAGGATGCAACAAGAAGACGAAGTTCTTCTGCACAAAGTGTCAATTGTTCTTTTGCGTCACTAAAGACAGGATATGCTTCAAAAATGCTCACACCAAGTGAATGAAGGAGCTCACACAAAGTGAACAAAGCAGTTTGTAAATGAAATGTTCCTACTTTTACCTGATCAAATTATTTATCACAAAAAAAACATCTTGCGTGTAAGAATATAACTGCATTAGAAAAGACCGCATAGAGTCTCAACGTCCAACATAAAGGACAATGCGGCACACACGTCCGATAGTTTGCAGTGAATAATAAGTTGTTATTATTATATCCAGAAGACCTCATAATCTAATTTTGAATGTTTCACAAAAATCCGTTGCACTAAAATCAGTCTGGGACTTAGGAGGATATAGGGTTGTAGAGAGCCTGTCTTCTTCTATCGTTATGGTAACATCAAGAAAATTTACGGTTACTTGCGAGTATGTGTGTGTGAAGTGTATGTTCGGATGTACAGCATTGTAAGTGTCAATAAAGCTGAGAAGTTCGTCCTCGCTGTGGCCCAAATAAGGAACATTTTGTCTATGTATCTTCTGTATAACAGTGGTTTCAAGCAACTTTGTGCAAGAAAATCCAATTATAGCTTTGCCATAAATATCTTGGCATAATTGGGTGCCATTTTAGTGCCCATAGCGGTCCCGCTAATTTGTCGTAAATGCTCTTAGTTAAACACGAATGAATTTATTTCGAGGAACTTTGTGCAAGAAATTCTGATTCTAGCTTTCCCATAAATATTGTAACAGACTAGTAAAAGGTAGAGAAGAGAAGGAGAAGAAGACGAAGACTCTTGGCACGATGGCAGTGTGCTGCAGCAAACGACCATCGTTCACCTCCTGTAAATAGAACCATCTTATCACAGCTCGCTGTTACAGTTGTGGTAGACGTGCTGGGTAATCGACACCATCAGACGGAGGGTGAACCGCAAGTTCTTCGACGGAGCCGTCGCTTTGCTGGACATCCACCGAATCCATCTGGGCTGGACATGTCCCACAACGCAGATGAACACCGACCCCTCTCGACTTCTGCGCCGACCAGTTCGGCTCCACAACTGAGAGATGCTCGTCCCTTCGCCGGCCGACAAGATGAAGACGTCGAGGCTTGGCTCATCCATTAAAAATGGGTGAGCGCCGCTAACAAATGGGATGTCTCCTCCCAGCTTTTGTACGTCGCGTTCTTTCTGACGGATACTGCATTAATGTGGTACGAGAATCGGGAAGAAACGATAACGACGTGGGACAGATTTGTTTCTGAAATCAAAGATCGTTTGGGCGACCCAACAACGAAAAAAAAAGAGCAGAACAGACGCTAGTGCAACGCGCTCAAGTGCCAGGTGAAAATTGCACAACCTACATTGAGGAATTCATAAAGCTACGTAGGACTATTGACTCCGGAATGTCTGAGAAAGATAAAGACGGGCACATTCTAAAAGGAATCGCCCTGGATGTTTACAGTTTCCTCATCGCGAAAGACACCTTGACATCTGTCACCGATGAAATTCGCAATTGTCGCACTTTTGAGCAACTAAAGACGAGGCACATCACGCCGTAGTTCGGCAGGCTAGTCAATGTGACGACCATCGCGAGTATAGACAGCAACCAGGCGCTTCATCTTGCATCAACAATCCGGCAAATAGTACGTGAAGAACTCGGCCTGTACGTGCAAGTGGCACACTGCCCAAGCACTCATTCCCCCTACCAGCAACCAGAGTTCGAGCGAAACATTGCTTCATTCTCCTCGCACCGACTGACGGAGGGCTTTGAGGATTCTGATGCCACACCTGAGTATCTGTCACGTCTATACGATAGAGGCCCTCCCAATGACGCACGATCACGACGAGCACAGCCGCATTCTTATACTCT
Organism: Rhipicephalus microplus; assembly: GCF_043290135.1. Lineage (NCBI taxonomy): Eukaryota > Metazoa > Arthropoda > Arachnida > Ixodida > Ixodidae > Rhipicephalus > Rhipicephalus microplus. The sequence goes on from NC_134702.1 coordinate 225,606,206, forward strand.
GGACTCTCAGCCAGACTACGTCCCGCTGCGGCAGGGACAGCACCAACCCTACTCCAAAGATGTAACTTAGGACGAATACAATGGATTCCAGAGAGTGGCAGAAACCCGTTATTCGCGTGATAAGGGAGGGCGCCCTCCCCCCGGGCGCCCTCCCTACACTCTTCCTTCTACATCCCCCTGCATCTTTCTCCCTTTCACCTTTCTGATGACAGCGGTCTGTGTGTGCTTCCTTTCAGTAACGCATTCTTTCCCACCAGACGGCGCCTTCTGGCATTGGCGTTTCGGTGTGGGGCAAAAATGAGCTTTTTTAGGAAGTTGTGAGATATTAACTACTGGGCGCCTCGTCAACATTTCGTCGTAGACAGAGGGGTGCCGCGTATTGCCGCGGAGGCTGGTAAACAGGCGCAATGTGAATTCCTTGCCCGCTTATGGATTACGCGTGCAGTAGGGGCCTCCCGACTGTGCACAGGGTTGCTGTTGGGCATGTCATGCTTGGCAAAATTAATTGGGTAGTAAAGTAAAAACAATAAACAGACGACAGCTGTACTTAGGAAAAGTAGTTACACTTGGAATTGTCTTGAGTTGTCCAGTGCCCTTCGCAGCTGCAGTGCCGTGAACTCAGTTACTGTTTCCAGTGTTGCCGTTATTGTTTTCTAATGCTTCAATTGCTGCAAGTGTACCAGGATTCTCATTTATTCCTCTATCGATGGTGTTAAATCGGTGAATAAGGCATGACTCTTGTTGTTCACGTTCTAGGTTTGATTTAAATCACGTCTCTAAGAGCATTACTTATAGTTTGTCGAATGCATGGTCGGGAAGAATGAGATGTTTTGATAGAGGTAGACTTGGGACTGATTTCTCATGGGCTCTGTGATTATTGAAGCGAATCCTACTTGGTGTTTCTGTTTGTCCGATGTACTGCATAATATACACGTTGAATTCGAGTAGGTATACTACAATAGAGGAATCGCCTGTTAGGTTTCCTCGTATGTTAATCGAAAACTTGGATTGTGTGAGTGTTGCTTTATGTGTTTCTCGCATCGCTTTGCACACAAGACATCGTGACTTTAAACAAGGTCGGCATGAATTATTCGGGGGTGAGGTATTGATTTGAGAGTGGACAAGTGTGTCTTTGAGGTTTCGTGGTCGTCAGTAAACGACGCCTGGAGCGGATGGGAATGCGCGTTTCAGACGTTCAGTTTGTTCCAGAATTTTGTAATGTCTTTTAAAGATTTTGTTTACATTGGGGAAAATTGTGCTGTAAGTCAAGCAGAGGTTTGTTCGTTTTGGGTCTTCTTGCAGTGGTCACTTCATAAGTAAGTCATCACGTTTCAGTTTTCTCGCTTTTTTGAACAGCGTCATTAATTACATGTAGGGGGTATTTTTGTTTCTCGAGCATAAGTTCTAGCCTCTGCGAGCTCGTTTCAAAGTCAGTGTCTCTAGGGCAGATTCGCTTAAACCAGTGAGCCTGGCTGTATAAAATACCTATTTTAGAATGGCACGGGTGATCGCTTTGGTAGTGGAGGCATTTTGTCGATCTGTTGGTTTGCGATATCCTCCTGATTACCAGCAATGGTAAATTTGTCCAAAATATTGGACATCGAAGACCGAGCGATTACAGCTTTTCCAAAGCTCCTATCGCCGTAAAACCGGTTGTCCGATACCTTGGACAACTGGTGCTGCCATCTGTACCGTGGTTTTGAAATTAGAGGTCTCGAAGCGCCGCTAGGAGTTGGCGGCGTTCAGTGGTGCGGCGTTCTACGGTTTCAACCGCAACCATAAGTACTTTTTTTCGCACTTTGAGCTTATTTAACGTCATTTCATCGGTTAAACGTCAAAGATAATGTTGCATAGAGCACACGCAGCTAATTATTTCAGCTCTTAACGTCCTTTCTTTTGCCTACGCAGTGTGAGCTTTGACATGTCCAAAAGATTGGACGTCGGGACTGAACCGAGTTGCTTTGTGTGATTTACGTGGCGCGCTGCAGCGTGAACAGAACGTGCTTGCTTCCGATTGCTGCTAGGTTGCGGTATGATATGAAATTCTTTTTCATTTATAAAAAAGGCCACGCGTCAGTGATGAGACGGCCGAAAGAATCCTTGAACGAATCGCTGGAGCGGCCACGTCCGACATTGATCTTTCGGACAGTGACGACGACACTTTGGTAGACACTACATTTTCAGCTCCACTTGATACCTTGAGCTCTGAAGAGGACTAAAATAACGACGATGGACGCCCGTCCACCTCAAAGACGACAAAGGGGCAGTAATGGAAACGCCATGATGGGTAAGGAATAGTTGTAGTGTGCGTTTTGGGAAGGGGGGGGGGCTAATGTACTGCAGGAGTGTGCATTGTGACGGTTGGTCATTGCCATGTGAACGTATCAAAAGCAACTCTGCTCTTTTACGCTGTTTTTCTTCATGCAGGCCACTTCCGTCTTGGATTCCTGACTTCACATCCACCCCTGATGACAGTCAACAACGGGTTTCGTGGAGTCCAAGTGACTACCTCGTTCAGTATGTGCCACATGAAGTCCTCAAGATGATGGCTTTTGCCATGAACACGAAACATGTCCAGGAGACTGGAAAAAGTCTGGAGATCTCAGTAGAAGACCTCAAAGTGTTTTTGGGGATTTCACTGACAATGTCGTGCCTGTTCTACACCCACATTCGCATGTACTGGATGAAAAAGACAAGGATGCCTCTTTGCGGATAACATGACAAAGAACCGGTACTTTCAACTTCGGCGCCGGCTGAAGATAGGTAACGAGTTTGATGTCAGTGAGCGAGAAAAAGAGAAAGACAGGCTCTGGCGCATAAGACCACTGGTGTCATTTCTACTGGAAGGGTGTCACAAGCTTCCTCGGGAAGAGAATGTCTGCATCGATGAACAGATGATCCCGTTCAGTGGACGAACGCAGCTGAATCAGTTCGTACTGCGCAAGCCGAACCCAGAGGGGCTTAAAAACATTGTGCTCGCAACGCCAGGTGGATTAATCCTTGATTTTGAGATCTATCAAGGAAAAAAGGCAGCATTGTATCCAGGCAGCTCTGGAATAGGAGAATCCGCAGTGCTGTGGCTCACTGAGACGCTCCCTCCCGGAACGAAGGTCTACTTCGACAGATACTTCACATCAGAGCCGCTGCTGAATAAGCTAGCAGAAAATGGAATTGCTGGCACGGGAACAATTATGAACAACCGGACCCCAAAAGGGGTGAAACTATCCAGCGAGAAAGAACTAAAACGAAAAGGAAGAGGGACGTCAGAGATGTTTGCGAGAAACGACAAAAAACAGGCAGTTGTACGTTGGTATGACAATGAGCCCATTACGTTGATGTCCTCTATCCATGGCCAGCACCCAGAAGACACATGCTGAGGTGGTCCAGGAAAGAAAAAAACACAGTGATGTGCACCGGCCAGATGTTGCACGGTTGTACAATGTCACCATGGGAGGAGTTGATCTCGCAGATCGTATGATCAGCTATTACAAATCATAGCTCGAGTGAACAAGTGGACCATCAGAAGCATCTTCCACCTATTCGACATTGCGTTAAGCAACTCATGGATGCAGTACGTGCAAGACATGCGGGCGCAACAAAAGCGCCAGAAAGAGATCGTGAAATTCCTGGAGTTTCGTCTGTCTGTTGGTGAGGAACTAATCGCGCAAGCTCATAGTCAAAATGAAGCGGAGAGTGACTCCGACGAAAAGTGGTGCCCACCACCAAAAAGGGCTCCATCGCCTCCAGTCGAAGCAAGAGCATAGGCGCTAGGCCATTTTCCAAGACTGAAAGATGCTCCGAATGCGGCCCGCTGCAGGCTCGAAGAATGCAACAAGAAGACGAAGTTCTTCTGCACAAAGTGTCATTTGTTCTTTTGCGTCACCAAAGACAGGATATGCTTCAAAAATGCTCACACCAAGTGAATGAAGGAGCTCACACAAAGTGAACAAAGCAGATTGTAATTGAAATGTTCCTACGTTTACCTGATCAAATTATTTATCACAAAAAACATCTTGCGTGTAAGAATATCACTGCATTAGAAAAGACTGCATAGTGTCTCAACGTCCAACATAAAGGACAATGCGGCACACACGTCCGATAGTTTGCAGTGAATAATAAGTTGTTATTATTATATCCAGAAGACCTCATAATTAATTTTGAAAGTTTCACAAAATCTGTTGCACTAAAATCAGTCTGGGACTTAGGAGGATATAGGGTTGTAGAGAGCCTGTCATCTTCTACCATTATGGTAACATCAAGAAAATGTACGGTTACTTGCGAGTATGTGTGTGTGAAGTGTATGTTCGGATGTACAGCATTGTAAGTGTCAATAAAGCTGAGAAGTTCGTGCTCGCTGTGGCCCAAATAAGAAAGATGTTGTCTATGTATCTTCTGTATAATAGTGGTTTCAAGGAACTTTGTGCAAAAAATTCCGATTCTAGCTTTCCCATAAATATCTTGGCATAATTGGGTGCCATTGTGGTGCCCATAGCGGTCCCGCTAATTTGTTGGAAATGCTCTTGGTTAAACACGAATGAATTTATTTCGAGGAACTTTGTGCAAGAAATTCCGATTCTAGCTTTCCCATAAATATTGTAACAGACTAGTAAAAGGTAGAGAAGAGAAGGAGAAGAAAACGAAGAGTCTTGGCACGATGGCAGTGTGCTGCCGCAAACGACCATCGTTCACCTCCTTTAAATAGAACCATCTTATCACAGCTTGCTGTTACAGTGTGGTGGACGTGCTGGGTAATCGACACCATAAGACAGAGGGTGAATCGCAAGTTCTTCGACGGAGCCGTCGCTTTGCTGGACTTCCACCGAATCCATCTGGGCTGGACATGTCCCACAACGCAGATGAACACCGACCCCTCTGGACTTCTGCGCCGACCAGTTCGGCTCCACAACTGAGAGATGCTCGTCCCTTTGCCGGCGGACCAGATGAAGACGTTGAGGCTTGGCTCATCCATTACAAATGGGTGAGCGCCGCTAACAAATGGGATGTCGCTTCTCAGCTTTTGTACGTCGCGTTCTTTCTGACGGATACTGCATTAATGTGGTACGAGAATCGGTAAGAAATGCTAATGACGTGGGAAATGTTTGTTTCTGAAATCAAAGATTGTTTGGGCGACCCAACAACAAAAAAAGAGCAGAACCGACGCTAGTGCAACGCGCTCAAGTGCCAGGTGAAAATTGCACGACCTGCATTGAGGAATTCATAAAGCTAAGTAGGACTATTGACTCCAGAATGTCTGAGGAAGACAAAGTCGGGCACATTCTAAAAGGAATTGCCGTGGATGTTTACAGTTTTCTCATCGCGAAACGCACCTTGACATCTGTCACCAATGACATTCGCCATTGTCGCACTTTTGAACAACTAAAGACGAGGCACATCACGCAGTAGTTCGGCAGGCTAGACAATGTGACGACCATCGCGAGTATAGACAGCAACCAGGCGCTTGATCTTGCATCAACAATCCGGCAAATAGTACGTGAAGAACTCGGCCTGTACGCGCAAGTGGCACACTGCCCAAGCATTCATCCCCCCTACCAGCAACCAGAGTTCGAGCGAAACATTGCTTCATTCTCCTCGCACCGAGTGACGGAGGGCTTTGAGGATTCTGATGCCACACCTGAGTATCTGTCACGTCTATACGATAGAGGCCCTGCCAATGACACACGATCACGACGAGCACAGCTGCATTCTTATACTCTGGACTCTCAGCCGGACTAGGTCCCGCTGCGGCAGGGACAGTACCAACCCTACTACAAAGATGTAACTTAGGACGAATACAATGGATTCCAGAGAGTGGCAGAAACCCGTTCTTCACGTGATAACGAACTTCCTCGCCGACAGCAGCGGCCCAGGATTCGTTCCAATGAATATAGTATAAACCGTGACCCTCCCGTGTGTTACAACTGTGGTTTCAATGGGCATATCGCTCGGTATTGCTACCAACGCCGCCAATCACGAAGGACACCAGCCATATCTTCGACACGAAGAACCGACTTGTTTCCAAGGGACCGTATTTCGCGCGAGACCAGACGCAGTGATTCGCCAGCATCCGAGTGGAGTTTGACACCACCATCCAACCGTTCTCATCGCTCGCCGTCTCCTCTGCGTCGTTCTTCTCCGCCGCCGGGAAACTAGCATCTGCGGCCCATGGAGGTGAGGTCGCCGGACGGTTTTTTCAGGATATACCTCTCCCTATTGTTATGCTCTAAAACAAAGTGAATGTGTTGATTGATGGAATATCGACGATGGCATTAAAGTGACACTGAGGCGATTGTGTCTGTGATGAGCCTCGCCTTCAGAAACCGCTTAGGTCGCAAAGTTAAGTTTTCATGGGACGATACACTCACCTTTCGTGGTGTAGGCGGCGGGTGGCTTAATCCTCTTGGTGCATGTGTTGTCAGTGTTTCATTAGCTGGAAAAGTATTTGTATCGGAATTTCTAGTTCTATCTCGCTGTTCTCACGATGTCATTCTTGGTATCGATTTCCTGGAGCAATGCGGTGCTTCCGTTGACTGTGGTAGTGGAGAAATATCACTAAACAATTTGTTTCTACCTTGCTTTCCGAAGAAGATTACCGTGGCGAAGACAAAAACACAGTTGGTGTGATTTATTTGTTTTATTTATGATACCTCAAAGGCCCCTAAAGGAGGGGGTTTTACATGAGGGGTGGGCATATCTACAAAAACAGCTCCTCTATGATGCGTTTGAAGATGGCTTGGTCAGAATAAAGCACTGCCTTGGTGGGAAGGTCATTCCAGTCCCTTGATGTCTGGTTGAAGAAATAGGAGGCATGGGAGACAGTGTGGACTTGAGGGGGGTATAGGGTCTTTTCGTGGTTGTTCCGGCTTGAGTGGCGGTGTGCGGGAGTATTGAGATCGGCTTTGGGTGAATTGTGAAAGAATTTATGAAAGAGAGAAAGGCGGGCGACTCGACGGCGTGGTACAAGGCTGGGAAGGTTGGCTTGGAATTTGAGTTTTGATGAGCTGGAGTTGTAGGAATAGTAAAAGAATGAAACGTACGGCACGATTCTGTACTGATTCAAGTATGGTAATGTGATTATGTAGGTATGGGTCACACAGGGTGCATGCATAATCGAGCTTCGACCTTACTAATCAGCAGTACGTTAGAAGTTTGACAGAGGGGGGTGCTAATCAGATATTACACCGCAGGAAACCAAGAACGCGACTAGCAGAATATGTTATGCTGTTTATGTGGGTGTGCCATGATAGATCAGAAGTGAGGTTAATTCCTGAGTACTTGTAGGTGCTAACAGGCGATAATAAAGAGCCACTTATTATGTAATCGCGAGCCGCGTATGACTTCTTTCGATGAAAAGTGAGAAGAGAGGTTTTTCTTCTGTTTAATGACATAAGCCACTTGCGGCACCATTCTTCAGTTTGACTGAGGTGAAATTGTATGGATAAAACATCATTATTATTGTTAATAGGGCGGTATAGCACGCAGTCGTCTGCAAACAATCGTATCCCGCAAGAAATGTTAGTTGGAAGATTGCTAATGTATATGAGAAAAAGCAGGGGTCCGAGGACCGTTCCCTGAGGAACCCCGGATGTAACAGGTGTGAGAGAAGAGGAGCGTTCGTTAACGTAGACAAATTGCTGACGGTTGCACAGAAAATCACGTGTCCAGTGAAAAACGAGATGATGAAGATTTAGGCGAGACAGCTCTATGAATAGGCGGTTATGGGGTACTTTATTAAAAGCTTTTTTCAAAGTCCAAAAATAGTGCGTCAACGGGAGTGTTAGTATCATGGCTAGAACTGATGTCATTATTGAAGAGAGCCAGTTGAGTGTCGCAAGGAAGGCCCTTCTGAAAGCCATGCTGACTGGAAATAAAGAAATTAACCGAGCTAAGAAACTTCGCAATAGGTGAATGAAGAATGTGCTTCATTATTTTGGAGCATACACTCGTTAGTGAGATGGGACGATAGTTTCTCGGTGACGCTGGGTTACCTTTTTTGGGCACTGGGATGACCTTTCCCACCTTGCAGTCATGTGGTAGGGTACTAGTGGAAAGCGATTGCTGAAATATGCGAGAGAGAATGACACTGGTGATTTGCTTTGTACTTTTTGGTATTTTGGTGTTAATGCTGTCTATGCCAGCTGATGATGTCATCTTTAGGCTGTCCATTGAGGCAGCGATATGAGCAGCCTCAAAGGTGATTTCCTGCATTACCGGATATTCAATCGGGGACAAGTAAGGCAATTCGCTATCAGGCTCTTCGGTGAATACCGAGCAAATAAAAACGTTGTTCAACATGCATGCGGTATCATGTATTGGAATGGGTTGATCATTTTAGATGCGGAGCATCTTATACTCGCGCCTTGTAGTGCGCCGTCCGCACCGCTTCTCGAACATGCGACAGCTGACGCGCGCGCATGCGCCGTCGCGCCGTCGCCCACTCTTCCACCATCTGTGCATCCCTTCCTCCTCTATACACCGCGCGCGCTTCACTCCTCCACCATCTGTGCACCCTTCCTCCTCTACACACCGCGTTCGACATCTACAATTCTCCTGATTCTCCAGTGGACGCGCATGTGGCGTCGCGCTTCAAGAACATTCAACAGCTGACAGTGCATGCGCCGTCGTGCTGTATATATACTCAAGGTCGGCGCTCGCTCACTCAGTTGCCGCTCGTCGGTTGGTTTGTACGGCGCGTCGACGTCCAAGGTCGCGGTGAAATGAATTCCAACGAATCCACAAACACAATGATCGACGTCCCTTCGACCAGCGCCGCCCTTTCGCATACGTGTGTACGTGTTCACTCATTTAACACCCCCTCCTACAACCACGTTAACCAATTTAGCCATCGACCCAAGTAAGTCGCAATTTAACACCCCATTTCACAACCACGTTAACCAATTTAGCCATCGACCCAAGTAAGTCGCACTTTAACACCCCGTTAACCAATTATATGGTCCGCATCCTCCTCAGTGTTCCCCCGAGGGAAGCTGCGGGCAATTTTTTTGTCACAGATTGATAACATTTTAGATGCGCTTGGGTTATTAAATTTTTAGAACTGCTTGGGGTTAGTGTTTAGCATGTTCGGCAACGTTGAAGCAAAGAAGTTGCGTTTGGATTTCGTGGCAATTGAATCAAACAGTTTTTCAGTGGCGCGGTACTTTTCCCACGCTTGCGCTGTGTTTGATAACTTAGCAGACCGGTAACGCCTCTTCTTTTTGTTTTTTAGTCACTTTAGTGCCACACTAAACCATGGTGTCTGTGGTCGCTCTGTTATCATTACGGTGGGGATGTAAGAACGGATGAGATCGTGCAATTTGTTTTTGAAGAGACAACAGTTTGTTTCGACCGGGTGTTGTGTAAAGTTTTCACAAAACCAGCTATAGAATGCTGCGAGTTCCTCGTTAATGGCCACGTAGTTGCCTTTATCGTAAAGTGTTAGTTTTTTCTTCACGCTTTTCAATCTTGGGGAGTGAAACGTTAGTGTAGCATTAATTATAGCGTGGTCACTTAGCCCAGCCAGTTACGAGACGGATAAAACAGTTTCTGGGTGCGATGTCAGTAAACGGTCGAGGATACTTGATGACTGAGCAGTTTCTCTCGTAGGGGTGTAAATGAGTTGTGAAAGTCCCAATGTTAGGCAGGAAATAACGAAATCACTTTCCGCGCTACATTTCGACAAAGTTAACGACAAATTAGACCAGGTTATTCCGGGAAAGTTGAAGTCTCCAAGTAAATACTTGGGACATTGGGATAAGAGCCACAAAGCTAAATCAAAACATTATGATATTCAGCAACAAACGACCGGTCTGCGTCAGGTGGGCGGTAGCACACACCGATAATGGCGGGGGGATAGAGTGCTTTGCAGGATACAAACAGTACTTCTAAGTTACTTGAAATTTCTATGACATTGTCCAACAACCTGCTCTGAGCCGCTATCAGCACACCACCTCCCCGCCTACCGATGCGGTCACAACGAAAGACCTCAAAACCTGGGAAATGGAGTGCCAACTCAGCATCAGAAATTGACTCAATCAACCAAGTTTCGGTTGGTACGACGAAATCACATTCTGTAGTTTCTATTATGTGTAGTAATTGCTCGTTTAAATATGAGACTTCTTACATTGGTGTAAATGAGTTCAACGGCAAAAGTGTTAGCAGCAAAACGTAAGGAAGTGCAAGGCCCCTGTGATTCTGAAACGTGATCAGAACACTGCAGATCGCGACGTGAATTCGGTGTTAGCTACGATGGTCGCGGAATGACGCTTTCCGAGATTTCATTGTACACGTACGTGACGCCATCGATGACTAGCTTGTTATAACGAAGTTTTATCGGTTTACGTTTTGCTTTGGCAAACTCGGCCAATTTTTTTCGCGCGAGGCGGGTGCCCGGTAAAAAATCTTCGCTGATGCTGTATGGACACCGTCGGAGGTTTTTGGAGCATGATAGTACACGATCTTTGTCTTTCCAGTTTGCGAAGCGTACGATTACGGGTCTGATCTTGGCAGGGTTGAAACGGCCTATTCTGCGAGTCCTTTCAATGTCTTTTGGTGCTAACGGAACGCGAAGGTTTTGACTGCATACGTCAATTGCTAATTGTTCTGACTGAGCCCATGTTTCATTAGCACTGTCCTTCAGACTAAAGAATACAAGAATGCATCTGCGGGCGTGATCCTCAGAATCATCTACTTTAGCTGTAAGACTAGCAATTTCACGCGAGTTCTGCGTCATGATTGCCTGTACTTTCTTGATGTCATTCTTAAGTGAAAGGAGGGATGCGCAGTATATCTCAATTTTTCCAAGTCTTTCAGTGATAGTACCGAGTGTTTCGTCATTTTGTGCCAGTTTGGTACGGAGAGACTTCATCTCGCTTAAAAGCGCAGCTTGACCTGTTTGGAGATCTCGCAAGGCTTGTAAAATATCGGACGTTGCTTCCGAGGGAGACAAACAGGTAGGGGGACCAGGGTTTTCCTCAATGTTGCCAGCTAGAAGCAACAGTTCTAAGACTACAGACGCACATTCATAGGCGATTCTCGCACAACAAGTGGGGCTTGGCAGCACAATCAATGCCATATAGCCAGTACGCGATACATACAAGGAATAGCAATTGTTTACCTGCACAAGAAACAGGCGGGGCGTGTAAGCGTTGGCCATCGAAGTATTACTGCCAAGCCCACTGGTGCGCACGCGGTCGAAGCAAGACTATTTAGTGCTGGTCGGTGACGTCAGGATCAGCAGGGTGCCACGAGCTGGTGGACGATGCGAAAAAAGTTGATAAGGTGGCTCGATTAGGCTCATCTCGTTGTCATGACGACTGTTAAAGGGTGTGGATTCCGGGAACTGTAAAATGGCCTGGTCCGTGGCGGGACTGTCGACGCTGCGTGGCATTTCCAAAGACGGCAGCACCACACTTTCGCCAGTGCCCCGCCGCGGTGGTCTAGTGGCTAAGGTACTCGGCTGCTGACCCGCAGGTCGCGGGTTCGATTCCCGGCTGCGGCGGCTGCATTTCCGATGGAGGCGGAAATGTTGTAGGCCCGTGTACTCAGATTTGGGTGCACGTTAAAGAACCCCAGGTGGTCAAAATTTCCGGAGCCCTCCACTACGGCGTCTCTCATAATCAAATGGTGGTTTTGGGACGTTAAACCCCACAAATCAATCAATCAACACTTTCGCCAGCAGCACACGGTTGACAAGCAAAACAGGCGAGAAGATAGGTCATGCTGAGCACCTGCACAAGAAACAGGCGGGGAGTGTAAGCGTTGGCCATCGAAGCGTTGCTGTCAACCCCACAGCACCATCTTGGTGCCTGACACCCGTTCGAGGCTCTTCCACAGCGGTTGATGATGCTTGTGTTGACCTCGTCGTGGGGCCTCTACGCAAGAACTGTTTTAAGAAGGACATACTTGTGCCTTGTTCTGTTGTGTGCATGACAAAAGGAGTAGTAACATTGTGGGTGCTGAACTGTTCTGCCACGCCGGTTGTGTTTCCTCGTGGGATTAAGATAGCCCTCTCTGATAAAGCATCATGCAATTCGATAGCAGCACTAGCTACGGACCTCCCCACCTCTTCCTCTCCATATGATATTCGCCATAATGAAGATCTAAAGCTCGCTATGATCAGCAAGACTCTCAGTACGACTTAACGGCGAGCGCTGGTGCAGGTCCTTTCCCGGCATTTTGCTGCTTGCGACTTCAAACATAGAGATGCAACCCTTCAGTTACCCTCGTTCCGCGCTCGTCGAAGAATAGACACCGGCTCTGCACACCCCATTCACCAAAAGCCCTACCGAGTGTCACCCTCTGAGCGCAAAGTTATCGCCGAACAAGTAAAGGACATGCCGAACAAAGGTGTCGTGCAAAAGTCGTCCAGCCCGTGGGCAGCCCCGGTAATTCTTGTCAGGAAAAAGGATGGTTCCTGGAGATTCTGCGTAGATTATAGGCGTCTAAACACTGTGACGAAGAAAGATATATATATATATATCCCTTACCACGGATTCATGACGTCATAGATTGCTTGCATGCCGCTTCCTATTTTCCAACGCTTGATTTGCCGTCAGGTTATTTTCAAATACCTGTGGAACCCGGCGACAAAGAAACGACTGCTTTCATAACTCCGGATGGCTTATTTGAATTTAATGTCATGCCTTTTGGCCTTTGTATTGCTCCAGCTACCTTTGAAAAAGTTATGGAAACAGTATTACGTGATCTAAAATGGGAGATATGCATGTGCTACCTTGACCATGTCTTCATCTTTGGCCGTACGTTTGAGGAACATAACAACCGTCTGAGTCTTGTTCTCGACTGCATCGAAAAAGCTGAGCTGGTTCTGAATTCTATTGGCCAACGTCAAACTCTCGTGCTGGGGCACTTGGTCGACAAGGATGGCGTCGGACCCGATCCTCGCAAGATAGAAGCAGCGAGCTCTTTTGAATCACCGCAATCCGCACGAAAACTTCGCTCATATGCTCATATTTTCGTCGTTTTGTTCCACGATTTGCGGAGATCGTGTACCCGCTGACAAACATCTTGCGACAGGATGCAACCTTCAACTGGACACCAGAGTGTGACGCCGCATTCTCACAACTTAAGTTTGTACTAACGTCAGCACCACTGTTGCGTCACTTCAATCCATCTTGCCCGACTGAGGTCCAAACAGACGCTAGTGGTATCGGTGTTGGCGCGGTGCTTGTACAACGTCACAATGGCACAGAGCATGTCGTGGCATATGACAGCCGTGGCCTGAGCAAGTCTGAACGTGATTACACAGATACGGAACAGGAATGTCTGGCAGCTGTTTTCGCTGTACAGAAATTTCGTTGATATCTTTACGGGAGGCCATTTAGGATAATTACCGAGCACCATTCGCTATGCTGGCTGGTCGGTTATCGTGACCCCTCTGGCCGCCTCACACGTTGGGCGCTGCGACTTCCGGAATACGACTTTACGGTGTCGTACAAGAGAGGCCGTCGTCACGCTGACGCAGACTGCCTCTCCCGGATTCCTCTTGCAACGACCGACTGAGATGCCGAGAATTTTAACGACTACCTAGCTGCTGTTACAAGCACGTTCCCCAACGTGGCTGATTTCCAGAGAGAACAACGCGACGATCTCAACTGGAATCCTCTTTTTGCCGCCGCACGTGCCTCCCAACACAGCGGTCGCTTTACGGTTCAAGACAAGTTGCTCTATAAAACTAACTACTCTAGGCATGGAGCACGTTTTCTTCTTGTTGTCCCCGAGAGCCTTCGCTCCGATGTTCTACGTGCCATGCATGACGATGCGACGTCCGGTCACTTCGGCTTCATACAAACGCTTAACGGCTCGCAGGAAGGCTTTTTCTGGCCCAAGACGTACGAAACGACGAAGCGTTACGTCGCTAGCTGCACGACGTGCCAACGTCTTAAGCGCCCGGAAACCGCTACACCAGGTCCCCTTCAGCCGTCAACACCACCCAGCACACCTTTTGAACAAGTAGGAATTAACATTACGGGTCCATTTCTGTTACCTAACTATAAGAAGCGTTGGATAATCGTCTGCGTAAATCATTATACGCGGTATGCCGAAGCCGCAGCTATTCCCTCTTCTACCGCTGCATCCGTGGCAGACTTCTTGCTTCACTCCGCGGTCCTTCGCCATGGCCCACCTTGTTTTATTATCAGCGACCGTGGCCGCAAGTTCACTGCTGATGCCGTTGAAGAATTACTACTCATGTGCACGACACAGTTTCGTCATTCCACACCGTATCATCCGCAGACGAATGACCTCGTTTAACGGACAAACAGAACGCTGACACACATGCTTGCCATGTACGTACGTTTCTTCCAATCACAAGAACTGGGATGAAGTGCTGCCTTTTATCACGTATGCGTACAACACGGCAAAACACGAAACAACAAACTTCAGCCCATTTTATCTGTTGTACGCCAGGTTGCCACTAAGCCCTCTAGACCTTTTCTTACCCTTCATTCTACGCAATGACGACTCTGTATCAAACACCCTGTGCCTCGCGGAAGAAGCCCGTCGATCGTCTTCAGGCTCTGGCCTCTCAACGTCATTCGAAGTAACGATACGACGACCGTCACGAACCGGTTTTATTCGAGAAAAGTGACTTGGTGTTACTTTGGACACCGCAACGCAAGCGTGGATTGTGTCAAAAGCTTCTGTCACGATATTCAGGCGCATATAAAGTTTTGGAGCGTCGAAGCCAGCTCACTTACGTGATAGCTCGTTTTTTGTCCAATGGTCGACGATTCAGCAGAACGCAGCTCACTCACGTTGCTCGCCTGAAACCTTTCTACCCTCCTTGTGCATCTTAACTCGCTCTACGGGCATCGTCGGCTTGCGGGAGAATGTAACATACCAGTAAAAAGTAGAGAAGAGAAGGTGAAGAAGATGAAGAGTCTTGGCACATGCCCCGCCGTGGTGGTCTAGTGGCTAAGGTACTCGGCTACTGACCCGAAGGGCGCGGGTTCAAATCCCTGCTGCGGCGGCTGCATTTCCGATGGAGGCAGAAATATTGTAGGCCCGTATGCTCAGATTTGGGTGCAGGTTAAGAACCCCAGGTGGTATAAATTTCCGGAGCCCTCCACTACGGCGTCTCTCATAATCATATAGTGGTTTTGGGACGTTAAACCCCACATATCAATCAATCAAATCTTGGCACGCTCGCAGTGTGCTGCCGCAAACGACCATCGTTCACCTCCTGTAAATAAAACCATGTTATCACAGCTCGCTGTTACAATATGTTGGCATGATTGGGTACCATTTTGGTGGCCATAGCGGTCCCACTGATTTGTCGAAAGTACTCTTGGTTAAACTCGAATGAATTTAATTCGAGGACCAGCCTCGTCAAAGTTGCGATGGCAGAGAAATCAGGGGTGTTAGATTGTCTACGGTTTGTGTACATGTTTTGTAATGCAGCTATGCCGTCATCATTAGGAATATTTGTATACAATGAAGATACATCAAGAGTAACCAAGTACGAGTTTTTCGGCACACATAGACGTGCAATGCCTCGAAGAAAATGTTTTGTGTCTTTTATGTACGACGCGAGGGTGCATGAAATGTGGCTTATTAGTTTGTCCACGTACCCTGATTTGCGCTCAGTTATTGTACCGATGCCTGATATGATTGGTTGACCTGGGTTACTGGTTTATGAATTTTTGGGAGGATGTAGAAGCGACATGGACGAGGGTATGCTGCTCTCATCAATTTGTGGTCAGTGATAGGTATTTTTTCTGCATCCAACAGTTTCTTTAGTTTTGTTGATACGAAACTTTTGTATTCGTCTGTCGGATGACCTGGGAGGCAATCGTAAAATCTTGAGTCGTCTAGTTGGCGGTATGCTTCTTGTAAGTAGTTGGTTGTATCAAGGACTACAATTGCTCCTCCTTTGTCAGCGGGTTTTATTGTTATGTCTGTCCTAGATGCCAGAATTCTCATACTCATTTTTCAAATTTTGTCAAGTTTTCTCGGTTTGCTTTCTTTATGTGGTATTCGTGTACTATATCTTTCTGTACTGCGGTGATAGAAAGGTCCAGGCACTTGTCTCAATTACTGTTCGGTGTCCAATCATTTGTTTTACGATGGTGAATTGTTTCGTGGTTAGCAGGCCTGTCCAAGAAATATTTGCACTCCCTAATCTTCTAGTGAAGTTGTCGCGGTCTCGAAGCAAGTGGAATTCATTGAAAAATTTTTTGGTCGGGCAGAAGCTTAGTCCTTTAGATAGCAGTTTTTCTTCGTCAAGTGACAAGCACGTGTCCGATAGGTTTACTACCACAGTGTCACAGGGTGTGTTCTTAGATGGACGCTCGTTTGTACAGTTAGCGGTTTCCTGAGTGGTGGTGTTGAAGTGATAAAGAACTATATCAGGGAACGTGGTCTCTTTTGAGTATATGAATTTTCGTGGTCGTGATAGCTTGGTGTTTATTCTGTTCAAATTCTTTTAATTGGGTGATTTCTTTGTTCGATAAAGTGTTGTGGCGGAGAATGGTGTTGGTCATAGCAACCAGTTTCTTTACCTGCTTATCACTGTGATTAAGAGCGATTTCTGCTAATTTAAGAGATGCCTCAAGGAGTACACTTTTCCGTGTTAATTGGTCGTGTTCATCTGGGTTGGTAGTGGCTGGTGTGAGGAAGAGTGTCATATCCTTGGGGGCTATTCTATCACGAAGGTACACTTGCAATGTTGATTTATGCATTTCATGTCTAATTCGTTTTTCAGCAAGTTTTCGTACTTCAAGGAAGGTAGCAATGCAACTGGGAAGTGATGAGCTGGTCTTACATTTCAGATGTCAATCATCTTTTGGGTGCGGGGATGGCACTCATGAAGTGCGCAGATTGTAGTTATGTCCGGCAGGGCTTTGTCATTGTAGCGAGGATTTTGGCGTTGGGCTCCCGGCGGACGTGTTTGCCTCGAGGATATATATATATATATATATATATATATATATATATATATATTGTTAAGGCGTTTATTAGCCGGCAACAAGCGAGAATATACAATGGCGACAGTCACAGCCAAGCACGGGCTCTCAGCGCGAGCGGCGTCCTTGTTGGGTAGCCCCACTAGAAGGTACTCAAGAGTTCGACCCATTTCATAGTGCGGAGGCTTCGCTACAATTACCCCGGGGTCGAAGAGGGAGCCGCCTGGCGACCTAACAGCTTGTTATTATGAGCGGGTCATAATAAGCCTTCAGGCGCTCCACGTTGACGATGTCTCGCCCACGGCGGCGCATGTCCGAAGATTGTTCAACGGGTTCGATCAGATAGTTGACGGGTGAGGTGCGCTCGATGACACGGTAGGGGCCTTCGTATTTGGGACGTAGTTTGGAAGAGAGGCCAGCGGCAGAGGTCGGGATAGAGAGCCATACAAGCGCACCAGGAAGGAACGTGGGCTCAGAAGTGGTGGAGCCATCACGGATACTCTTCTGCCGCTCTTGCTCTTGCGTCGTAAAAGTCTTGGCAAGCTCGCGACACTCTTCAGCAAGCCTGGCTGTCTCGGAAATAGGTGTACACTCAGATGGATCCGGCGTGTACGGGAGTATCGTGTCCATGGTGTGCGACGGGTGCCTTCCGTACAGCAAGTAGAAAGGTGAAAAACCAGTCGTGCTCTGAGGGGCGGTGTTGTAGGCGTAGGTGACGAAGGGCAGTATATTATCCCAATTAGTGTGGTTGGCAGCGACGTACATAGAAAGCATGTCGCCGAGGGTGCGGTTAAAGCGTTCGGTGAGGCCATTCGTCTGTGGGTGGTAAGCAGTAGTTTTGCGGTGGACAGAATGGCACTCCGTCAGAATGGCTTCGACGACTTCCGACAAGAAGACACGGCCTCGATCGCTGAGAAGCTCTTGGGGTGGTCCGTGGCGCAGTATAAATCGATGCAGCAGGAAGGACGCAACATCGCGCGCAGCAGCCGCAGGGAGAGCGGCGGTTTCGGCGTATCGCGTTAAATGGTCAACGGCAACGATGGCCCAGCGGTTACCAGCCGACGTCAGAGGAAGTGGTCCATACAAATCGATACCTACGCGCCCTAAGGGACGGTCAGGGCAAGGTAACGGTTGTAGACTGGCGTGCGACATGTGGGCTGACGGTTTACCGCGTTGGCAAGTGAGGCAAGAGCGAACAAACTGCTGCACATAGCGGTACATCCCGCGCCAGAAGTAGCGTTGTCGAATGCGATGGTAGGTTTTGAATACCCCAGAGTGCGCGCATTGCGGATCAGAATGGAAGGATTCACATATCTCTGACCGCAGACTGCGGGGTATCACGAGTAACCACTGCCGGCCGTCGGCGTCGTAATTGCGTCGGTGTAGGAGGCCGTCACGAATGGCGAAATGGCGAGCTTGACGATGCAATGCACGCGTGGATGGCGTTGCGGATGGATCAGAGAGCATGTCGATGAGCGGGCCGATCCAATTATCCTTTCGCTGTTCGGTAGCGATGATGTCAACATCAATGGCAGAAACAGCAGCCGAGGATACTGAGCAGAGCACATCACCTTCAGGCAGAGGGGAGCGCGAGAGGGCGTCGGCGTCAGCATGCTGGCGTCCGTTGCGGTACAGCACGCGGATATCGTAGTCTTGTAAGCGAAGAGCCCAACGGGCGAGACGGCCTGAGGGATCCTTCAATGATGAAAGCCAGCATAGTGCATGATGGTCGGTGACGACATCGAATGGGCGACCATACAATATATATATATATATATATATATATATTGTCCCTTTTTATGTCACCGGAGTTGCGAAGACATGGTCGTTAAACAACGTCATTGACTCACCCGACTGGGTGGTCTTCCAGCAGCAGCTACGACACTTGTGTGAGACACCAGCCGTTCGGTACGTTCTCGCGAAGAGGACCCTCGATACTCGCCGACCACATTGAGGATGCTCTTGCACTTTGCCCCCATTGTATTTCATCCAAGCCAGAATCAGGCGAAATACGCCACATTTTGAAAGGCATAGTGGCTGTTGCCTTTAGTGCCCTCGCTGCGCAATTTACAGCTACTTTCGCTGGCGTCGTGTCGACAAGCCAGCGCCTTGATGCGGTGGATTCCATTCGTCTCTAACCCGATATGAACGACCACCACTCCAAGTCTCCTGGCCATGTGCGTCACCACATCCGGGACATTATACGCGAAGCATTGTGGTTCATGGGCTTAACACCTCCTTCACCACGCATTACACAGTCTTCGGAAGTGGCCTTGTGTTGTATCGTCAGAGATGAACTTATATTCTTGACCGTCCCTGCACTTGTAGAGCCACATGCTTCTCGCCCCATATCAACCTACGGTCAAGTTGCTGCCGCGCCTCGAAGCGACGTACACGCAAAACTGCCGCTGCCATTCTACGCGTCGGTTGTTGCCACCCCCCCCCCCAGCTAACTACCATTCGATGCCAGCTGACACTTCTTCAGCCCACCTGACCGCGCTATCTTCAGGTGCTTCGAACGTTTTCTACTCCCCACCCTTGCGCTTGTTCCGCCCTGTCTCCTATTAGTGTGGTTATCGCGCCCACGTATCTCGAGTATGCTGAAAGCGTCAGCATGACGAGCGTCGAAGTTAAGACATGCGTGAACAACAATCGCCCACTAAGGTCTCCTATCAAGGTCAGCGTTATTCATCATCTCTGCACTGGCCTCCACCTCCACCCACATCGACTGCACCGCGGACCTGCCACAACACGAGACGCCACTCACCTTCGCTCTTCCGCCGTTCCTCTTCACCACTTCAGTCTGCATCATTCTACCCTGAGAGTAATTCGGAAAATTTAATGATGCAGTTTGTGGAAGAAAAAGTGCATTCTAAATTTGAAGTGAAAGTCCTCCATCAGGCCCGTGTAACAAGGTTTCTGTGGAAGTGAAAGTAGTGCGTGTTGATGCGTGGACACGGGTGAGCTATTTTCTTTTATGCGTCCTGATTTGCGTGAACATCTAAAAAACTAACGACCCTTTACGATGATGTTCCCACGTTAGTTGCCTTCGGTCTTTCGGGACGTGGACAGCAAAGAACCGCAGCAATTTCGTCCGGATGAGGCCTAAGTCGATCTTTGCTAACGACGTGTCCTAAGACCTTGATAGATTTGTTTGCGAAACATCATTTTAGAGTTCATATTAAGACCGGCTCTGGCAAGGCATGTAGAACATGATCCAAGTGTTCTAGGTCCTCAAGAAACATTGGAGAATAGAAAACGATGGGCTCCAGGTAGCAAAAGCAAATTTTCCATTCTAGGCGGCGCAGAACGGTGTCTGTAATGCGCTCAAAAGTCGCTGGTGTGCTGCAGAGCCATCACGTTAAATTCGTAGAGCCCGTCCGGCCTTGCCAACACTGTTTCATTTTTATCGTATTCATGCATGGAAATTTACCATTATCCAGAACCGAAGTAGAGGCTTGAAAAAAAAAATTCCGCATCTTGTAGGAACTCAAGAGTGTCGCCTATGAATGGCATGGGGTACACGTCCCTGCGTGTGA
This sequence comes from Rhipicephalus microplus, assembly GCF_043290135.1. NCBI lineage: Eukaryota > Metazoa > Arthropoda > Arachnida > Ixodida > Ixodidae > Rhipicephalus > Rhipicephalus microplus. The sequence continues at coordinate 225,626,664 of NC_134702.1, forward strand.
TTTCTTTGAGGGCCCGGTAGTCTACGCAAAAACGCACAGAGCCAACCAAAGAATAGATCCCGTTTAGCATGCCAGTAACGTTTACTTTTATCATTTTTCTTTCAGTTAAATACACGCGGTAGGGTCGGCGGTGCTCGATAGATGTCCGAACTGTTTGAACTCGATGTTCCATGGTCGTAGTGCGGCCCAGCGTAGATGAGCAAATGACGAAATAATTTGGGTGTTTCTGTAACAATGCAAGCAGCTGCTGCGTCTGTGAAGTTGCCCTCTAAGGCAAAAGGTTGTTAAAAGGGTGTGTGGTTCGTCTTTTTAGGGAGTAATGGGGCTGCCACAACCGTTAATCCCTTTAAGGACTATCGGCACCGGGTCTAACAGTCAGTCCCTTCAAGGGACTAACATTTAGTCCTCACATTTGCAGCTTATAGAGCCACTGTTAATCCCCACAGTTACACGTAACCGGGCAACCGTTAGTCCTTAGAGTTGCACCTTGCCGGACGAACGGTTGATCCAATCAAATACTCCAATCGAATAAACTTTTGTCCCCAGTTCAAACATTGCTTTTTGTTTATTTTCCGCCAGGCCTAATACTTTTTCGCTTGTTTTTCTGCGCAGTGAGCAACAAATTCCGCAGAAAAGAACACGCGAAAAAGTAGTTAGCCACCTATGTTTAACTGCTTTCACAATCACAGCAACAACGGAAGACAAAAGTTAGACATCGAAATATTTTCTCTTTCTACATACACATGAAGTTTCCTCATTCTTTTAAGTGAATTTAAGGTGATGTGTACAAGTCCAGTCTCATTTTCAAATCTTGTTCACTTCTTGGGGAGCTCCTTCGACGGAAGCGATAGATGACAGGCATTGCAGACGCCAGCACACAGTCTTCAGCCCGGTGTGTGCCCACGGCTGCACAATGAGTATGTAAAATAGTGAGTCACACGTGACGGAGGATGAATACAAATATATATGAGAAATACGTGTAAGGTGAAATAAAAACATGTGAGATATGACAACCTAATAATTTCACCGGGATGTCACACATAGTCAAAACTCATTTCGATCCCTGTAGCGCAACAGCTTACGAGCAGCGGCCGCAGTCACAACTCCGCTAACCACCATGCCGCTAACAAGTCGGCGAGTCCTAAGCGAGCGACGTCGTTCATCTGGAACAAGTGAACGCAAGACGAAACACGGCGCTGCACGCGGAGTGTTTGCTGCCAGCGAACTTCGAACGGGAGAGCGAGTGTATACTCTTGCCCGCCACCAAGAACAGCACCGAGCTAGTTTGCAGCTAGCGTCGAAGAAATCGACGGTAATGCGGCCCTTTTCCACAAAGTCGAGCGAGTGCAGCGTGCAAACGCGAGTCCGCCGCCGCGGCCAGCGGACGGTGCCGAGCTTCTTGCGACCGAATGGCCGGAAAGCCAACTGTATTGGCGACCTATTTGCAGTGAGTTTCAACGCTAGCGAGAGCCCCGCCAGCCCGTGCAGGTGCACTTACAGCGCGCGATATACAACCAAGCTCTTTGCGAGAACCCGTAACGTGTTTTCAACGACTTCCAACACAGCGACGAGGTCTCAGCTCAATATCGTCAGCCCGAAGCTCATCGCGGAGGTGAAGACAGGCGAGCACTCGTTGAGTGAGCGTACGGGAGACCAACGGCAGTGGCGGCTAATTTCTCGGTGGTCGAAAAACACAGGCGAACTGCAGCCGCCGAGGCTGACCTTCACAATGCAATTCGTGCGTGCGATATACAACACGACCGAGCCCGTTGCCGGCAAGCGCGATCCATATCTCGCACGCGACAATTAGAGTAGAATAAAGAATGATAACCTACTTGCCTTTGAATGCAGCGCTGTTTTCTGCTCTGAGTAGGACTGATGTATATATCCGATAGGCCTGTTCTTCTCGGCCGCCATATTGGCATTCCCAACAATTGCTGTCGTGTGTTGGTCGTGACTGAAAGCAGAGATATACAGCGCGGCGTAGTGACGTGTCTAGACTTGCTCCAGACTTCATGGGTGCAGTGAAACGCGAAAGCAGCAGCCCACGCTCATCCAAGCGTACACACAAGCACCCCGACATTATTCTTAGATCGTCGAATCCAGGAGGCCGTGGTCGAGCGCGACGCAGCGCGGACTGTCGCCGGCAAAATACGGGGAAAGACTGAGCCAGCAGAAGAGGAGAGGGAGGCCCGGTCACCTTCGCAGCGCTTTTCGCGCTGCCTGCAATGACCGTTTGGTTCATCGCTTGGTTTCGTGCGCCACGCTTCCCTCCGTGATTGCTCCTCAACGGTCTATCTGTTAGTCGCGCGCGCCTAATGGGCTTCGTTGCTCCTTTTTCGGGTAATTTTGCCTTAGAGTGTGTGGCTGCTAATGGTGGTGGTAAAGACGGAGGAAGAAGCTTGATCACTGAGGGAAGGGTCTTTAGATGCGATGGTCTGGAGTAACATAAAAAAAACAGGCTTGTAGTCGGCAACACGGGCCACTGTAGGGCTCTGTGGCTGTTGGATCTTCTCCGGGGTAGAATTTAGGGCGATGACGAGTGCAGATTTATTGTGAAAACTAACGACACCGGACGGTAGAACTTTGCCTTTAAGAACGAAAAGTGGTGATGGGAGACCAATACATCGCCGTAGTAGATGTCCTTGGACGTGATGCTGAGAGTTCGCTCTTGTAGTGGCAGCGGTTCGATGCCTTCCACAGCGACCAGACAAAGTGGCTTCTGATTGTCGTCCTTAAGCACTTTGTTTAAGTGAGTAAGGCGAACGAAGCGTTGTCCACAACAAATCGCCGATGAAGCACATGATAGGAAATCCCACCCTAAAACAATTGGTGAAAGCAGCAGGACAGGACAGCAAACTGTACATGATGGTGGATGCCGTTGATAAAAACACGAGCAGTACTAAACGCGGAAGGGCCAATGATGTTCGACTACGGAGCAACTAACGTGGGAACATCATCGTAAGGGGTCGTTAGTTTTTTTAGATGTTCACACAAATCAGGACGCATAAAAGAAAATAGCTCACCCGTGTCCACCAAAGCATCAAAACGCACTACTTTCACTTCCACAGAAACCTTGTTACACGGGCCTGATGGAGGAATTTCACTTCAAATTTAGAAACTGCATCATTAAGTTTTCCGAATTACTCTCAGGGTAGAATAATGCAGACTGAACGGGTGAAGAGGAACGCCGGAAGAGCGAAGGTGAGTGGCGTCTCGTGTTGTGGCAGGTCCGCGGTGCAGTCGATGTGGGTGGAGGTGGAGGCCGGTGCAGAGTTGATGAATAACGCTGACCTTGATAGGAGACCTTAGTGGGCGATGGTTGTTCACGCATGTCTTAACTTCGACGCTCGTCATGCTGACGCTTTCAGCATACTCGAGATACGTGGGCGCGATAACCACACTAATAGCAGACAGGGCGGAACAAGCGCTTGATGTTTTCTATGGTTTATCCAGAACGTCGTCTCCATCGCAGCTCCATTACGTCAGCTACTTGCTTCCTACTTCCTCTTTTTGTGGTCACAAATATATCAAACGGCATTCGACCTGTCAAAGGATGCCCTGGCGTCTGCCATTTTGACGAAGCCGCACCGAGTATTCTCCATACCGACGCCAGCGGTCGTTTTATAGGAGCCATTCTTCTACAACGCGACAACCGTTCCCTAAAGAGAGTTCTTGCAGATGCCAGTCGGGTGCTCACCACTGCCGAGAAGAACTATAAGAACTGAGCAAGAGTGGTGCGCTGTCGTTTGGTCGGTGCAGAAGTTCCGTCCCTATCTCCACGGCCGTCACTTCACAATCGTCAGGGACCACCACGCCTTATGCTAGCTTTCTACCCTGGTGAACTTCTCCGGACACTTGGGTCTGTAGACTGTACGCTTGCAGGAGTAAGACTTCGACATAATATCCGAGTCGGGTAGAAAACATCAAGACGCTAACACTCTTTCTCGTTGCTCGCTTCCTACCACCCATCTCAGCGTTGGTGAGAACTCGACCGCCACATCAACCGCAGTTGATACGCTCGCCTCAATAGGGCAACTCTTTCCGGACGACGAGTCAACATTTAGCTCCCGCCATCGGTTCGATCCATACTGCAGGCTCATTAAGCAGTACCTTTCGGGAGCTTTTCATCCTCCTAACGCGTTAGTTCGTCAACTCCTGCACTTTAAGATTGACAATGAAGTTCTCTACCGCCATATTTACCATCCTGGCGGCCAGCGCTGGGTTCCTGTGCTGTGACGCTCTATCCGGATTCAGGCACTTGAAGCCTCTAACGGTGGCTTGACTGCAGCCTGTCTTGCTTCCTGAAAAACTCCTGATCGCATTCGATGTCGTTATTACTGGCCTGGCCTCTTTTTCTTAACGTAGCATGGTACGTCGGTTCTTACTCCCCGTGCCAGCGTCGTAAAGGCGCGACTTCTGCACCTGCCGGACCTCTGCAGCCACTTCCGTGCTCTTCAACTCCATTCAACTTTGTAGGAATTGAGCTTACGGGCCTCGCCCCGTCACATCTGCTGGCAAACAATTGATAATGACCGCCGTGGACCACCTGATATGCTACGCTGGGACATTTTCTGTCATTCCTGGCTCTTCTGCGGAAGCTGCTGACTATTTTTTCACGCCATCATCCTACGCCATGGGGCTCCTCGTGCACTGCTTATCGATTGTGGCAAAGTGTTCCTGTCCCCAATGTTAAATGAAGTACTGCGCGCTTCTGGAACAACTCACAATACAGTTTCAAGAAATCACCTTCAGACTAACGGTCTCACCGAAAGACCCCGCAGGGGCGCCTGTGAAAGCAGGCGTTTGGTGTGTAGCGACACCACGGACCCGAGCTAACGGGGGAGTTTCTACTCCCTCCCACGCCTAGCCGTACGTGGCTTTCCCGTGTCCGGGGAAAAGGGGATCCTGGGGGTTGAGCCGACGCTGGGTGATTGGACCGTCAAGGCCCCCCGGCCGAGGCAACACACCCCTTTGGCCCCGGCTTCACGTAGACGGCACCTCTGGGCTGACCCACCCAGGGGAAATCGGCAGTCGCCTTTTCCTATCTCTCTCTCCCTATATCTTCGTCTTTTGTTCTCACTTTACATCTTTCCTGTCTTCTCCTCACTTCATTTTACTTCCAATTTTTCCTGGCGGCAAGGGTTAACCTTGTGTGGCTATCCAAACTAGGGTAAACCATATTGGGTTACAATAACTGCGTACTGCTGGCGTTGCGCAGACATGCCCACATGCTCTGCCACGTCCCCTCGTTACAATTCGTGGTGGGTGGTAGGCGCCGTTACCGAAAAATACACATTTTCTCATCGGATCCCCGACACCCTCTTTAACTGATCGTGCTTTGAAAAGGGTACGCACCGACGCAACTTTCCTACTTTGGCCCAAAAACAGAGAAACTTTCCCAAAATACCATGTCCTCCACTGCGAACAACCATCTACAAAAGCTAGAGCAATCTCACCCTTCCTTGTTGCCAAGTGCTTGAGAGAGACCATTGGAACCGGTTATAAGGCCACGAAGATGGCAAGTGGAGATCTGCTTCTCGAATTAAAAGACAAGGAACAGTACAATAAACTTTCGCACCTCGTAGCCTTTGGTAACATCCCCGTCTCTGTGAGCGCACACCGTACCATGAATACAGTGAAGGGCGTGGTATCGGACGAAGATTTGATGACACTGAGTGAAGAAGAGCTCTTTGATGGATGGAAGGATCAAGGTGCAATACATGTCCAGCGCATCAAAATCAGACGTAACAACAATGAAATAGCAACAAAGCACTTGATACTCACCTTCAACTCAACCACCTTACCTGAGACTCTCGAAACTGGCTATGTAAAACTCCATGCCCGACCCTTCATTCCAAACCCGAGGCGTTGTTTCAAATGCCAGCGATTTGGTCATTCATCCCAGAGCTGCCGAGGACAGCTGATGTGTGCTAAGTGTGGCACAACCGGCCACAGTGCTGATGAATGTAGTCATGAGGAGGTCCTCTGTGCAAACTGCGAAGGTAGTCACCCCGCATACTCCAGAGCGTGCCCAGCCTGGAAAAGAGAAAAAGAAATAATAACTATAAAAGTTAAGGAAAATATCACATTCAGGGAAGCAAAACAACGGGTCTCGTTATCATTAGCACTAAAAACACCTTTTGCCGAAGTGGTGCAACGAGGGGCGGCACCACAAAGGCCCTTGGCAGTTGCCCGGACCGCGCCTAGCGTGCCGAGGCCAATGCCACAAGCCCCTGCGGCGGGAGCAGCCAGAGCTGCCCTGCCCACTTTCAGCCTGTCCACACCAGTGACCTCTACAAGCTCTGGCAGCAGCCAGGGCAATCACGAGGCCAAGGGGGCTTCATCAACCCCCAGCTCGGAGGGGACAAAGACTTCGTAGATCGAGGCGAAGTCTAAGCGACGCACAGATCGCTCTTTAGAGCGGGTGTCCAGTGCCTCGCAAGAGGCTATGGACACCAGTTCAAGCCAAACGGCGCAGGAAGCGCCGAAGGAGCGGCGAGCTTCGCTCGACCGCCCCAAAAAGGAAAGAACGCCAATTACAGGGCCTGACAAAGGCCCTGTAAAATGAGTTAATCCCCGTCTTCTTTGCACACAGCACTTTCTCTCTTTTTTTTCCACTATGGACAAAATCATACAGTGGAACGTAAGGGGAATACTTAGGAATTTAGATGACGTCCAAGAACTTCTGTGTAAGTTTAACGCGAAAGTGCTATGTGTGCAAGAAACGCACTTAACTCCTAAGCACAAGGACTTCCTACGACAATATATTATTTTCCGAAAAGACCGGGAGGATCCTGTCGTACCATCTGGCGGTGTAGCCATTATAGTCGATCGTAGTATAGCATGCCAGCATTTGAAGCTCCAAACGGCCCTTGAGGCAGTGGCCATTCGAGCTGTACTTTTTAACAAACTCATTACCATATGTTCTGTGTACATACCACCGCATCAACAGCTACACAGACGTGATCTGGAATCATTAATAGATGAACTCCCAGAGCGGTTTCTGGTTCTAGGTGATTTTAATGCACACAATATCCTGTGGGGCGATGCTCACTGTGATGCGCGAGGACGTCTCATTGAGCAACTCCTTTTCTCTTCTAATTTATGTCTTTTAAATATAAAGGAGCCTACGTATTTTAGCCTTGCAAACAACACATACTCCTCCATAGATCTTAGCATTCCATCACCGTCTCTTTTACCTGTTTTTAAGTGGAACGTTCTTAAAAACCCTTATGGGAGTGATCACTTCCCAATCATCCTGAGTGCGCCGAACAAAGATCAACTACCCCCGCAGGTTTCTCGATGGAAGATTGACTCAGCTGATTGGGAAGGGTATAGAACTCTTACACATATGACATGGACCGAGCTGTCTGCCCTGACCATGGAGGACACTGTCACGTATTTTACAGCTTTTATACTTGATGCCGCATCTAAATGTATTGTCAAAACGAGTGGCATGTCTTCTAAACGGCGAGTCCCATGGTGGAACGACGCATGCAGGAAAGCACGGACCACTCAGAACAAAGCATGGGCGCTGCTTCGCGATTCCCCTACAGCAGAAAATCTAGAAAATTTCAAGCGGGTCAAATCGCAGGCACGGAGAACGCGTCGATAAGCTAGACAAGAGAGCTGGACAAAGTTTATATTGAGTATCAGCTCGTACACAGATGAGGGGAAAGTGTGGAATAAGGTAAAGAAAATTAAGGGCCAACAAACGTATTCTCTTCCATTAGTAAATAGCCTCGGGGAAAGCTTGGAGGATCAAGCCAACTTTCTTGGCACACATTTCGAACACATATCGAGCTCCTCACACTACTCCGAATCCTTCCAGAATTACAAGGCACGAATAGAAAAACAAAAGTTAAAAAGAAAATGCCCAAGAAATGAGGCATATAATGCACTATTCTGCTTAGCAGAACTGCAAACAGCACTCAACTGCTGTAATACATCTACCCCATGTTCTGACAACGTAATGTACGCGATGCTGAAGGAACTACCCTCCGAAACTAAAGAAACCCTCCTCTCTCTTTATAATCGCATATGGTTTTCAGGTGTGATCCCCTCCTCCTGGAAGGAGGCTCTTATAATTCCAATTTTGAAGCAGGGAAAGGATCCCTCTACTGTATCAAGTTACAGACCTATAGCGTCAACAAGCTGCCTCTGTAAGCTATTTGAAAAAATATTAATTGCCGCTTACTCCACTACATAGAAACAATTTGCTCGACCCATTTCAGTGCGGGTTTCGAGAAAGTAGTCCCACCACAGACCACCTTGTTCGTATCGAGGTACAGATCAGAGACGCCTTCGTCCATAAACAATATTTTCTCTCTGTGTTCCTCGATATCGAAAAAGCTTATGATACAACATGGCGTTTTGGAATTATAAGAGACCTGTCCCACCTTGGTGTGCGCGGAAGAATGTTTCACATAATTGAAAGTTACCTGTCAAACCGAACATTTCGTGTCCGTGTGGGCAGTGTTCTCTCCCGAACATTTGTCCAGGAAACAGGCGTGCCACAAGGTGGTGTACTTAGTTGCACACTTTTTATTATCAAAATGAATTCCTTGCACTTGTCCATCCCCCGCAATATGTTTTATTGTACATATGTCGACGACGTTCAGCTTGGCTTCAAGTCATGCAACTTGGCAATGTGTGAGCGGCAGGTTCAGCTGGGTTTAAACAAGGTCTCCAAATGGGCAGATGAAAACGGATTTCGACTTAACCCACAAAAAAGCACCTGTGTCTTGTTCTCTCGAAAGAGAGGCATGCATTCGGAACCTGACATTGAACTGAACGGTCAACGTCTGTCTGTCAATGCGGAGCATAAATTCCTAGGCTTAATCTTGGACAACAAGTTGAACTTCGTACCGCACATCAAGTATTTAAAAACAAAATGTTTAAAAGCCATGAATGTTATAAAAGTGTTGTCACGTACTACGTGGGGTTGTGACAGGCAATGTCTCATGAACCTATGTAGAAGCCTCATTCGCACTCACTTAGATTATGGGGCTGTTGTTTATCAGTCTGCGACTCAAAGTGCTTTGAAGATGCTGGACCCTGTGCACCATTTGGGCATCCGCCTTTCTACGGGTGCTTTTCGCACCAGCCCCGTAGAAAGCCTTTATGTTGAGTCAAATGAGTGGTCGCTTCATCTGCAGTGAGCTTACATGTCCTTTGTATATTTCCTGAAGGTGAAAGCAGACAAAAAGCACCCCTCATACTCTACTATTAATGATCTGTCGAGCTCCATTCTGTTCCAAAACAGGCCTTCGATGAGGCAGCCCTTCTCAGTACGCCTGAAGGGTCTAGCTGAAGAAACTGGAGTGTCACTTGAACACAGTTTAATGACTCCTGTAGCATACCCGCCACCGTGGCAGTGGCAGATTATAGACTGCGATGTGTCTTTCCTAGAAGTTACAAAACATGCACCTATTGCCCATATCCGAACATACTTCCTGGAACTTCAACACAAATACACACGTCCTGAGTTTTTTACAGATGCCTCTAAGTCCAACTCCTCTGTGTCCTACGCTGCTGTTGGCCCTTCCTTTTCGGATGCAAGATCTCTACATCCAGGCACGAGTATCTTCACAGCGGAAGCTTACGCGATACTTGTGGCAGCTAAACACATCAAACAATTTCAAATACAAAAAGCAGTAACTTATACAGACTCCCTCAGTGTGGTAACAGCTCTGCACAGTCTTAAAAACCAAAAAAACCCTGTCCTCGTCTCACTTTACTCCATTTTATGCACACTCTACACACTCAACCAACATGTTGTAGTGTGCTGGGTGCCACGCCACCGTGAGATTCAAGGCAACGTGATGGCGGATCAGCTTGCTGCATCCGTCCACGAAAGCACCGCTACTACACCCACATCAATCCTGGCCCTTGATCTTAAGCCGTCTCTCAAACGAAATCTCAGGGACTACTGGCAGAGCAAGTGGGATACACACATACTAAACAAACCACACGTTATCAAGCCACACCTTGGCCATTGGCTACCAGTATCAAAATCACGTCATACACAAGTAACATTAATGAGGCTCAGGATAGGACACACATACACGACACACTCATATCTTTTGTCCGGTGGCAATCCACCATTGTGTGACAGATGTGGTGAAGCACTAACAGTTCTTCACATTTTAATTCAGTGCAAACAATTAGACACTATAAGAAAACAACATTTTCCATTACCCTACCGACAACATATACCTTTACACCCTGCAATGTTCGTCGGTAGGGACCCGCTTTTTAGTCATAAATCATTGCTAGCGTTTTTAAAGGAAAATCATAGTTTTCATATTATATACCCGGGCATTCCATAGCACGACCTCTCTAGAGAGGTTTTCGCTGCGGTGGCTACACAAGAAAGCACTTGCTTGACGGCCCTTGGACGCAAGGGTATGAACGAGTGAGGCACTTGTGCTAAAGCCATACATATCCACTATCGTCTTTTATTATCACCAACTTTCGTCATCTATTCACACGACACACACCTTTCACGGCATGGTCATGATTTTATTACTTGTATGTTCTTACCCGCCTTACCGCGAGGAATTTTATGGCCCTTATACAGCCGCTAATCACAAATATTTTACACATTCCATGTCCCATGAACTGGCGCTCTTTGGCCATCGAATGGCCCTTGCGCCAAAAAACGCCATATATTTTCATCGTCGTCTCATCGAAAGATTTCATTGAACCCTTGCTGCCATCATGAAGGTTACTAAACGTTGGTCATGATAGCCGTTTTCGACCAACGCGACCCACTCCTTTTTGAATAGTCATGTGAATTTATGCCGGTCTTTTCGCAAAGAATACATTTCCCGACTAGCCAAGTCTCCCCAACAGGCTCGCATCAATACTGGAGTGAGACAGCTCGAGCGGAATACCATCTATGAAGCATCCCATAGCGTTGTGTCTTTTCAATCTGGTTATCAGGTGCTGCTCTTGACACCTATTCGCACTACTGGTTTCTGTGACGAATTCCAACCACGCTTCATCGGAGATAAATAGTTTTGGAACATACATCACTTTAAAGGGGTCATGAAATCGTCCCCCAACAGTATGCATTTTTCTGCAAAAACACGGAGGCAGAAGGTCGAATATGCTTTCACACTTGTGAAAACTGAACTGTGAGGGATTATTTAGGTCCACTGTAAGCCGTAGAAGTCTTCAGCTGTAGACGACTGTAAACAAATAGGTGCATACTACACCACATGTAACATTTTGTAAAGTTTGTTTCGCAGCAGTGTACAGGGGTTAGACCGTAGAGGTGCAGCTACGGCTACGTCTGTGTAGAGCACGCAAGCAGCTGCTTGTGTTAGAGTTACTTCATGTAGCAGAGTCGCACCAGTGTTTTCCGGTAGCCGCTCACCCTGCTTTTGGCGATTTCAGCATTGCTAATGGTCGCGCACCATCACGTGGTCATAAGTGGCTTAAATGCACTCTGGAGAAGCCAACAGTACGCAGACAATGCTGACAACGCCGATGCTCAGCACATTCTGGGCAGCTCAAGCCCGGTTAACATCAGGTAGTGCTGTAATTCTGAGATTCTCACCACGCTTCTTCACCACTCAGTACTGTAGTGCTGTTGCCTGTTGGCCGCGATAAATGTGGTAGGCAGGGCATTTTATGCTGAATTGTACTACGTAAGGCCCACGGCATTTGACACATTGAGAGTTATTTCGCGATGACAGGGTGTTGTGCGCCGAACTGTCGCAACCACAGCGGAAATGGCAAGGCGTTTTTTGTGGTGCCATAAGTAAAATGTGCTGCGCAAGTACGCCGCCAACTCCACTGGTTTCTGCGTATGGGCCGCGAAAAACAACCTCCGAAAACAGTTAGGCTATGTGAGGTAAGATTCATTCGCTCTTTAAGAAAGTCGTTATTGTATTAATTTAACAGTGCACATCAGCATTCACCCTGTGTGCGTGCCAAAGAAGAGGCGTTTTATTGTGACTATTTACCGACTGCGTTCAATTTCTTTGTGCACGGTCACAGACTACAACTTTCTTAAGGTTGTTCCAGGGTCATGTTAACAGTTAGCAGCGTCATACAATTGTGTAGCCGTTGCGTCGCATTCATCCGCCTTCGCAATGAGCATGATTGTCCTTTCTTTGCTTGTCAGCTATTTGCTATGGTGTATTTCAATCGCGTGATCTGCTTTGTTTTTGTTTTCTTTTAGTGAACGTAACTGTGTTTCGTATCAGAAATTTCAATAAATACATGTAGTTTGGCTCGGCGGTAGTGTACTATAGCAGCGCAGCTTTAACGAAAATCGTTGGCTACATACATTCGCTTAATGAGCTGGTATCTTAGCATGTGTATAACAGTTATCAGAAACGGACTTGGCACATCGCTGTAGCTTCACTTTGGTGGATCTGCTTTTCGCGTGTCCATATCAAAATCATTTTGTTCCCTTTATAATAACTATTTTGAATGGCAGGGATAACAGTGACAAGCTAGCTATCAAGTTCTCAACAATGCTAACTTACAGTGGCATGCATAGGCGCACAGTACTTCCTTTTTATTACTGCATTACCCAACAGAACTTCTGCATTTGATACATTGTCTCTTGCCCTAAGTGTTCTTTATTACTCTGCCTGTCTGGAGGACCACTTCACTCGTGATTAGATTGAAGAAGATAATATAGCAGGAAAAACCGAATAAAGCCAGCTGCAGTTCCCAGCATTTTCTGTGGCGTGGGTAAATTGAAGCAACTCTCAAGGCATTTTGCTGACATTCTATTTCTTTTAGCTGAGCTGTGTGCGATAGTATCGGACAATGGCGGATCGTCATTGGTTCTTGACAACAGTGAAAAAGCGGTGTTTTTCCTGTTGAAGCTACGTAAGCATGAAATAAACTTCACAATTTATCAAGATTTATAATATGCATGAATACCTGCCTTGGACCTTCATATTGTCTTTACGTTTCTCCGTCTTGCAGACATAGAGATGCAGCAGATAAAAAATACACCAGCATTACCTACTGGTGCAAAAGGCTGGTATTCATCTTCAAATGACATGATAGATGTCTACAATGTTAGGCTGATAGTATGTAAACTGCAATGTATAGCCTGTTTTATGCAATTTTAGTGTTGCAAATTAGATGCCAGAAGTTTCAGCTACACCTGATATCCCTGCTGCGACAGCCTAGAACATTCATTGATTCTACTGTCGACTGGCGAGTAACTAGGGTACACTTTTAAAAATGGCTTTACAAATATTTTTCAGTTTCTTGCTTGCATAGGTATATCAGCTTCTATATTTATACAATAACGGCCACAGCATGAGCATTGCATTCTGACTACCGACACGCTTGCATAACGCATGTGCTACTAGTGCACGCTAGCATTCGGTAGCAGCCATTAAATCACTCTTGAACCCAGCGGTCGTGTTGGCCTCACTCTCCGTCTCTTAAGGCCGAGACTTTGCCTGTTTGCCACGTCGTTGTTAGCCTTAATGTATATGCTCAGTCTATCTATTTTGCCACGGTCGAAACAGCAATTTTCTAGAACGCGAGTTTTTTTTCTGAGTAAGCCTTGACACAGATATTCTTCATAACTTCATTTTGTGTTTGGCTTTACAGGAGTCACCAGAGCACAGCAGTCCGTGTATTTTTCTCGGCACCCACAACCTGCCTCGCAAGATCCTCTGATTACTACAGCCTTTAAATGCACAAATTGAAGCTAGTTGTAGTTAAACAGAACAATTGTTCTATTCATTTGCTCTCAGAAATGTTCTAGAACGTTTGATCTACCATTTACAACGTTGTCACAGGGTAATAATATCAGAGACTGGAGCTCTGCCTTCTTCATGATGTGATTACCTCGTTTACTCCAAGCATGCTTAAAGCAAAAAATGTTTAAACAAAGAAAGCTTGATAATATTGTAATTTAACTTTTTACCTCACCAAATAGTATTCTCGGACGTGTAGACGGTATGTTCGTATTGCTTGCTGTTAGCTTGACTTTAGCTGTTACCTTAACTGAACGCAGGGAAGTAAGGCTGCTTATATGCAGGATAATAAATATGTGTTCGGACATAAAACTTCGTATGACTTATGATTTTGTTGCTCTAATTCAGTAGTAATTATGGGCTGGCTAACTCATGCAAGAGGTTACGAGCTCCGTCTCAGGCTAAGCTGGGAGTCTGAGTTGAAGTGTGGGTGTGTAATGTTTTTGTAAGCTTTAGTCTGCTTGATGAAAATTCTAATAAGTGAAAGTGAGATCTAAAAGATAATATATTTATTGTGTGTCACTATGCTTAGGTGCTGTCCACTCAACTTCAAGAATACTGCCGCCCCGCCGCGGTGGTCTAGTGGCTAAGGTACTCGGCTGCTGACCCGCAGGGCAGGGGTTCAAATCCCGGCTGCGGCGGCTGCATTTCCGATGGAGGCGAAAATGTTGTAGGCCCGTGTGCTCAGATTGGGGTGCATGTTAAAGAACTCCACGAGGTCGAAATTTCGGAGCCCTCCACTACGGCGTCTCTCATAATCATATAGTGGTTTTGGGACGTTAAACCCCACATATAAATCAATCAAAAATACTGCCAGATCTACGCAGACCAATGTGTATACTCGTCTCTTTCCACATACTTCAAAACATGCAGAAGATGAAAGTTTTGTCCGGTGGTAGAACTGTTCAGACTAATTCTGCGTTACATGCATCCTTTGAGCAACTGCGAAACCTGCCAAGTCCGACAGAGTCCTTGATTGGGAGCGTAGCCTTGACCTGGAATAGAAGCGGAGGCGTAAAGCAGAAAGTGAGACAGAGAGACTTCACGAGTCATTTGGCCGTGTGTTTTCTAGTGACCAAATCAATGTACTAGAAAAGAGAACCATGCGAGGCCAGTCTTGGTCACCAACATCGCTTCAAAAGGCGCTGGACGTAAAAGTTGCGTATGGCAGCAAAGTATACAAGTTCTTTAGGGAAAACGTGGCTCCTTTACCAGCAACAAGAACCCTGGAGAGACACATTGAGCACATTAGGTTCAAACCAGGTAAATACCAAAATATTATTACACTATCAATTCTGAAGTATGTAAGACGTCCCCTGAGAAGCGTCCACCACCAAACATCGAGCGCATGATTTTGTAGAGTTCATGAAAAATGAATTAAAGTAAGACTAACCAACCATATTTATGCAGCTATCCTGCATGAAGTTCTTGCAGCCCTGAAAGAAAGGGTGGCCGCCATGGTCCTAGAGGAGAGACACGCGAGTCTTTTAATAGACTAAATCCAGATTTCACCTAGGCTTCATTACTACGCATCCACACGGAGCATTATAGGTGAAGTAACGGGGTTTATCAATTGACTGACTATGCTTTAGGTGGTTATTTTCATACATTTCAGTGGCCTTTAACTTGATTGATTGTCTTTTTTGTTTTTTTAGGGAAGCCAACCGTGAGCCCTTCAAATCCATCCAAAACGGACCATTTTGCAAACCACGCACATGTTTTTATGCTGGCTGGGTTGACGAGCAGGTGGAAAAATGCCGTTGCTTATCAGCTGACACGTTAGTTGTTAAGTTTTTTTTCCATGCCTGAATAATCACCTAGGTGCCACTTTAGAACATTTATATTTCCTGGCCCCACACATTTTTTTAAATATCCATTGCGCTTTGAGGCTGGTTGCTGTTTTTCCTAGAAGTGATATGTATAGGACCTTCCCATAATATGGAATGCAATTTAGAATGTTGCCCTAGCACCTTTTTTTCTAGGAAGTTGTGCGTACAGGCCACACTTATTCTGCAAGCTTTTTTACACAGTTATCAGATGTACGTTTTCTGAATTTCTTCATTTGTAGCTTCATTTTTTATGCAATGGAAGTAAAGAATTGCGTTTGTGCTGTAATTAGGCATTTTGAAGCTGTAGGCATAACATTCAGCGCAGTTGTGAAAGACATGGGACCTGGCAACACGGCCTTCTGGCGACTGTGTGGTATACAAGCTTCAAAGTATGATAAACCAAAAGTCTCATACCCCCACCCCTGCGGGAAGGAAAGGCAGCTGTACTTGCTTGCCGATGCCCGTCATCTCTTGAGGAAGCTCAGACGTCATCTTATTCGAGGCCAGGAGATTATTCTACAAGACACCACTGTTAAAAAGGAGAACCTTCCAAGCAACAAAGTGAGCTTCTAGTTTCACTACATTGGTTTGGTTTGTGAACAGAAGCTGTTCACTGGGTTACAGATGCTGTCAACAGTGTTTTACTTTGTTTGTTATAGAACGGGCGATATAACGTTGAAAAATGTTTTTTTTTATTTACAAGCCACTGCGCATACATTTTTGCAGCCACTACGGCCAAGTGGCAATATCTATTGTCACTGCGCTGTAAACGGCATATTCACGCAAACGAAGATTCCGCCATGAGAAAGTCAAGGGGCACTGACAGTTCGTATGGGCTCATGGTTAAGAACGGCGCAAGAATACGAGACACAAACGAAAGAAGACACAAGGACGGGCGCCTTTCCGTTTTTTTACCACGTGTCTTTATATATATATCAGTGACTAATAAATGTTAGTTTAGAGTCCTGTGCTCGTTCTTGTGCTTTCGTCATTTTGGGTCACGTGTTTTTGCGCCATTCTTAACCATGATAAAGTTTGTTTAATATTTCGCGAAAGAAATAAATGCCTCCGAATTGAGCTGTGCAACAGTCTTCTGTAGAGCTGTCGGAAACCTAAGCCTAAATTCTCACAAGCGTGCTTTTGGCACTGCTGTTCAAATGTGCCCTTGCTAACCACCATATCCACGCGTTCGTTGCGCGTATTAATGGAGAAGCCCACATAAGCATGTTGAATGCAAAGCCTTAAAGAGAGCCCACAGAGAAACTGAGCCGTGTGCTATGTCACAAATAACCAACACTATCACGCGTTCTAGATACCATTAGAAAATTAAGTTTTGTCGTCATTTGACAATAAACATCCGTGAAGTTGCCATGGCTAGTAAATATTGCCAACCGATAGCCTCCCATTTGTTGAAAACTACGTTTCCGAGTGTGTTCAGAGCGAGTTTCTTGTAATACGAGCATCCGTGAAAATAAAGATTTAGGCTGCTATGCATTGTCAACTAGCTGCTGCTAAACAGTGCCATAGCTATGCCAGAGGCATCCACCATAATGAAAATTGGCACGTCTGGTTTTCTGTGCGCCGCCAGAATGAATTACGCGATACATTAGAAATTTAATGAAGATTAAATTCAAGGGATGGCGGAAGGTTTTGAGAAAAAAACTGAAAGAAGGGGCTGTACTGCGCTGACGTTTCCACAAGTGGGCATGTCTGCTTATCGAAACAAGTTTTCAGCATGTCCACGTTTCCAAACGTTGGTCCCACATAAAATCCACTTATGAACTATTTGTCACTATATACTACATGCCATTTAGGATGCAGTTATGTGGTTATTAGACAGAAAGCCATCAATAAAGCATGCAGGTAGAAGAAATATTTAACTGTCAGGGGTCCTTTAACCAGCAACACACATTCTATGCAGTGACAAATTAATAATTGTTTAGGTCAATGTGCATAGTTATGTGCTATATGTTTCAGGTCTCACTAGAGCACACAAGGAAGGCCTGTGACTTTGTCGCCAAGCACCAGATGAAGCTCATAACACACTTGAAGCTTCGGGAGTTGGGCCATCCTCACTTCGAAAAGATCAACGTTGTTAGAGCGTTCGCCCTTTTTCACCATGCCACAACTGCTGGCCTTCGGTACCTTGTTCGAAAAATTATCTCCAAGAAGAATCTCTCACTACAGCATTTTTTCTTGATTAAGGATTTTCGATGGTTCCCCATCATGACGTCACGGACCATGAAGACTGCTCTGAGTGAACTCTGCACTCAGAAAACAGATAAAGTGACGGGCTTTTTCGTTAACATTATAGGTATGCAGACAGACATGGTTATTGTCTATAGATTAAATAGAAGTTCCTGGAAGCCTTTTTAGCGCGTCTCTCCACACATTGTTCTTTGGAGTTGCGCCAGCTCTATATTGCAGAAAACCATTATAAGTTTTTGATGTTGAGTAGGCTGAGTCAAGATGCCCTGGAGAATTCATAAACACGATTTGTTTATTTTTTTTATTTATTTAAGTATACTGCAGACCTTCTCGGTCCAAGCAGGAGTGGTACATAGGATATACAAACAATGATGTCACGTACAGAAAGGCACCGACACAATCCAAGAAGAAGAAAGTAAAAACTATTGAATTCCAAGTAGCCAAAACAACAGTGTCATAATGCAACGTTCAGAATCATGCTAAAAGGACAAACCAGTCAAAGGGAAAAAAAACTGCTCACAATAAATCCCTATTCATACATTTGCGTCTATTGTTCAAAACTTATAGTTTTAATCTTTTCAATAAAGGATTCTACGGTGTCACAGTTCACAGCTATTAATGGAAGTTGATTCCAATATGCAATTGATGACGGAAAAACAGAGTTTTTGTGAATGTTGTTGTGACTTGTGCGCAGTCGTATTGTCTTATTGTGGTTAGTTCTCGTGGAATGCCTGAAAGGTTCAAGAAGATAGTCTGATCTGGATATTGTATATTTCTCATGATAAAGAAGATACAGGAATTTAAGTTTAGAATGTAAAAACACCAATTTCACGTGCAAGAGAATTCAAGGCAACTTTAGGGTAATTGAGCTTGAGCGATTCTCACGACGAAGCCGCCATGACTCCTATTCAGTTTTTGACGCACAGGATCTTCTACCTATTATAAAAGATAAAGACGAACACGAAAAGCAATTAGGTGAACAGGTGGATACCAGCTATAAGAGCATTACAGAGCTGTCTGAGGAAGAAGAATATAGCCATTTTTTATTTTTCTGGATACATTGCATATGCTGTTATTTACAAGTACAAGATTTGCTGTACATGCAAGGGGAGCATTTCGGGCAGCAACGAGGCCATTCCTGAACTTGTGACCTTAAAATTCTACCTAAAGGAAGGACGAGATCCACAAAAATTTCCGTCTGACTAACTTGTAGAATTGCTGCATAAGTGTGAGCAACGTTTTCGAGTGAAAGAATCTTGGCTACTCGATTGAAGCTGCTCATTGGAGAGCTTAAGGAAGGCGGCTGAGGAAAAGTTTGGGGGCTGCAGCCAATTTTTTTTTGCAAGCTGAGGTTTCTATTTAAGAAAAAAATGCGGAAATTTTGGTACAGCTTCGGTAATCTGACAAGTGGGGCTCCAAAAACATTGGAATGCGCACACTGCGCCAAAGTGTCAATTAGGACATCACGTTTGCGTTACGGATTACCTCATTTGAGTTATAGCAATTATAGCTGTTGGGGTTTGACTTCGCGCAACCAAATTAATATTATGAAAGATGCCTCAGCTGGGAGGGGGAGACTGTAAAAGTTTCGACCACCTTGAGTTGCTCAACAATCAGCTAAGTTATTTACACTTTTAGCGGATAATGATGGCATAAGACTCTGAAATATCAAGTGTAGCAGTGTGCAGGCTTCCTAATGGATCACCATAACTAATTTTTGCAATCATGCCTTCAACTATTTTCACCCTTTCAGGCACCATCCATGAATAACTCTCTTGGAGCTTTACATATGTGTTTTTTCAATGTAATCGATATTGCAACAAAATTATTGTAATATATGGTAGTTTTTGTGTTATAGTACACTTTTGAAATAAATGTCAATTTATTCTGAGTCCGTTCGTTCTCTGTTAATGCATCAGTTCAACGAAGTCTTCGATTAGAAGTCTACTTGAAATTTGTTTTTGGTTATGCGTACAATCTGAAAAGATGTGTTATACTTTTCATAAAGGTCGAGGCAAGTGGCACATCACACGACTCGTCGAATATGGCTTTATATGCAAGTGTATACTGCAAAATGAATTTGAGTGAAAACAAAATTATTATGCAGGAGGTTGCAAACCTCAATGTATTTTTCTATATCTTAGTACTCATTGGAGACGCCGGTGTACTGTGCGATGTCCGTGCACGTCAGGCACTAGATGGTCAAAGCTTCCAGAGTCCTTTACCACGGCATCTCTCATAACGATAGCACGGCTTTGGGACGTACAGCCACAGACATTATTTCCTTCCTCCTAGTCAATTCGATTAGCAAATACAAGAGGTTTACACAAGTTTTTGCACATCGTATCCAATGGTTAAGACTGTTCAGTCAGAAGAGTGGCTAGTCGGGCAAATTGGCAATGATCAATAAGTGTACTGCGCAAAAAAATGGATGGAAGCACAAAGTAGAGATGTCGGTGGTGAATTGTACAATGAACGAAAGTTGGTTCTGCTGAACAGGCTGGAGTTTATGGCGACGTTGAGAGAAGGCGTATGTGAGAGGTTTGTGGTCGGTATTTATGGCGCAGTACTGCGCTTCGAGAACGTGGCGAAAGTGCTGCGTTACTTCGTGTATCGCCAGGAGTTCTCTGTAGTAAGCTGGCGAACTTGTAGGGGCGCCGGTAGTGGTTTTGTCGGTGAAACTGGCCATTGAAGGGCTCACCTTCCGAGGTGAAAGTTTCCTAGAGAATAATTCCAGGGG
The DNA here is from genome assembly GCF_043290135.1 of Rhipicephalus microplus. NCBI lineage: Eukaryota > Metazoa > Arthropoda > Arachnida > Ixodida > Ixodidae > Rhipicephalus > Rhipicephalus microplus. Next base: position 225,647,189 of record NC_134702.1, read on the forward strand.
GTGCCAGGTGTTCTCCAAGTGTTGCATCCGGGCTGCATCGACGGCGAAACCAGAAGCGTCTCTGATGAGTCTCAAGGGAGCATATGGGACGGGATGGGAGAGAAGCATGGCGTTGCAGAAAGCACTCTTGCATTCTTCAAAAACTTTTACCAAGTCGGTGTCCACGTGACAAGTTGGTTTCCACGTAAACCAGCCAGGACATAATTAAGGGGCGCTTGGTTGTCGGCGTCGCGCTGTAAAACGCGTCTATAGAAGTTCAGCATGCCGACAAAACGGCAAAGGTGTTTAGTGGTGGGGGGTTGAGGTGATTTGGCAAGTCAGAGATGCGTACAGGCAGGCGTCGAGTTTCCTCTGACGAAACTTCGTGGCCAAAAAATATACGGTCGAAGCGCCGAGCGTCCTCTTCTGGACGTTGATGAGCAGGCCGTAGTCGTCGAGGCGTAGGTGTAGGTGGTTGTGGTGAAACATTTAATAACCATTCAATGGTTACAGAGAGGTGATTCGATTGGGGCCTTATTGGCCTCCTACTCTCACAGCCCTAGGTGGAACCCCTATTCCGGAGCTCCATTGGCAAGCAACGCCGCCCGCGCCCGTTGAACTAGGGCCTTTTGGGCCTTCAGGTCTTGACAGCCGAGCAGGGCCGCCTCGCAGTCCTCTCTCGTGGGGTTGGAGTTGTGGGGGGATAGATATATTAGACTGGCGCGCCCAGACGATGTGGAAGGTGTCAGCTACATCACAACAGAACTGGCACGTGGCATCAAAGGATGAATTGAAATGTTTTAGCACCGCCGGGCACAGTACGGTATTCGTAAACAGTTTTAAAAGGAGGCACTCGTCAGCGCGATGCAGTCCCTTACAAGGGTCTGGATAGCGCCGGTGCTCCTCCTTGTAGTAAATGGTAATATCTTTGAATGAAAGGGCCGAGTTGTGTGATTGGGAGTAGGCTTCCAAAGACAGGGAGATTGCCCGGGAAGAGAGTGCGCGGGCGGCCTGATCGGCCGGTTCGTTACCCCTTAGTCCTTGGTGACCGGGTGCCCAAACCAGATTTCGCGGAGTTAGATTAACGTATCGGCAGCTAGGTTCCAGTATGCGCTGAGCAAACGGTGAAGCCCACCCTAGCTGACAGTTCCGACAGGCCCCTCGTGAGTCGGTGATGATATGTTTAGAAGAAGGATAGATGAGAGCCAGAGCGTTGGCAATTTTCTCCGCATGTGTTGCGCTGTAGGCTTTGAAAATGAGCCCCTTTACGGTGTTTGTGTTGTTTATGACTGCGGCCGTATACCACCCCCCATGGTGCGGGCCGGTAACGTCCACGTAGCACACGTGTTCCTCTTGACCAAAGTGTTGCTGCGACGCTTCCGCGCGCGCCTGGCGGTGACCACTGTGGTTTACGTTGGACATGTTGCAGGGAAGGGGTCGGACCCGGAGGGCGCGTCTCCAACGTTCTGGAACTATCACCCTTTCCTCAATATAGTAATCGTGTTTGATGTGTATTCGGTCCAAGAGGCGGTGACCGGAATGGGTCTGTGCAAGGCGCGTGTATTGGCTGACGAGGTGGGCTTCTCGAAGTTCCCGGTAGGTATTCACCACGATAGGGCCAGAAGTCTCTGGTTCGACGTGGTGATAAGAAGGTCGAGGGCCCGCTTGATTTCTTTACGGTGGATGACCTCGAGTTGATCATCCTCGTGTTTGCGTAGGTGCAAGTAGGGAGTCGAGTAGAGTAGTCTACTCGTTACGAAAGCATGGGCAAGCCGCATTGCATCCCTGCTTCGCAATCTTCCCGCTTGTTGGAGACCCGGTGCACCAAACGGCCCACCTTGTCTCCCACCATGCGAAGTTTGCTAGTGTGGTGTCAGCCTCGCGTTGGTGGCGTATGAAGAGGCCAAAAACGCGGACCTCCTTGGCCTCACGGATCAGTCCCGAGGGAAGACTGATATGGGGCTGAGTTGTGTCCTGAGGGGAGGGACGTACGTGCACAAATTCTGACTTAACCGGGGCACACTGGAGTCCGCAGTAGGTTGCGTAGTCATTCAGTGCAGTCGCTGCTGCTTGCAGGCACGACTTCATGTGACCCAGGTTACCTTGTGTGACCCAGATCGTGATATCACCCGCGCAAAGAGCGTGATGTATCCCTGGTAGAGAAGCCAATCGGGGGGGGGGGGAAGAAGAAGCAAGGCTATATTCAATAGGAGGGGAGAGAGGACCGCGCCTTTAGGAGTTCCCCTCGAGCCGATGATGTAAGGCCCATGTTCTTCATAATGTATGCGTTGTAGGCTTGACGGTCTGTAAAAAACTGTCTAACATAATTGAATGTTTTATAACCACAGTTGGTCTGACTGAGGTGGTAAAGGATTACCTCATGCTTCACGTTGTCGAATGCACCTTTAAGATCCAAGGCCAGGACTACCTTGTCATTGTGGGGGCATTCGACAGCATCCTATATGTAATAGTGGAGCTGTAGAAGTATATCCTGGGCTGACTTCTGAAGGCGGAAACCAAACATGGTGTCCGCAAAAGTGTGCCGTGTTTCTAGAAACTCGGAGAGTTTGTCACGTACCATCGTTTCTATCAGCTCGCCGACACAAGACGTGAGGGAGATGGGGCGAAGGTTCTCTACGTCAATAGGCTTACCTGCCTCCGGGATGAAGGCCATGAGAGCTGATTTCCATTCAAGAAGGAAATGAGTTGCTCCATCCCAAATGCTATTGTTGTATTGGAGGAGCGTGGTGTAGGCTGCGTCGGGAAGATTGGCCAACAAATCGACCGTAACCTGGTCACGCCCGGGTGCAGTGCCACGCTTCATCTTGCATAAGGCCGCCTGGATCTGGAACGTGGATCTGGAGGTTGTGGATCTGGAACGGGGTGTCTAACTGCGTGTTCTTTTTGCCTGCGTAAGAGAATGAGGCCGTCCGAGGGTCCTTGGTGGTGCACAGGTATCTGTCCCTGAGCGTGTGTGCCAGCTGTGTTGTCGTTGTTGTAAAGTTGTGCATGACCTTATGTAAGTGACGGTGAGTTTCCGTGCGTGTTTGTGTTGGATCGACGAGAGCGCGAAACAGGCGCCACGTTTTGCGACCGGACATCTGGAGTGCAGCCGTGTTGCACCTGTCCACCCAGTTTGTGTCGGCTAGCTGAGCAGCATATGCCGCAGCTTGCTCCGTGAGTTCTATGTTGCGTTTCTTGAGGCGTCTGTTATGTTTCTGTTTTTTCCATCATTTGGTGAGGCTGCGGCGGGCCTGCCAAAGATGGAAGAGGTGGTTGTCCACATCCGTTTGAGTTTCCGTGAGCTGTATCACCCGTTCGTGTTGTTTCAGTGTAGACGTCAGTGATTTAGACCAGGTATCGTATCCCGACTAGAGAGGGTCTACGATAGGTAGAGAGGTGCGGAAAGTTGTCCAGTCTGGGATACAAGCTTGTGTGAGTGGGCGTTTTAAGGTACGCATGTAGACGGTTGTGTTTAATATACAATGATCACTACCGAGAGTGTGCTGTGTGTTCAGCCAGTCGGCATGGCGTATGTTGCGTGTAATTGTGAGGTCCGGGCAAGTATCTCGTTGAACAGAGCTGCGTGCACGTGTTGGGCTAGCGGAATCAGTATGGAGGGTGAGTCCAAGTGTAGAAAGAAGTTCCGCAAGCTTCCCTCTACGCGTGTCCTCTCGCGGGTAACCCCATAACCTGCTTGGGGCATTGAAGTCGCCGACGATCAGGAGGGGTCCCTTCCTGCCACCTGCATAGCTTGTGTGAAAGTTTCGCTGAACGTGACGTTCTTAAGCTTTGGGGGACTGTGAATGTTTAAAATATGAACAGGTGGGTCAGATCGCCTTATGAGCAGCACTGACACCTCGTGTATGGGAAAGGTGGTGTTGTGGGGAGTGTGACTTCCTGGGTGGTATATTGCGTGTGAACAGGTATATATGTCTCCGGGTTGTGGTGAAATGTAGGGGTAATTTTTGAGTTTTACGTCTGTGCCGGGTTCTTGAAGGGCAACCACGGCAACGAGGAACTCAAAGGTCTCAAGATAGAGGCAGAAATGAGCCCGCTTCTTGTGGTTCTTGAGACTTCTGCAGTTCCACTGTGTTAGTAACAACGGCTGAGTTTCTCTAGCTCGCGACCTAGGGTTGTGGGCCATGTTCGGAGATGGAGGGCGGGGCTGTGTTGTTAAGATTACTCAGTTCACTCTTACCCTGTGCTGACGTGCTGGGCGTCTTCAGAAATGTCAGACTAATTTTGAGTCACTCTCGAGGCGTAGGAGCGACAGACGAAGGTGCCCATGTCATGCAAAAACAGCAATATGTCGTCAAGGTAGACAAAGCAGAAGTCGAGACCATGGACGACTTCGTCTATGAAGCGCTGAAAGGTTTTCCTAGCGTTCTTAGGGCAAAACTCATGAAGTAAAACTCGAACAAGCCAGACGGGGTGGTTATTGCAGTTTTCGTGATGTCATCTGAATGGATGCGTATCTGCAGGCGCAACGAGTTGTACGTCTTGATTGAGGACCAGTTTGCCACGCTGAGGTTGAAAGATGTCAGCGGCTCTGCGCCTTGATGATGGGATGGCGGGTAGCAGCAAATGTCGGAACCGCTGTCGACAAGGTAACGCTGCTTCGTGATGTGGTCGGTGACGAAGATGCGACGGCCTCCGGTTTGGCTGCTTGCGGCCGTCTTCGTCGAGCTGCGCTTGTCCTTTTCCGCTTGTCCCAAGGAACAAGGTGATCGACTTTGACGGGCTTTGTCGCGGAAGCCTCGGTGGTAGTAGCACGGACCGTTGATGTCCGGTTGCGGCATTGAGGTGGTGTTGTGGTCGCACCTTGGTGAATGACGGCGCTGTCGCATCGAAAGACGTTCAACCAAGTGTTGTTGAATAGAGGTGAGTCATCGATCGATGTCGTCGATACGGCACGCAAGCTCCGTGGTGTTCAGTGGTGCGGCGACAGCCTGGGTGGCGGGCGACAGTTTCGGTAAGAAGGCCTCGACGACGCGATCAGCAATCTCCGCGAGTTTGTCGGCAGGTAGCCTGACCTGTGCCAGCAGAATTGCCTGGGCATGCGGCGAGAGTCGTGAGAGCCACAGTCCTCGCAGGAAAGAAACCGGTACGTCACATTGCTACCTAGAGTTGTGAGCTGGCAAGCCCTAGCCAGCCAAAAAGGGCAAAAAAACAAAGGGGTGTGTGTTAGTGCTTGCTTTAAGATACGCGCTCGTGTCTTTCTACCACGCTGTTTCTGTCTTGTCTCTACGGCTCTTGGTGCGTGACAAACTGGTGAACGTGCTGGGTAAGCTATGAACCGTACCCCTCGGCATAGCAAGAACTCAAGCGTCGTACCGGTAATCACTACTGTGTACCGCGCTAGCAGAAGAATCTGAGGGCAATCGCCTAAGTTTGGACTGCTCGCAAACAACATGGCGACTCCGACCAGCCCTACCGACACAAACCCAATCGGTACGAACGGCACAAAGCCGCTTCATTGCACCTTACTCACACCGCAAACACCAAATCCCTTTCATAGCACAGCACTTGAGGATGTCGAAGATTGGCTTGTTCATTATTCATTAGGAGTTCGTTGCCGTGCACAACCAGTGAGATGACGTCTATTTTAGTCTTTTGGATGACGCACGTGTATTGTAAGAGAACTGGGCAGGTATTCTTACATCATGGGAAGACTTCAAACGCAGGCTTTTTGGGGCATATGCCAGCCCGTATCATCAGAGAGCTGAACGCAATGTCCAGTCGCGCACACAAATGCCGGACGAAGGGGTTGCAATGTATGTCGAGGACATGACGCGTCTTTTCCAGAGAGCTGACCCCAGCATGCCAAAAGAAAAGAAGGTCCGGTACATCATGCGCGGCATGAAAGAGAAGCTTTTCAGTGGGCTTGTGCGCCCAGTCCATTGTGTCAGAATTTTTCACAGAAGCCGTCACCATCGAAAGCACTCTTAGGCACCAGGCCCCTTTATACGAACGGCACGTCAACGCTTCGACTCGGAACTGCTTGGGTGCTTTCAGTGGCCATGTGAATTTCCTTCGAGAGCGCATACGTTCAGTCATCCTCGAAAAACTTCAGAAGTTGTCAGTGCCCTCGCAGCCCACTATATCCTCGTTGTCCAGCGTTGTCCGAGAGGAAGTCAAGCATGCCTTAAGAAAACCACCTTTAATTGGGGATTATCCGCCACACAGTGACTTTCCCTGCGTGCCATATGCTCAAGCTTTGCGGCAACCTGTTACACCTGAAATTCCGCATTTGATCGTGGCCCCACCCGTGCTGCAGATGGTCCAAGCGGTAAAGTTCAAAAGTGTTGTGGCTCGGGCGAGTTGGTTATCCATGAACTTAGCTTCTATTAGCGCGGCACAAATGAAAAGGAAAGAGGAAAGAATACAGAGACGTCAAGACAGGTAGGCGCTAGAGTTGGAAGTTTAGAGTTGGAGTTGGAAGTTAGAGTTGGAGTTGGAAGGTAGAGTTGGAAGTTTAGCGCCTACCTGTCTTGACGTCTCTGTATTCTTTCCTCTTTCCTTTTCATTTGTGCCGCGCTAATAGAAGCTAAGGTCCAAGCGGCACCATATTACGGCGCACCTCAGCTGATCTCGCGAAAATCACACGGCTGGCGCAAGCCAGATCGACGTACTCCCTGCTTGCACTGTGGCGAAGCTGGGCATCTGTACCAACAGCATTCTTACCAACAACTTAGAATACACGGATTTCCGACAAACTCACCGCTACCCTGGTTCGGACAGTGGCTCTCTGAAATTCAAGATTATGTGGCTCAGCAGCGTGGAACTTCGTCATCCTTGCACGAGTCACACTCCCTGTCACCGCGGTGATTTTGTCCTAATCACCGTACCTATTAGAGCGTGGCGCAGGGTTGGTCATCTAGTCCAAGCCGGCAAAACTAACCGCCGTGACCTTTGGGTGCGAAGCCGATTATACTTGAGAAGCTCAAGACCTACTACAGGCGCTTTCGTAAACTGACGATTCCCCGACAGTGACGACACTAGCTGGTTCCAAAAATATTTCATTAGACATTACAGTGCTGCTCGACGGTCGCAAAGTCAGTGGTTTAGTTGGCACGGGTGCGCATTTTTCTATAATAAGTGAAAAACAGGCTGCTCTCCTGAAGAAACTGATGATGCCTTGCAACCTTGAGCCAATTCGTACTGCTGGCGGGCACATAGTCACGCCACTCGGCGTTTGCACAGCACCAATGCAGATTCGGGGTTCTACCTTTATTGTCAGCTTGAGCGTTCTTCTTCAGTGTTCTCGAGACCTGATCATTAGCATGAACTTTCTGAGGCAGCAAGATGCTATCATCGACATTCGACAACGCCTCGTCCCGTTTACAAAAAAAAGCGCTACACCAGAGCATGATCGCAGCCACGATCAAGTATGTCTGCGTGTAATTGACGATGCTGTGACAATACCACCGCGCTCAAGTGTTATGGCTCGAGTGACGTGTAACAAATCAGCACAAGGTGAAATGATGGAGGAGAGCGATCGATCCCTACTCTTTTCCAAAGGTGTTTGCGTAGCACGAAGCATAGTAGGCCTCGAGGCTGGCCAATGCGAGGTTCTTGTTACAATCTTCAGCTACAAGCGCCGACACATTTTCACTGGTACTAGGGAGTTTTAGCGCTAGGTACTCAAGTGGCTTGCGTACCCAGGACGTTGGGGCGGCGGTATTGCGCATGCGCGAAACCCCAGAGAGATGCGTCTCCAGATCGCTAGGGCGATGGTGCGATGCGTTCGTGCGGCCATAAACAACGCTGCCACCACTGGCCTCCTAGCAGAGATAAGCTGCCCTGGCGCATTATATTACCCGTGAAGTTACCCACCTTCACAGCGAGCCAAGCTGAGGCTGGCCAGAGCCACCACTTTGACTTGTAAGCACAAATGCACCAAATCTCGCACAGGATGGGTCAGCCACCTTCACAGATTCCGCCTCTGGCGAAGCAGCGCAGCGGAAGGTGTTACTTTACGTCCGAGGTAGACATTTTTTCTTACGGGAGGTGCTGGCCGTGGACCCTTTTGAAGATGGTTCGAGATGGGCCGCCATCGTTCGCAACTTATCGGTGGTGTTGCTTACAAATGTTTTTGCGCGGAGCCTCCGAGACCACCTCGATTTGTTGCTCGCGCTGTTCGCCATGCGCGACAGAAAAAATCTAAGAAGTTAAGTGTTCTGATCGCTTCCCCTCTCTAATAACTCATGTGTACTTACGTGCTACGTCATTTCCAATCTTTTCTGCTGCCGAAGCAGTTGCGCTGCTGAAGGCCAAACTGCGCTGAGCTGTGCTAGTGTGGATCTCCATGATATGCAATATGAAAAAGCAGAATCTGGTCAGGAATAAAGATAGTGCCTATGAATAGCCCTGGTAAATCTAAAACGTTTCCTACTAAAGGCAGCACAACAAGTGAAAAATTATATAGGTCGAGTCGATGGCGAAACGTGATTCTTAAGGCGACAATACACTTCGACGTGACCCGGCGCGCGCGCGCGCGGTGGTTGCGCTGCGTCACGCCAGGTTGGCTACGCCGCGCCAGGCGTATGTCCGTCCCCCTACAGTTCAACGTCGCGCAGCTGCCGCAGCCGGAGTAGCGCATGCGCAGAAAACCGCGCCGCTCCGCGCCGCCTGTGGTGGAACATCGAAACAAATCTTTTCGCGCGCTATCTCTGTCGGTAGCGATCACCACCGCGGACCGGACTGTTTTCTCGGCGATGGCACGGACACAGACACATGCGGCAAGACGAAAGATTATTCTCGCGTTGTTGGTGCGTCGTCTGCGTCACAAGAGAAACAGGTCTCTCTACATAAGGGATATATTTGAGAAGCGTCCAGAGTATGGAGAATACCACCACCTAGTACAGGAGCTTCGGCACAGTGATCCTGAATATCATTTCAAGTATTTCAGGTAAGTGAAAACGTTGCTCCTTTCGGAATTGTGTAGCTTCAGCTCGGATAAGTATGTTATACGTAACTGTCATGCATTTGTCGCAAGCAGGATGACAAAGGCATCATTCGACAAGCTGCTGAGCCTTGTTTACCACAGGCTTGTTCATCCTCCAACTCACAGGAGACCCATTTCACCGGCAGAGAGGCTCGCGGTGACATTGAGGTAAAATATATGCTGATCATATTTGCTAGCAGTTAGCCAATGCGGCCACGAGCCGACGTGCATGCATGTGTACTGTTGTTCTAGAAAATTACGCTTTTTGCTGACATGTCGCAAGAATTCGTTTCCGTAATATGCTTTTTTTTTCGTGTTCCCTACTTTTCGTAATTTCGAAGATACGGAACCCACGTATTCACCTCCCTAAACTTCCCCGTGCATGACATTAAAGTAAACACTGGTTCGCGTTAACTTTTTTTTTCTTGATCGGTTATATTTCCGAAAAGTTTCACCGCGTATAATAGTTCTTCCTATGCAGCCTATATAGAGTCACCGACGAACTATTCTCGCTACTGTCTGTGGCCCTATGGCGTCTGTGAAACGCGATGCAGACATTAAAGAATATAATTATGCTGATGACACTTTCGTTTAGTGTAAACATGTATGTCAAAATATTTGAACCGTAATTATATGGACTGTTCTTTTAACAACTTTGCAGATTTCTGGCCACAGGAGGGTCCATGGAGGACATTGCATTGAGCTTCCGAATGCATGCTTCTACTGTAGCTAGGATACTGAAGGAGACATTACCAGCAATCTGGGACTGCTTGAGGCCCCTGGTAGTCGCACGCCCAAGCACACAGAGGTGGCGCGACATAGCTAAGGAATACCATGACAAATGGGATTTTCCAAACACAATAGGGAGCATTGATGGCAAGCATTTTGCGATCAAATGTCCTAACAAGAGTGGCTCCGACTTTTACAATTATAAAGGTTTCTATTCACTAATTATGCTGGCTATAGCAGACGCCAAATATAGATTTCTAATGGTGGACATCGGAGCCCAAGGCCGATATTCAGACGGTTCTTTATTCAAGGGAAGTCCCCTCCAGGCAGTTTTTGAAAAGGGTGCTTTGGGGCTGCCTTCAAATATTTCGCAGTGGCCACTTTGTTTGGTTGGTGATGCAGCCTTCCCTTTGCGGACCTACTTGATGCGGCCCTACCCTGGGAGAAAGCTGGATGATAGGAAAAAGGTCTTCAATTACCGCTTGTCGAGGGCACGCAGGTGCATTGAAAATGCTTTCGGCATTCTGGTCTCCCGGTGGCGGGTGTTTCTTGGAACGGTGCAAGGCACGCCAGAGCTCCTCCACAACATGATTCAGGCTGCCGTATGTTTGCACAATTTTCTTATGGAGGACACTGCCTACTGCCCTGACGAGTACAGCGACACGCTGTGCGGCGAGACGGTGCATGACGGAGAATGGCGCCACACTGTCACTGAAATTGGCACAAAGACAGTGCCGTCAAACAACCGCCCCACCTCAGCTGCCATGGCAATGAGGGACGAAGTAGCAGACTATTTTATGTCTCCAGAAGGTTCATTGCCGTGGCAGCTGAAGGTTGTCAGGCGATGCTAAAATCTCCTGTAAACATACATGCATAGTTTGTACCCTTAATGTTCTCTTCCTTTATTCCTAGCAGAATACAGTGCATTTAAGTACTGTGTTTTGTAAGACTGTATTATATGTAATACTTTAAGTATTTTTGCCGCATTTCTCTTAAGTTTAGCACTGCCTTACAAACAGATTTTTTGTGGATTTTTCATTGCTGTTTGTTTATGTGCTTGAACTATGTGCATATTTTGCTGGTTTTATACGCAGGCAATCCACCGCTTTTTATGTTACCAAGAATTGTAGTTTCATTCTTTTTCTGAGTAATCTCATTATTTCCGCATTCAGTTATATTTGTAACACTGTTTTTCAAGCACATTATTTTAAGCATTTTTGGCTCTTATGTGTTTTTTCTGCCATTTTTCTGTGGTGCCCCCTTTCCTAAGGTACCTTGAAATAAACAAATAAAGCATTCACGTTTTTTTTAGTCTTTCAACTAATACAATGTGATTTCGGAAATGTCACCCTGACAGGTTAATTTCAAACCCTTCTTGCATAGGGTTTGTTAGCAATGTACGCCAGTAAGTGAAAATCGATGACCAACAAGCTGTTATTTTGTTATATGTAAGCTAAAAGCACACTGTAGCGAATGTTTTGAACCGCGAGGCATTTGTGTGTCTTTTTATATCAAGTGTGCATGGCAGAGGTCTGTGAGCTCGTTGTTTTTAAAACATTTACCGCATGCATAGATAACATAGAGAGCATCACGTAGAAAAAATGGAATTTAATGATAACTTTTGAATGAAGTGCACAATAAATCAAGAGCAGTTACACTTACCTATGTGTTAATAACATGATATACTTGTGTGCAACACAGAGATAAAAATGCAGCAAGTGAAAAACAAAAATGGAGATATTCAGATAATTTTACAAACACACACACAAGGTGTACGTATGCGTGTTATCTCAACTGCCAGCCTGCGTTGTCTGCTTGTTCTGGGATGTTGCATTGGAAGAATATGAACAAACCTCTGAAATGTGTAGAAAAAACACCTGAGAATAAAACATTCATTGTCACGGTGGAATGGAGCCCTTTGTTTGATGCTGCATGAAGTCTGTTCCCTATGTATTAGACATATTGTGAAACTTTTGTACTACTATATACAATGCTCAAATACATTGCATGTGGCAAAAGTGAAACGTTTGATAAGGTGCACAATAACATGAAAAATAGGCAAAAATATCTGTCACATATTCTAAGACATTGCCACATTGGAAAGACAGACTAGACATGCAAAACAAGTGCACTTTTTAAAGCATGTCATGCTGGAAATTCGCGCAATAAACAGAATACCACTCTTAATTTAATGCCAGAAAGAGATCTTGGATAGTAATGGAACACACATCACCAAGAAAGAAATGCTCACAGTAACATACTATGTGGCGTTCAAGATACATAATGTTGTATACATATTGTCCGTGTACTGGCACTTAATATATTTTTTCACAGCATTGGTAAACAGCGTATCACACTTGCATTATATCACATTTGTATTCTCTGTATTGATAACCCGGCATGGAAGCTTAGCAGGCGAAGTGTAGCTCTGCGAATAACGATGGTTTGTTTCTGAACCTTGTGGCCGCATATGGATAGGGGCGAAATGGCAGAACACCCATGTACTTAAATTTAGCAGCTTCATAGTGTATCACAGGCAGTCAAAATTAACTCCATTTACAGTGTGCCTCATAATGAGATCATGGTTTTGGCATGTAGGAAACCATAAATTGCATTTGTATCGATTTGCTACTTTTTAATGCGATAGCGTTTAGGAATTGTTTCGCAGAATATTCGGTGTCGGCATCGCCCACGAGCAAAAAGAGAAGCATAACAAACAAGCAAGCAAGTAGACCTTACATGATTTCTGATGCGAACATAGTACATTTACGCTATCCTGTTACCTCTAGAAAACTTATAATTTTTAAAGTGCAGCAGTACTTAAAGAGAAAAAAACATATTCAAGAATTATCATAACCAAAGTTTAACTAATGTTGATGGTGTGCACATCGTTTTCTTCCTCCATTTCTGCAATCAATGTCATTATTCGTGCTTTGCATTTCAGTGCCACCTTACGTGGCATGTTGTCTAAGCTGAGGCCAATGGATATTCCAAAGGCCTCATTTTCTCCCATTTTGCTGTCGAGTTTGCACAACAGCTGCTCTTCAAAGTTGTCGTTCTTTTTTCCTTTTTTATGCTTTGGTGCAGCCTCTTGTTTACCGGTTTCCGGTGGCCGTTCTGCCAATGGTGGCGACGTTGCTGGCATCGATAGCTCCTGTAGGGAATCCATGGGACTTTCAACACCTGAGGGTGATGGCGGCGTATTTCCGATAGTTGCAAAGATGCTCTCGGCGATCTCGCCATCATCACCATAAGTGGCTGGCTCCAGACTGCATGTCATTCTGCAGAGAAAATGCATACATTGTTGTAAAGGGAAACAGGTGCACGACTGTCAACTAAAAGCATACTTCTGTCCCCTTTAAATTTGGATGCATCGCTCGCTCAGAATGCCGAAGGATTATTCGGACCAATAGTATCAAGTGTAAACTACAATACCGCTCTACTCACTTAAAAAAAAAAAAACGGGTTTCATAAGTGGCGTGCCAATCGCGGAGCCATCCACACGCGGATAACTCAGCTATGTATACTTCCAAGGGAATCGGCACTAGCTTTTGGCTATGGGACCGTACAGTTTGTGCCTATTTTGTATAACATATGTTTATTTTTATTTATTTATAAATACTGCTGGCCAGAGGCCAAAGCAGGAAGGGCAAGATAATACAGTCTTCATACACATTTCAAAACAACATCAACAATAAAGAAAGTGGAAAGCGTGACATATTTATATAAAAGCAACAAAAGGAAAGAGGGGGGAGGGAAAAGAGGAAATAGTTGGAATAGTTTAGAAAAACAACTTCAAATTTCAGCGTAAATAAGATCGGGAGAGTGTAAACTGCTTGCAGGCAAATCGTTCCACTCTTCAATGATACGAGGAAAGAAGGAAAATTTGAACAAGTTAGTACGAGCAAAATATGGTGTTAAAGAAAGTGCGTGTGAATGCCGAGTCTGGCGTGTTCTTAGTGGTGTGAGGTAGGGGTCAGGGTTTAGAGCAAATTTGCGGTTAAAAAGTTGGTACAAAAATTTGAGACGTAAGAATCTGCGTCTCGACTGCAAAGATATGATACCATTTGAAAGCATTACACTAGTTACAGAACTACCAGGCTTGTAAAGAGAATAAATGAAACGAACTGCCCTCCGCTGAATTTTTTCTAATGCATCAATGTTAGTTTTAGTATAAGGATCCCAGGCAACGCATGCATATTCTAATTTAGGGAGAATCAAGGATTTGTAAGCTAAAAATTTCACTTTCGTAGGAGCATCCTTAAGTTTGTGCCTTAGCATGCATAATTTGCGGAAAGCTGCGGAAGAAACTTGTTTAATGTGGGAATTCCAACTTAAATTATTCGTTAGAGTGACACCAAGATACTTGTATTCCTTAACTTCTTTAAGAGGTTGTTAGAGAGCGTGTAGTCAGTTAGTACTGGCTTTTTCTTGTTAGTGACACGGAGCAGAACTGATTTATCCAAGTTTAGTTTCATCCCCCATTGATTGCACCATAAACATATATTGTTTAGAGTGGACTGGAGAGCTGCTTGGTCATTAGAACTATTTATCGAGTTGAACAGAATACAATCATCTGCAAAAAGTCGAACGTTAACAGGTGGGTTTACACAATTTACTACATCGTTACAGTATATCAAAAATAGTAGGGGACCGAGTACACTGCCCTGTGGGACACCTGAAGTAACCGGCAGAAGAAATGAGTTCTGATTATTAATGCACACAAACTGGGAGCGATCAGACAGGTGGTTTGAGTTTCTTATATGTGTGCAATAAGAAATTCAAATGAGAGCAGAAATTTTGTCGAAGTACTCAGTGTTTGCTATTTCGTGCAAGGATTAAAGGGACAGTTGTATAGTACCCTGAACATTCTATGGAGGAGGAAATAAGTGGGCGCGGGCCGAGGCAAGTACAACAAACTCGTATATCTTAAGTGAACACACAAAAAATGTTACCGATGTGCACTCTGAAAACGCAAAACGAATCACGATCGCGTAAAGGGCACAGAAAACTCCCTCTGCTTCACTGCATGACACGATTGTGGTGTGCGGAAACCTTTATACAAGAAAGCAAGAAACCCAGTCATAAAAACATAGTCGTCTAAGTGTACGCAATATAAGCAGGTATGAATGTGATCACACAACTTCAAAAATGCTTAACTTACTTCCTCTGACGACCGCAGTGTTTGTAAAAGGCCATGGACTCTGTGAATTCCCAGGCCCGTCGAGACACGTAGCCGCTGCCACTCCTTTTCGTCTCTTCAATAGCTTTGAGTTCGCGAGTATACCGATCCCTCAGCCGCTTCCACAGTTTCAGGCACTCATCGACTGAAACAGGGGAAACAAGACAACAAACAGGCGCTGAATGCACAGCATGTCCGGACACGTATACAATGCCAGAGGAGGCACTGACAATACACACACGTGTGTTGCACCGACGTACCTTTTGAGAGGCCGGAGTACACACGTATCTGCTCCCACGCGTTGCTTTTTCGCTCCGCATCCCGGTAATCCATTCTTTTGGTGTCGAAGACACAAGGATGTTGCTGGACGGCGTCCAAAAACCTCTCGATTTGAGAGCCGCACAGGTCCGGTACGCTTGCTTGCGAAGACGCCATCTTCTTCTGACAGCTCGCCGAGTAGCGAGTCTCTACTTCGACGAGAGAGGGCGCTAGGCGCTAACTTTCTTGGCGTGGTCGGCGCGAAATGCACTCGGTTGCATTCGGCGCCGGACGACGCCAGAGCGCGCTAGATGCCGCCGTTCGCGTCGGCGCCAGGTGCCGCCGGACTATAGAGGGTCGCGTTTTCGCCAACGTAACGTCGCCATGACGCGCGCGCTACGTCGGAGTGTATTGCCTCCTTTAGGCCATCGGTCCAAATTTTGCCTGCTCTTGAACGCATTCAGTAAGGAATGACCTGTTCCTAGCAACTTTACGCGAAAAGTTGATCAGAACAAAGTATATCGACATGTCTCAGTGCTTGAGAGTTGCCCATATGCTTCACTCTACCGTCCCAACATTATGCATGTTCAAGGACGCTAATTACTATTGGCGTCATACAGCAGCTTATAGATTAAACATGTGGTGCACATGCATTTAAGCAATTGGCAACATTAAACTGGTTGCCCAGAGATGTCAAACAGTTGAGACAAATGTGGTGTGTTAAACTTTCAAAATGTACAATAATATTCCCTGCAGTCAGCGTTTCTTCTGTCCTTATCATTAACGAGTGCTGTTTGTAATTGTTATGAAATATTATTATTGTTGATAATTAATCTCATGTTACCTTAGATCGCGAACAGAAGAAGAATATAATGAAAAAATAGAGGCTGCTGGCACAGGTATACCACTTGGCACAGAACAGTGGGTACTGCTTAAAAAGCAGTGCCGGAAGGAAAGTTGCAGCTGCAGCAAAACAGCAGCAGAAGCAGGAGCAAGCAAAATCGGAGCGCCCTGCTACAGAAAAAATAAGTAGCTGCAGCAATCCGAGACCTGGCTGCCTCAGAATTCGAAGTCACTGGAAAGGAGTGGATGTCTGTCGATGAGGATGTACTGTCTTTGCATAATGAAGACAACGTGTGTAAGTATTTTGCTCCTTACTTAAAAATCAGTAGTTCGAATAAATGTTTTCATAGTTTAGCAGTTCAATGATTTTCAAGACAACATACGCTCAGCAAATTCACGAGGTGCCTAAAGTGGACGTGATCAACCTATTCAAATTGTTAAGTGTGATGACTTACACTGTGACATCATTAAGGTTAGTCAAGTATTGGAATGTAGCAGGCAGAACGAAAGAACAATAATTCCTCAGTATTACTGACCTTATAACGGAACAGAAAAGGTTTGCGTCCTGGTTCTTGCGAACATCAAACAGCAAACTTGCTCACTGCCTTGCTCAGATGTTTTATTTGGCCAGATGTACGTTTTCGTATATATCACCGCACACGTTCAGAATACTCTGAGGGCGTGCAGTATGTTAACTTATTCTATATGAGCGCCTGATTTCACTTTTTTGCACTCGAGCGTTTGTTTTCTACGCACAGAAGAGTTTTCCAAGCAAACGTGGCCGATGTGTCTTGTGTTGTGCATTCACTATTGCTCGTCATCTTTCAGCCGTTGCTCTGAAGAGAGTGAGGCAGTGAAGCTTAGGGCAATCTCATTTTAGTACCTCGTAAGCAGCGTGGAATAGAGCGGAAATGGATTATGATATTGTTAGCATATACCTTCTTCACATGTTCACAATCATGATCACAGGGTGTGTTTTCTTCATGATCATTGCTTGTGGGGACTCATCCATATATTGTACACCCACATCTTGAAGGCGATGTAGGCGAAAATGCTGTAGGCCCGTGTGCTCAGATTCGGGTGCAGGTTACAGAACCCCAGGTGGTCAAAGTTTCTGCAGCCCTCTACTACGACGTATCTCATATTCATATGATGGCTTTGGGATTTTCAATCCCACACATCAATCAATCACATCTTCAAGGCGTATTAAAGGCCTGACATCTTCTTCACAATGTGCACACTCGAACTGTCAGTACTAATTAAGGTATGCATAAAAGCATCAGATTATGTGTAAGAAACTGAAGGACAGCGAAGTGAAGCAATTAGACTTTTTTCTGATATTAAACAATATTTTAGTATTAAACTATGAAATGCAGTTTCAGAATGTAAACCTACTAAAATGGCTAAAACAAAACTTGATTTTCACTATAATTTATGGCCTTCACATTTTCACTAGGACCTAATCACTCATTACAGCTACTTGTCAGTCTCTTTGACTTTGGGCAAGTACTAAAACATATACATACTGCTTCTCATGTTAATTTAGAGCCTTTCTGGGCACTGAATTAGGGGTGCTGAAAACCTCCTCGGCTCTTTTTGGTCTGGGAACTTCTACCTCTGTATATTGACAGCTTAGATTGCATCTACATGCATGTTATCCCAGCTTATCCTGGCAAAGTCTAGAAATGAAGAGGTGTTACTTCTGATACAACCTTTAAGCAGTCTACACTTGCTCCAACCTATGCTACTGGCCAGTGCAAACATTATGTATCTTGCAGGCAATCCAAGCATGTTCACAACTCCCCATGCAGTCAAAACATTCAGTGGAGACAAAAACTCATTCCGTGCAGCTTGCATATACCTACCTAGATAGCGTTCGAAAACAACAGTGAGAATGACTGTAGCGAGAGAGCATGCACGTTATATTTTTCATGGAAACACCCCATAATGCTCAACATTTTGCAAATACATGAAAAAGGCGCGAGTTTCCCCACTTGCAGTTTTTCAAAAAAAGGCTGCAACATGACGAAAGGGCCCGAAGCAGAGACAGAGAAATAGAGAAGGAGCGGTTGGCCCTATAAAGAGAACGCCTTGCAGTCGAGGACTGCTGCATCACTTTAGAACGAGACAGTCTCACCTTGGATAGAGAGGTATACCTCCAAAATAGAGGGAGTGGGAAGAAACTCAAGAGAAGAAAAAGGAAGAGTGGCTTGCCAGGCAAAGAGAAAAAAATTCCGCCATATCCACGATGTGAATGATGATGAGTGGGCGAAGCTCCGGAGGTAAACCTGGTAAACCATGAATCTTCTGTACATTTTGCCCACTCGATTTTCTTACATCGCTTCCCCTAGCGTACGTCGCCGCACTAAATCGAACGATTGCCTTCCACCAATGACACGCGCCATATGTGACATCATTCCTATTTTATAAGATCTCGAGTCTTTCATCAACTACAAGTACCGCTTTCTAGTTTATAACATCTTGCATCTTTTCATCATCAGCTACAAGTACCACCATCTAGTAAACACTACAAGAACTAAACGAGAGGTGGCTACATACAGGAGACGGTACCGCTATCTAGTGAACACTGCAAGAACTAAACTAGAGGTGGCTACATACAGGGGACGGTACCGCCATCTAGTGAACACTGCAAGAACTAAACTAGAGGTGGCTACATACAGGCTACAGGGGACGCACAGCCCACGCCCTAAGGAGCTTCGCCCCTAAAAGAACAAGAAAGAGAACTCTATCTCCGGCAGCAGGGTGCCCTGATTGACTTGGTAAAGTCTGTCGTTAAGAACATCCAGAAATAATTATTCAGTGGCCTATTAAGGTCTAACCAAACAGATATTTACTTGTGTATATATTGTGGGCACTCAATATGCGCTTATTGTCATATATGCATCATCATAATCATCATCATCCGTCTGGGTCCCTGTCCTCATCTTCACAATCATCAACGCCTGTGTGCACGCTTGGTCTCAGACTACTAGTTCACTCCTGAGCACTTGGCTGAACAAACGCTGTCTCAACCCAGACGTCAAACGTGGTGGAGGTGGATTTTCGGTCCTCGGTCCTCTCCCACCTCTTTCAACTCCCTGGAGCTGCGTTCAGGCTGCCGATTGCCCCCCCCCCCCTTTCTGGCAGCATGTCACAGAACGAGCCTGCCGGCGCTGCTGTCATCGCTGCTGTCATCTCTCCCCGCCGTTTTCAGCCACGCCTCCTGTTTACGTGCACAGCCACCAGCGTGATCTACCTCTCCTCACCGGTCGTCGCGGAGAAGACGGGGAGGACTGGCTCGATGAGTACAGCCGCGTGAGTGTTGCTAATCGCTGGGACGATAGCGCCAAGCTCTGTTACGTCTCTTTCTACTTGACCAGTGTGGCGAAGACGTGGTACTTTAACCACATCATCGACATACCCGACTGGGCGACCTTCGAGCAGCTCCGTCACGTTTTTGGTACACCGGCCATTCGGTCCGCAGTCGCGAACCCTCGACACTCGCCAACAACATTCCGGTGAGTCGTACACGTCGTACATCGAGGACGTTCTTGCGCTCTGCCGGTGGGCCAATTCATCTATGCCCGAGTACGACAAAGTACGCCACATTTTGAAGGGTATAGGCTTTGTTGCCTTCAATGCCCTGGTTGCTCAGAACCCCGCTAACATAGCCCACGCCGTCACGACATATCAGCGCCTCGATACTTTGGACTTGGTTCGTACATAATCAGACATAGGCGAACAATCTAACAGACCTCTCCGTGACCTGATAAGAGATAGAATACGTGAATAGTTGCAGAACATGAATTTCACACCTTCCCCTACGTGTTCTCCCCAGTCTACTGGAGTGGCATTACGCGACCATATCAGGGAGGAACTGGCATCTCTGAACTCTACGGCTCACGTTCAGTCACCCTCGTCTCGGCCCATACGAACCTACGCGAAGGTCGCTGCTATGCCTCCGAGCGAGGTAAACACGACATTGCCACGGCCATCGTACGCGTCGGTCGCTGCCGCTTCTCCCCTCAACTTTCGTTCGGTCCCGCCTGACCCTTCCTCTGCACACCTGTCCGCACTCTCTTCAGGTACTCCGCATAGTTTCTATCCTTCCCCCTGGCGTCTCACCCAGTTTGCTATTACTGCGGGTGTCGCGGCCACATTTCTCGTTTCTGCCACAAGCGCCAGCGAGACGAGCGCCGCGGTTACGTTATGCGTGAACGAGATGTTTTTTACTATCAAGGTCAACGTGATTCATCACCTACACACCGGTCTCCCTCTCCGCCCGTATCGAGTGCACCTTGGAGCAGCCGGAACTCTAGACGGCGTTCACCGTCACCCTTTCGCCGCTCCTCCTCCCCAGTTCTGCCTGCCTCTTTCGTCACTGCCAGTCATTCGGAAAACTAAGTGATGCAGTTTCTGGGGCAAAAACTGCATTCCGAATTAGAACTGATATTCCTCAACCAGGCCCATGCAACATGATTTCGTTGGTAATGGAAGGAGTGTACGTGGATGCGCTGGTGGACACGGGTGGGGCATGTTCGGTTATGCGTGTTGATTTAGGCTGCTTTATTGAAACCTTCTCTAAGATTGCGCAGCCACTCATCAGACAACGCGTGACGATACCCTATTTCTGTGTACTGACGAACAAGCGACTGCATTTGCGGAATTGCAACATCTATTGTCTTCCCTCCTGTACTTGGTCATTTCGATGAGGACGCTGGCCCAGAGGTGTACTGACGCAAGCAACATTGCTCTCGAAGCTATCTTGGTGCAAAAACAAGATGAGACCGAACGTGCGACTGCCTACGCGAGCCGCAATCTATCACGCGCCGAGACCAACTATTCAACGTTAGAGAAGTAATGTCTCGCAGTAATATGGGCGATTACGAAGTTCAGGCCTTATCTTTATGGGCGCCCATTAATTGTTCTGACTGATCACCACGCTTTATGTTGGTTGGCTAACCTGCGAGACCCCTCTGGGCGATTAGCACAATGAAGTCTGCGACTTCAGGAGTTCGGCGTCACCATTATGTACAAGTCGAGTAGAAAGCACGAAGACGCCGACACACTATCACGAGCACCTCTGGAATTCAATCATGCAGCTGTAGAAGACGACAGTGCCTTCTTAGGGACTCTCAGTGGGGTGGCCTCCTCAGTAAGTGACGAGCGTACCCTGAGTTAAGGCCTATGATCGATCACTTAGAATGCAACATCGCGTCTATTTTTCGTCCACTTTCCTGTACGTGGCCGTCGTTTTGCTTACGACACGGCATAATATACAACAAAAACACTGGTGTCGACAGCAGATCTTATCTTCTACTAGTTACCCAAGACCTTCGTGATGACATCCTATCCACGATGAGCCGGCATCCGGCCATCTGAGATACTCACGGACGCTCTATAGGATACGACAGCTATATTTCTGGCCTAATCTCGCAGCTTGTGTCGAACACTACGTGAAAAGATGCCGCGAATGTCAGCGTCACATGTTACCGCCTGTAAAGCCTGCAAGCCTCCTACAACCCATCTACCCACCACGTACGCCATTTGACCAAGTTGGGATGGTCCTTCTTGGACCTTTTCTTTTGTCCCACTCCGGATACAAGTGGATCATCGTACCAACTGATTACTTGATGCGTTACGCTGAGACGAAGCCACTGCCACGTGTTACAGCATCTGAAGTCGCCCAGTTTTTTATGCGCCAAATTGTGCTTCGTCACGGCGCCCCGTCATTCATCATCACTGACCGAAGGACAAGCGTTTATGGCAAAACTGTTGGACGACATCTTCAAGATCAATTACACGAACCAGCTTAAGACAGCCGCATAGCACTACCAGAGTAACGGCCTTGCAGAAAGGCGAAACAAAACGATGACGGACATGATTTTATGTAAGTGGATGTGCAGCATAAAACGTGGGACGAGCTCCTGCCGTATGTAACGTTTGCGTACAACACCACAACCTAGGAAACGACAAGGTTCACGTCCTTCAACCTTGTTTACAGTCGAGACGTGCAAACCATTCTAGACGCCATGATTCCTTGTGACATCAATGAGCTGCTAACTCCTCATGTCGAGGTTTACATTCAACGTGCAGAGAAAGCACGTCAACGTTCACGCGTGCAGCATTGTGAAGGCGCCCGAAGGTACAATATTCACCATCGAAAAGTAACCTATCAACCTGGCGACCAAGTGTGGGTTCAAACTCCTCTTAGACGGCTAGGTCTCAGCGAAAAACTCCTGAGCAAGTACTTCGGACTCTACAAAGTATTACGACCGATGAACGAGGTCAACTATGAAGTTATTTAGGCCGTAAGCTTGGTAACGACCCTGCGCCACTCACCATGAACAGAGATTGTGCATGTAGTCCGCCTAAAACCTTGTTTTGCGCGGTGGTACTCGTTCGATTGTGCTCGGGCAGCAAACAATTTCTTTTTTGACGTTGTCCGTTGGGTATTCAACGAACTGTGAACTGTGTTAATGTTTTTTTCTTCTAACCAACCACAGACATGTTTTGGCATCTGCATATGCCCTGTGCACTATAAGTATTGTTTCTTCTTTTTTTCCATAAGAGCCCTGCTGTCCCCTTCTGTATGAGCATCGAGTCGATTCTCTAATGATTTGGGAATAGCGCCACCTAGAGTTACGAGCCAGAAATCCCTAGCTAGCCGAGAAGGGCAAAGGGTGCAAAGCAGAAGTGTGTGTTACCGCTTAGTTTTTAGATACACGCTCGTGTCTTTCTGGCACGCTGTTACTGTCTTGTCTCTACAGCTCTTGGTGTGTGACAATATTGCCAGTGACCGCACGCATGGGGCACGGGACCTGCGAAGGATTGCGCTCAGCAAGCTCAGCGGACTGCAGTTGTCGTTTCTTCTGTTCTGAAAGCCAGAAGCGACAGATAAATGCGGTCTTCACGTGTTCGTACGCGTTAGCCGTTGGCGGGTCTTTGAGGATATCCTGGACCTCGTCGGCATAACGTGCATCCAGGTGGGCGTCGACGTTGTCATAGCGGATCTGGTCTTGTGTGATGCGCGCCAGGGAGAACTTGGGCCTCGACCTGGGCAAACCATACAATGGGTGAGTCCACCCAAAACGGCGGAGGCTTCAGAGCAACGCGCTAGGAAGTAGCGTGTGAGGTAGCTTCTGTAAAGCTTCTGACGGCCTCGTTTGCGGAAGCGTTGCGAGCTTGCTGCTGTTGCTGGGTCAGTAGTTCCTGTTGGAGTTGTTGCACCTGATGGCGGAGAGTGGTGAGGTCTTCTGAGGCGGGCATGGTGGTGTGGTTGGTACATTTTCCGGGTCACCAGATGTGGGATTCGGAGTCGGTGAAGGACAGATCTCAACGTAAATGTAACGATGTTTATTAACATGGTAGCAACAGCAGGGCGATCGTGCCGATGCTGTGCTCGAACAGTTAGAGAAACAATCAAAAAACCAAGCTTGGTAGCTTGGGTTATATAACCAGCAGTGGTCACGTAAGGCTCCAGTGAAACAGCGTGGCGCTGTATTTTATTAAAAGCGTGTTGCAGAAAGTGGCCGCGTCACGCCAAGCTTATCAGTGACGAGACGAAGACTGTGCAGCTCTGCGCGCAGTGGTCGCCAAAAGCAATTACACATATGCCATGCGTAATCAGGTCTGCGGGATTCTCTTGTCCAGGATGGTAACGCCATTGTTCTGCGACTGTTGCACTTAAAATTTCCTTTATTCTATTTTGGGTAAGCTGATTCACCTGGTTTCCGCTTGCTCGGATCCAGCTGAGCACAGTGGTAGAGTCTGTCTACACAGTTACAAGGAAACTCAAAAAACCCGCGCATATGATGGTACTTCAGCAGGGTTACTCCGAGAACAGCGCCCATCAACTATACCTTCGGCAACCTGACTGATTTCGTTGGTGCAACTCCACATTTCGTCGTTGTGAGCGTAGTAGCACACTCGCCTCGGAGATTGATTGCTTCAGATAAGCACACGTACCATATGCTATGCGGGAAAAATGGAGGAATTACATGAACAGGAAACTGCAAAATAAGTCACTAGCCCACTTCAAAGGTCGAGCTACCACTCTTTAATTTGGGCATGTTCCTTTCATTGCGAAAGTCAACAGGGTAACATTCGCGCGCTATTAATAACTGTCAAGACCCATAAATCTAACGTATATATGAGAGTTTTGTTTCATAAACGAAAACATGACACCACAAAGTTGAGAAGCGACTTCAGCTTCGTTCGCGAACCCTGAAATACTATGACCAATTTATCTGCCGTAATGTCGGCACGTTAGTAAAATTTTTGGGTAACTGTAATCCTGGGCGCACACTACTATTACCAATCACGTTCAAGACATGTACTATTCATTACCTCATAACAGGTCGCAATGAACCAAAAGCTTCGTAAGTGATGACAATGGCTAGGAGAAATTTATTAGGAAACACTTATTAATGTTGTGAAATTCAAGAAAGTTTTGTCTGTTCATTTGAATTTTTAATTCTTTGTTTGTGTGCTGGGACCTAAATGTTTGTCTGCTGAACGGAGAGTATGTATTGGGTCTAGTGTCGCACCAGTGTTTAGTAACATTTAGAGGATTTTTTATCCTATGTGCACATAAAAAAGTAAACAGTACGACAGAGACTTTGTTCAAACAGTCGTGTGGTACGGAGATCACTTTTTAGTTATTGTAAAAAGTAATGACAAGTAAACTCGAATAACCCGTGGTTTCAAGGTGTTGAGGGAATGCGGTGAGGGCCTAAGTTTTACTTGCGAACTCTCTGTTGCACAGGAATCTCGTATTTTTGACGTAGGGATGCTCGTTTTTACGCGAGACCATGTTTGTATAGTAGTCTTGCCCTAACGCACAAGCCTTCACTGAGATTTTTATTCCATCGTTCGAAACTAGTAAAAAAAGGTATCTGTGTTTCATGCATTTCTTCTTTGTTTGAATTGTGGTACAAGTTGCAATATAGTTTTTAAAGACAAGTGCCACAACGAAGGCAAATCAATATACCCTACTTTTGTTTGTTTTTCGTTTGTTTATTTGTTTACAACAGTCTGCAAAAAAGTGGCAAGACAACTGAAGCTCGGCCAAACGAGAACAGCTGTTGGTAATACAGCCGCAACGACGAAAAATGTAACAGAAATTTCTCGCGTGCATATGCTTGTGCACGAAGTAATTAATGCTGTGAATTGCTACCCGGTTGCTGTTGTTATGACTGTTAATCACAAGTTGGGGCAGGTGTGTCGAGCTGTGCGCAGAAAATAAATTAAGTAATGTGTGACAATCCACTAACATGCATGGTGACACGTACCGAGAACTACGTGGATGGACATTCTATGTTAGTAGAGGAAATTCTATGTTTGGGCGATCACATTTCTCTAGAACAAACTAGGTTACATACCAGTAAACAATGTCACATAACTTTGACACTTCGAAGAATTCCATTCCTATATCTAATAAGTAAGTCATGTCCCTGCAAGAGACTCTATGTCGTATTCCAGAACGACATCCAGTCTTTATATCCCGGCTGCGGCGGCTCCATTTCCGATGGAGGCGGAAACGTTGTAGGCCCGTGGGCTCAGATTTGGGTGCACGTTAAAGAACCCCAGGAGGTTGAAACTTCCGGAGCCCTCCACTACGGCGTCTCTCCTAATCATATGGTGGTTTTGGGACGTCGAACCCCCATACCAACCAACAGTCAATCTATATGATCGGCAGATTAGCTAAATTCGTAACTACGAGTTTTTGTCTTATAGTGATGTGTCAAACCATGTTGGCCGGAATTTGGGGCGCTAAAAAACAAATGCTTGAGGCGAGTCCCGTTTCTGGAGGTCCCTTTAGCAAAACTTGATTCATTGCAATAAGCGATAAAATAGTATGCATATAAATTAGCATAGCAAAGTCAAAAATGTTCATTCCTTCTGATGCCGTAGCCGGCTAGCGAAAGGCTAGCGGGCCGTGTTTTGAAACCGCGTGCTGTAGACAGAGGTTCTGTGCTATTTATATTAACGTGTAGGATAACATAACTTCAATGTTTCTGCACAGATGGTTCTACAACGACTGCCGCTGAATCGGGGCACACACACAGTTTTCTTGCTTCGTTCGGGCGAGAGTGTTCTTAACGCCGGCGCCCGTGTTTGGAGGCATCGCCGCGACGCGCAGGCGCAGAAGCAGCGCCGACCCGTTTCGCTCCCCCCCCTCTACGCAGATAGGAGCCGTCAGGGTTGAAGACGTTTGTTGCCCCGCACCTGGCGTCCAAGGCGGGTGGTGTAGGGTGCGAGCCTAAGCGTTGCGGGCTGTTGTCGGCAAATTACGGGAGGCGTGAGGGAGTTGGTAGGCTCCTGGGAAAGGATGTTTGATGGCTTTAGGCAGTCGATGGAAACGCGTACATCCTTTCCACTGATTTGCACGGTGAATGTTTTGTCGTCGCGACAGATCACTTTGTAAGGTCCGGAGTAAGGTGGCTAGAAAGCTGCGCGTACGGTGTCGTCGCTGAGGCAGGCATGCGAGCATGTTGCCAGGTCCTTAAACATGAACGGGGTCGGCTTGGTGTGGCGAGCCGCTGGTGAGGGGCGCAGCGTGGCCAATGTGTGACGGAGTCGAGCGACGAAGTCTGCAGGGTCCGAGCTGGTTACATCAGAGGTCGGAGCGGAGAAAAGTTCTCCAGATAGGCGAAGCGGCGCCCCGTAGATGAGTTCCACGGGCGTGGCTTGAATGTCTGGCTTGAAAGTTGCGCGCGAACCGAGAGTGACGGCGGGGAGGGCTTCGAGCCAGGTTGAGTGAGGGTGGCATATGATGGCTGCCTTGAACATCCAGTGAAAATGTTCAATCATCCCATTGGCGCAAGGTTGGTAGCTAGTTGTCCGTGATCGCTTGAACCCGGTGGAGAGCCCGAGGAGCCAGAAGAGTTGAGATTCGAATTGCCTTCCTTGATCGGTGGTGACTCGATGAGCAGTGCCGAAGCGTGAAACCCAGCCGGTGAAGAAGGCTGATGCGACGTCTTCTGCGGTGATCCTTTTGAGCGGCCACAACTCGGGCCAACGAGTGTAACGATCGATGGCAGTGAGGCAATAGCGGTCGGGGCTGGCTGGTGGGAGGGACCAATGATGTCGATGTGGACGTGCTGGAACCGTTCCGTCGGGAGGGGGAATTCTCCGAGTGGCGACGTGACGTGCCGGGCGATTTCGGCACGCTGGCATTGAATGCATGTGCGTGCCCAGGTGCGCCAGACCCGTTGCATTGAGGGCCACGCGTACCGGTCAGTCACGAGGCATGTAGAAGCTCGGATGCCGGGATGACTGAGGCTGTGTAACTGGTTGAAGAGGCTTTGGCGATGCAAAGAAGGGACGTATGGTCTCACTCGTCCTGTTGATATGTCACAGTAGAGAGCGTCCGTTAACCTAGGAATGGTAACTTTTTGAAGTTGAAGGGAAGAGCCATTCTCGAGGAGCTGCTCGAGTTCGGTGTCCATTTTCTGAGCTTCGGCAAGGGTGTCGGTTGTACCGGTTGGTAGCTCGACGGCCGAGACGCAAGAGAGTGCGTCGGTGACCACGTTTTCCTTTCCGCTGATGTGGCGGATATCTGTGGTGAATTGAGCAATGAAGGACAGCTGGTTCTGCTGGACCGGTGGAAGTTTTTCGCGGCGTTGGGAGAAGGCGTAAGTGATAGGTTTATGGTCGGTGTATATGGTGCAGTGCTGTGCCTCGAGGATGTGGCGAAAGTGTTCGTAGATGGTTCGTAGATGTGTTCGTAAGCTTCGTAAATGTCGAGGAGCTCTCTGTAGTAGACTGGCCAGGTCATCTCCGCAGGGGGCGGGGTTGCATCGCCGATGCTGCCGGAAGGTGGGGGCGGCTTCGGGAAAGAAAGTTTCTTCGAGAAGAACGCCAAGGGGGGCCAGTTGTTTCGCACACGCTGCATGAGAGAAGCTCCAACGGCGGTTCTAGAGGCGTCTGTGAAAAGACTCAGGGGTGTCTCTGGCTTGGGATGGAAGAGCAGCGTATCGTTGCAGAGGGCAGTTTTGCAGTCTTCGAACGCTTGCGTTAAAGCTAGGGTCCAAGTGACAGGATGGTTGCCGCGTTGGCCGGCCAACACATCATGGAGAGGGGCCTGATATCTGGCCGCTTTAGGCACGAAGCGCCTGTAAAAGTTGAACATGCCAGGAAGTGGCGGAGGTCCTTCGCTGTGGCAGGCAGCGCGTAATTTTGCAGTGCCAGGATGCGGTCAGGCAAGGATTTAGTTCCTTCTGCAGAGATTTCATGGCCAAGAAACGTGACAACAGGGGCGCCGAGCGTGCTCTTCTGAACGTTTATGAGTTAGCCGTGTTCGTCGAGGCGCTGGAACAGTTGACGGAGGGGTTGGCGATGATCCATTTCGTTGAGGGAGAAGATCAACATGTCGTCTAGGTAGACGAAACAGAAGTCCTGGACGCGGACGACGTCGTCGATGAAGCGTTGAAAGGTTTGCCCCGTGTTGCGGAGACCAAAACTTATGAAAGGGAATTCGAATAGGCCGAAAGGCGTGATAATTGCGGTCTTTGGGACGTCACCCGGGTTTACAGGAATTTGTGTGTAGGCCTTTACGAGGTCCACCACTGAGAAGATAGTGCTGCTGTCTAAGCGGTGTTCAAAGTCCTATATATGACGGATGGGGTACCTGTCGGGGATGGTGCAGGCGTTGACGGCGTGAGAACCTCCGCAAGGGCGCCAGGCACTGGTCTTCTTTGGTACCAGATGAAGCGGTAAGGCGTAAGGTCCCTCCGAGCGGTGGGCAGTACCTTCGCGGAGCATGGCTTTGAATTCGGCCTGTGCGATTCGTAGGCGGTCCGGGGCTAGCCGACGGGTGCGGCATGAGACCGGAGGGCCGGGAGTAGTACGAATGTAGGGCACGGTTGTGTGGCGCACATCTCGCGGACGCCCGCTAGGTCGAGTCAGGTCGGGAAATTCTGCGAGGATGCCATGGTATAGTGACTGGTTCTCAATCATGAGTGCCTTGACGTTAGACTGTTGGGTGGTCGCACGTTGGCCCGGCGTGCAGAGGCCTGTTGTAGCGTCGATAAGTCGGTCATATTGGCAGTCAGGTAGAAGATTGTAGTACGCCAAGAAGTCGGACACGATGATCGGCTCTGCGACGTCGGCGATGACGAAATTCCGTGGAAAATCTCGACACAGCTTTTTGAGGTTGATGTTAAGGCGGAGCGAGCCGTAGGTCTTGATGGTCGAATGGTTCGCCGCGTTGAGCTCAAAGAGTTGCAAGGACGCTTGTCACGCAGGAAGGTTCGGAGAAAGGAACAGATGTCGGAGCCAAAGTCGACGAGAAAGCGCTGCTTTGTGACTTGGTCGGTGACGAATAATCGACGGCCTCTAAGTTGACAGCTCGCGGCCGTCTCTACGGGCTACCGTTGAAGTTTCTCTGACGTCCAGCTGAGCAAGATAGTTGACATTTCCGGGCATTGTCCCCGAAGCGGCGGTGGTAGTAGCAGGGACCGTTACCGTTTCCGTGCGATGAAGCGGCGTTGTTGTCTTGGCTTTGAGAGCGTTTTTGTGGACGCAGCTTCGGGCTTTGATCCAGGCGCCTTTGAATTTAATCCAGCTGACGGAGGATTTCGTCGACACGGCGCACGAGCTCGCTGCTAGACTGTCGAATGTCAACGGCGTTGACGGTGAGAGGCGATGCTGGCAACGAAATCTTGACGACTTGATCAGCGATGTGAGAGAGCTGGTT
This sequence comes from Rhipicephalus microplus, assembly GCF_043290135.1. Classification (NCBI taxonomy): domain Eukaryota; kingdom Metazoa; phylum Arthropoda; class Arachnida; order Ixodida; family Ixodidae; genus Rhipicephalus; species Rhipicephalus microplus. The sequence continues at coordinate 225,676,832 of NC_134702.1, forward strand.
CAGCGGCAGCCTCGGCTGCACCTGGAGGATGGCCTGCGCATGTGAGGGTAGACGCTGAAGCCAGATGATACGGAGGAGAGAATCGTCGACCGGGGTGCTGCCCACGAGGTGACGCATGTAACGCAGGAGCTGCGATGGCTTGTGGTCACCGAGTTCTTCGTGCTGGTGTAGGTGACGCACCTTCTCGTCTTGTGAAGGTGAGAGCCGGCGCATCAGTTCCATCTTCAGGTGTAGGTAACGTTGGTCAGCCGGGGGATTCGCAAGTATATCGCGAACCTCAGCCGCATAGCGAGAATCTAGATGGGCGACGATGTAGCCATAGTGCGTCCGGTCCTGGGTGATGCATGCCGTGGAAAACTGCGCCTCGACTTGATCGAACCCCACAGCAGGCGCATCTGTCCAAAACGACGGAAGTTAGTCGGTGACGCGACAAACGTCCGCGACAAACGGCCACAGCAATGGAGGTGCCCGAGGTGGCAGGGACCGCTGGAGCGAAGTTTTGGGGGGCGTGACCCAAGTGGGGTGGTGCACGGTCGTCGGACGAGAGTGCTTCATTTTCATTGCGCTGCTGCTGTTCCCGGAGCTGCTGCTCTTGATTCTGGATAACTTGCTGCTGGGCCTGCAGTTGTTGCAGTTGCGGTACTTGTGGTTGAAGGGCAGCAAGGGTTTCCTCATCGGCCATGGCGGTGCGGTACGTTCGTTTTCCGGGTCACCAGATGTGGGATAACATAACGTTAATACTTCCGCACAGAAGGTTCTACAACGACTGCCGCTGAATCAGGGCACACACACAGTTTTCTTGCTTCTTTCGGGCGAGAGTGTTCTTATCGCCGGCGCCCGTGTTTGGAGGCATCGCCGCGACGCGCAGACGCAGAAGGGGCGCCGACCCGTTTCGCCACAAACGTGATCTTTTTCTGATGGAATTGCGGGGTTAAGCTACATGGCTATACATTGCTTCTACAAAGCTCCAATTTGCAGTTTAGCGCTAATGAATTTCCCCATAGGGGCGTCTGCGCAAACAGGAGTTTGGTGTGTAGCGATGCCATGGACCCGAAATCACGGGGGAATTTCGACATGCTCCCACGCTTAGCCGTGCATGGCATTTCCATGTTTGGGGAAAAGGGGATCCTGTGGGTTGAACTGACGCTGGGTGATCGGACCTTTAAGGCACGCCGTCCCCCTCCGGCAGAGGCAACACACCCCTTTGGCCCCGGCTTCACGTAGACGGGAAAGGGGAAATCGCCAATCGCCTTTTTCTATCTCCCCCTACACATCTTTATCTCTCACTTTTTATCTGTCCTGTCTACTTCTCTCTTCTGTTTACTTCTGATTCCTCCTGGCGGCAAGAGTTAACTTCGTGTGTCCACCCCACCTTGGGAGTAGTCACACCAGGTTATAGTGGGCGTGTACAGTCGGCGTATGCAAGCTATGTTTTTGTGCCTTGCAGCGTCCCCTCGTTGGGATCGGTAGTGGATGGCTGCCACAGCTACCGAACAATATCCATATTTTATTGGAAAACCTTTCAACTCTTCAATGGTCGCTCCCAGAAGAGGGTGCGCACCGAAGCAACATTTCAAACTTTTCAACTCAACAAGGACAATTTCCAAGGCAACCATGTAATTCATAGTGCACACCTACAAAGCCAGTCAGAAATCTCTCCCCGTTCCTAGTTTCATGGTGCCTGATAAACACACTTGGAACAGGTTACAAAGCTACAAAAATGGCAAGTGGAGATCTCCTTATTGAAATCTGGGAAAAAGAACCTTATGAAAGACTATCCAACTTAAAGACCTTTGGTGATGTCACCATCACTTTATCGGCACACCATTCAATGAACACTGTCCGAGGAGTTGTATCGGAGAAAGATCTAGCTAACTGAACAGATGCAAAACTTTTTGACGGTTGTAAAGATGAGAATGTAGCCAATGTCAAGATAATAATTATGAAGCGAAATGGTAAAGATACCCCAACTAAGAACATCATCATTACGTTTGGTTCCACCATTCTTCTAGAGACGCTCGTAACTAGGTCCGCAAAGCTTCGTATTCGCCTATACATTCTCAACCATCGCCGTTGCTTCCAATGTCAGAAATATGGTCAAAGCGAGTGAAGCAGTCGTGGTCGGCAAACCTGTGCTGAATGTGAAGATTCTTGCCACAAGTCGGAGATCTGCAAACAACCAGCGCATTCTTTGAACTGTGATAATGATGCTGCCTACTCACGGTCCTGTTTCTTATGGAAAAAATAGATTGTCACGTTGAAGGTGAGGGAGAATATCTCGTTTGAAGAAGCAAGAAGAAGAGTTTCGCCATTTTATGGCCCTACCTACGCTGACGCGGGGCATAAGGGGGCAGCGTTGAACCAGCCCTCGCAAGTCCTTCGGCCATTCAGGAAGGAAACATATAGAGGAAGCCATGACGTCATTTTCGTGAAGCCGCCGCATCGCAAACAGCCGCACTACCTCCTAGCGGAAAAGCAGACAAACATTTCGCGATTTCCGGCGAGGAGCCGCTTCGGTGGCATTGGAAGCGGCGCAGGCGGCTGCTTGTTTTGCGTACTGCTTCTTTTGCGTGTTTTTTTTTGGAAAGCTGTGCGATGCCCAGCTGTAGGGTATACTCGGTGCGAATCGCGTGCACCACCAGGTGTAACTGGTGGCACTTTTTACGTATGTTCACATCACTGTTAATCACCAATGCATGGTATTTGCATGCCACTTTCAGCTGTACGCTCCATTGGTTCCTATCCATTGTATCAACTGACAACACACGCGAACTTTCGTTTTTAGTGTTGTGGACATCGTGTCACGTTTGTAAAGGCTGTGTCGTTCATGCGGAACGACAATAAACTTTTCATGTTAGACTAAATGTGTATGTATTGTACGGTGTGTGCTCGTTGCGTGTTGTGTGCGCACTGAAATTACACACTTTACGTGCACGATCGCGTAAACAATACAGTGGTTCCTTCTTAATGACGTAACGTACGTCAAGCACTGGGCTGGCGTTGCACAAAATAGCTACGAAGCAAGCTCTGAAAATCGTGCATTGCCACACTAACACTATGTACGAGCAAAGAACTGCTAATCGGCATGTAATTCGGGAAAACTGGCAAACAAAAAGAAAGACCTGACGGCAAGCAGAAGGCGTAAGTCACTGCTTGGTGAGTTCGGAAACTATGATAAAGGGGCTGAATGATTTTGGTTACGACATGAACCGGTGCTCTACGCTGTTGCGCAAAAACACTCCACGAAGTACTTCAGCACGCCGCGCTCGGGCCTGCCATGCAGGAACAGTCTCAGAAAGGTGTGCTCGCATCATTTTACTGCATGCAAAATCAACAAAACGCGTTAAGTTTACGCCGAAGCTATAAGACCGCGCAGAAGTGAACTGGCACTGAGAGCACACCGCGGAGCGTCTGCTGTTTTGTTTGCCTCATGCCGGTTTTTTGCCCCATAAGTTTGACGTCCCTTTCGCCACTCTTCTCGCAATGCATTGGGATAGGATATTGCCTCTCCTCAGTTTTAACTTCCTCCATGTGTAGGACCGCGGTAAGAATTGGTAGCGCGTCAATTTTTGTTTGCTTTTATGTGCTTTGCGGCGTAAGCTTGAGAGGGCATGTCAGCCGCGGGCAGCCAGCGTTGCTTGAGTGACAGGCGGTCGAGGCGCGACCGACCGGTTTTGCCGCGAGCGCAGACACATGGCGCTAGCATATTACCCTGCTTTGGTCAACGCCAGAGACGGTCGAGCGTTTCGAGTTACTATTAACTCAAGAAAAAAAATTGCCCGCAGCTTCCCTCGGGGGAACACTGAGGAGGATGCGGAGCATATAATTGGTTAACGGGGTGTTAAAGTGCGACTTACTTGGGTCGATGGCTAAATTGGTTAACGTGGTTGTGAAATGGGGTGTTAAATTGCGACTTACTTGGGTCGCTGGCTAAATTGGTTAACGTGGTTCTAGGAGGGGTGTTAAATGAGTGAACACGTACGACACGTATGCGAAAGGGCGGTGTTTATTTATTGCGACGAACTTTGAGCACGATGGCTTTTAGATGCCACTTTGGCCGGCGCTGGTCGAAGGGACGTCGATCATTGCGACCTCGGACGTCGACGCGCCGTACAAACCAACCGACGAGCGGCAACTGAGCGAGCGAGCACCGACCTTGAGTATATATACAGCGCGACGGCGCATGCACTGTCAGCTGTCGAATGTTCGAGAAGGGGGAGAAGCGCAACGGCGCATGCGCGCGCGTCAGCTGCCGATGTTCTCGAAGCGCGACGGCGCATGCGCGCGCGTCAGCTGCCGATGTTCTCGAAGCGTGACGGCGCATGCGCGCTACATTATACAGCTAGCGAATGTTCGTGAAGAGGAGAAGCGCACTCGGTGTGTAGAGGAGGAAGGGTGCACAGATGGTGGAGGAGTGAAGCGCGCGCGGTGTGTAGAGGAGGAAGGGATGCACAGATGGTGGAAGAAGGAGGAGGAAGCTTGCGGGCGGCGCCGCACTACAAGCCTCGAGTATTAGATGCTCCGCATCTAAAAGGGAACCAACCAGGGCAACAAAAGGGGTGAGATAATAAACGTCGTTGTGACGGCCCCCTAATTGCCTCTCGGTACTGGCAGTCGGTGCATCAACGGGCCTCTTCCGAGACCCCGCGCACCGCGGTGACTCCTCGCATCGGTTCGGCTTGTGGCCCGGCCACGTACTGTTTGCGCGCCTGCGGAATCGGCGGCGCGCGTTGCTAAAACTCTGAAGTCGCCGACGACCTTTTCTGCCGGTCCGGCTTTGGTAAAGTAGCTCTCAGAAGCGGGCTCGCGGCACAGGAAATGGAAACGGCCACCCATTCGACGCCTGGGTTGCCTATTGTTGAATCGGGCATGTCTTCGACTGCGTCCCCTTTTATCCAGGCAAAGGAGCTCGTAAGTGGAAACATGCGCGGTCAGCGAGCGGTTCCTCTTACGGCGCACAGAGGCAAGAGGATTATAGCCCCGTCGTCAAGAAATTAACGTTGTAGAGGGAAGTCGCCCTACGGCCGCAATACCAAGTACGGCTAGCTAGGTCTTGATAATTGTGCGCCGCGAAGCTGGCCCTGGCCTCTATGCTTTTTCTAGTTTTGTTTTATTTACGTTTTGGTTGTTGTGTTGTCTGGGGAGAGTGCATGAGTCCCACGTGCACGAAGGCGGCATCCTCGTGGCGGTTTTTTTTATCTACCTAAGGTGCTGTCCAATCAAAGGACAAGCAGGTGATTATTTGCCGAGAGTGTTGTAAGGGCGGAGCGCCAGGAAAGGATAAGAACAGGCCCCGGGGCTCGGTCAGGTGTTCTGAACCGAGCTTGCGGTGTTAGGCACCATCGGCTCCGCCGAACCCCGTAGGGTCGCCCAACAGAAGTCGGTTCATTTCCAAGTTGTTTTCCTTTCTTTTTTTTGTAACATTGATGTCCCTTGTTTTGTAAAATCTGTAAATACAAGTTTTTCTCAGCCATCTAGAACTTCTTCAGCGTAGCTTCTACTTCATCGTCAAGCGACCAGCAGGCCAATACCCGCTATTGGGATAGCGGCGTATGGTTCTTCTCCCACTTTGCTTCACCACCGCGGGTGGTGCGCCTCGGGCGCCGAGTGGGGAGAAGTGGTTTCTTCTACATGGAGAAGAGAACCTGATTTTACTCCATGCCTTTGCCCCACGCATAGCGAGCCATCGGCTGTGGCACCTGCCCCCAAGGAGACAGCAGTAGTCCAGCCTACTCCACCTACTCACGAACCAAGATCGGAGACCCCAAAGTTTTAAGGTCTCAAGGTTTCACCTCACCAAGCGAGGCCCGAAATTCGAACTACCACATCGCACGTGCGGGCATCCAGTGCCTGCGAGGAGGAGATGGATACGTCGGCACCCTTGATACCGATGGAAAACGAGGCTCCTTAGATCGCGTTAAGAAAACAAAAAAGCAGATAACGGGGCCTAGTGACGGCCCTGTTACTTGAATTCAAACTTCCTGCCCAAACAGCCACTCGCTTTTCGTACACAGCTTTACTTTCACCATGAACACTCAAACTATACAATAGAACGTCATGGGCCTTCTCAGGAACCTTCATGGTGTCCAAGAACTATTACACTAACGCTCACCAAAAGTGCTGTGTGTGCAAGAAACACACCCAACTGAAAACACACCAAGTTTTTGCGTAAATACGCAGTTTTCCGAAAGGACCGCGATGATGCCGTGACATCATCCGCAGGTGTTACCATTATAGTGAATCAAGGAATTGCGTGCACACACTTTCAACTCCAATCATCTTTTGAGGCAGTGCAATCTCGAGCTGTGCTTTTGAACAAACTGATCACAATTCGTTCTCTTCACGTACCTCCTAGCTATCACCTACAAAAACATGACTTCAAGTCCTTAACAGACGAAATTCTGGAGCCTTATGTTCTCCTTGGAGACTTGAATGCCCATAGCGGGCTATGGGGGGATTCGCATTGAAATGCGCGAGATTGGCTAATTGAACAGTTCTTTCTCTCATCCAGCACGTTTTGTGAATTGAAAAAACCAACCTATTGTAATGTCGCTAATAATACCCTTTTCCCCATAGACATAAGCATAGTAGATCCATCTCTTGTGCCTCTACACCAGTGGAAAGTCATCAGTATTCCCTACGTAAGTGACCACTTTACCGTAGTTTTGAGCACAACTACAGGAACTGAGTGTCCACTACGAGTTCCCAAATGGCTCATAAACAGAGCCGACTAGGAACGCTTTTATACCATCGCTTTTTTAGGTTAGAATTTGTTTACTTTGAGCATTGATGCTGCTGTCAACTACTTCACAGCGTTTTTGATTGATGCCGCAACAAAATGCATTGCACAAACGAGGGGATACCTTAAAAAACGTGTGCATTGTTAGAACTCTGAATGCCGAAACGAGCGCAAACAACAAAACAAAGCATGGAGGTTGCTTGGGAACTCACCAACAGCCAAAAATCTTGACAGCATTAGGAAAATAAAGACTCAAGGCAGGAGAACGCGTCGGCAGGCCAGAAGAGAAAGCTGGCCGATGATTTTTTCAGGAATCAAATCTTAAACACAGGAGGCTAAAATCTAGAACACGGTTGGTAGGGTAGCAGGAAGACGAAATACACTCACCCCCACTCGTAAACACGCAGGTTGACACCTTGTAAGATCAGACAAACTTCCTCGGTGCACACTTCGAAAGGTTGTCCCGCTCATCACACTATACAGATGCTTTCAAAAAATAAAGAACAAGAATAGAAAAGCAGAAACTTGAACACAAATGTACTAGGGACGAGGCATATAGCCAAGCTTTCACCTTAGCTGAGCAACAAACATCACTAAACTCCCGCGGTAATTTCGCCCCAGGTTCAGACCGAGTGGTGTAAGAAATAATAATAACCCTACCAATTTAAACACAAAAACTTTGCTTGTGCAAGGCTATCTGGTTCTCTGGCGCTATTCCTACTTCCTGGAAAGAAGCTCTTGTTATTCTAATTTTGAAACAAACCAAGGACCCTTCTTCAGTTTCGAGTTATAGGGTTATTGCACTTGCAAGCTGCCTGCGTAAACTTTTTGAAAAATTTGAAAAATGATAAACTTCTGACTTGTACATTTCCTTGAGACAAACAATTTGCTCGACCGATTCCGGTGCGGGTTTTGAGAGAATAGATCCACCACCGACCACCTTGTTCGTATTGAGCATGGTTCAGAGACGCTTTCGGCCACAAGCAATACTTTCTTTCTGTGTTCCTCGATATCGAAAAGGCATATGATACAACATGGTGCTTTGGAATACTGAAAAACGTGTCCCACCATGGCGAGTGTGGCAGAATGTTTGCCGTAATCAAAAGTTCCTTGTCGAACTGGAAATTCCGTGTTCAAGTGGGCAGCGTTCTTTTTCAAACATTTGTCTGAAAACAGGCGTACCACAAGGTGGTTTACTTACTTAGTTGCACACTTATTATTCTCTAAATGAATTCTTTGCGCTTGTCTATTTCTCGCAAGATGTTTTTTGTACGTATGTTGACGACGTCCAGCTTGGTTTTAATTCTTGTAATCTGGTCATGTGTGATCGGCAGGTTCAGCTTAGTTTGAACAAAGTCGCCAAAAAAGGTAGAAGAAAATGGGTTATGATTGAACGCACAGAAAAGCATGTGTGTGTTGTTCCTTAGCAAGGCAGGCATTCATTCCGAAACCGATATTTACTTACATGGGCAACGTCTTTGCGGTGATAACGAACACAAATTTTTAGGTCTAATTTTGGACACCAAGCATACCTTCATACCACACAATAAGTATTTGAAAAAAGTGAATAAAAACCATGAATGCTGTAAAAGTGTTGTCACACGCTACGAGGGGAAGTGACAAGAGGTGTATAACGAAGTTGTATAAAAGCCTTATACTTACTCGCCTAGACTATGGGACATTAGCATATCAGTCTGCCACCCCTACTGCTTTTAAAATATTTGGCCCTGTTCATCATCTAGGCAACCGCCTCTCCACCACAGCTTTTAGCTCTAGCCCCGTGAAAAGTTTCACGTGGAATTGAACGAATAGCCGCTCCACCTACAGAGATGTACATATTATCTTAAAGTGAACGCAGACCAGGAACATCCTTCACATTCCACAATCAATGACATGTCGAGCCTTGCTACGTCTGAGAAACAACCTTCTATGAGACAGACCTACTCACTCCGTGTGAGAGGCCTCATGAAGGAAACCGGTGTGCCACTTGAACACCCTTTGATGGCCCTCGCACTGTGCTTGCTACCACGGCAGTGGCAGGCGATATATTGTGGCGTGTCTTTCTTGGAGGTTATGAAGTGTGCACCAATTGCACATAATCAGCTATACTTCTACAACTATAACAAAAATTCACATATCCTGTGTTATTTATGGGTGCTTCAAAGTCCAACACACAACAGTCGGCCCATCCTTTTCGGAAGCCGGATTTCTGCACTGTGATACAATTATTTTCACCCGCGAAGCTTATGCGATACTTGCGGTCGGTAAACACAATAAACACATAAAACTTCAGAAGGCAATAATATATACAGATTCTCTAAGCGTAGTAAAAGCTCTGAAAACTCTTAGAAAATACCAAAAACCCTGTCCTTGTCTCGCTCTATTCGCTCTTATGTACAGTCTACTTATCTAAGCAGCATGTTGTAGTCTGCTGGGTGCCAGGACACCGCAAAGTTCACGGCAGCGTTCTGGTGGACCAGCTAGCTGGATCCTCCAACAAAACCGCTTCCAATGCATCGATACCACTTTCTGCACTCGACTTGAAACCTTTTCTAAAGCAAAAGCTAAGAGATTATTAGCAGAGCGCATGGGACACACACACAGATAATTAATTGCATGTCATCAAGCCGCAACTTGGTCATTGTCCGCCAGTATCAAAATCACGCCACACAGAAGTATTACTTACAAAGCTAAGAATAGGACATACATAGACTACACATTTATTTATTTTGTCTGAGGCCGATCCGCTGTTGTGCGCTAGATGTGGAGAAGCACTAACCATACTTAACATTCCAGTCCAGCGTAAACAATTAGACACGCTGAGAAGACAACACTTCCCATTACCCTACCGACGACAGATTCCACTTTATCCTGCAACGTTCTTCAGTAAGGAACCACTTTTCACACATAAGTCGCTGTTGGCTTTTCTGAAAAAACTCCTTAATTTTCCTTTGATATACCTAGGCATTCCGTAACACGACCTCTCCATAGAGGTCGTGTTACGACATACGCTCAACAAAGCACTTGCCTGACGGCCCTTTGACTCAAAGGTGTGAACGATCGAGGCACTTGTGCTAAGGCCATACATGTCCACCATGGTTTTTATTATCACAAACTTTCGTCATCCATTAACACCACGCACTTTTCATGGCATGGTCATGATTTTATTATTTATATATTTTTACCCGCCTTAGCGCAAGGAATTTTAAGGCCCTTATGCAGCCGCTAATCCCTATCATTGTCCACATCTCTTGTCCAACGAACTGGTGCTCTTTGGCCATCAAATGACCCTTGCGCCACAAAGCACCAAAAATTATCATCATCATCATCATCTTCATCATCATCATCATAGCCCTAATGCTCTTTGGTGATTCAAGAGCATTTCGAACACACTTTGATCATCTTGCCATCCCTATTGCAGCGCTCACATGTACAATCCTTTGTTTTGACGCCTAATTGTTCACTAGCATTTCTATTTCACGGTATTGCTCCTCCTATCCAATCAGCTATCATTTTCACCGTATTATAAACTGGTTGAACCTGTCGTTTTACCATAGTCAATATACAAATATATATATATATCAAGAAAAGTGACGTAAAAAGGGCGTACGAGTCGGTCTTGCGGTCATTCTCGTTGGAAGTAAAAAAATAAAGAGCAAATCATTTCCTCTCCCTAGCACGCGGGATTAAGAGCGAACAAGAAATGCGCGCATAGAGCCCTTCCGAGCAAACATCCGGTGTTTAATAATGCACCGTGGCGCAGCGACGGCAAAGCGAGCTCTTTGCAGATACATTGGAGGGAATCCAGTTTGCCTAACGAATCGTTCGTGCTAAGAAATGCGCCATGGCATACATAGACGCGGTATAGCTACATGAATATGTGTAATTATGGTGATGATATTTCTACGCACCTGTAATACCGCATAGCAGAGAAGGCAGATAAGGCGATCGCCTAATGATATAAACGGCGGTGCCAACTACACTCACTACCCCCCTTCACAGCCATCATTTATGTCATTTTGAATGCTCAAGGTTATGGCTACGCGTCCTCGCAATAAAGGTGAGAAAAGACTCCTGATGATGCGCTTGAAAAACAGTTTATTCCCTACCGGAATTACAAAGCAAGCAGAAAACCGATAAAAGGCCATCGCGAAAGTAAATAATCGATCCCTTTTGATTTTTGCATTCATTTCAGAACTTGTTTTTGGGGGTACTCAACAAAAGGTTGGGAGAGGGGAGGAGGAGGCCTACGTTAATACTTGGCTTGCCAATCGAGAGCCCTCTTCACGTCTACTGTATATGTCATGACTGAAGACATTTGTCACGTGCACGTCCCAATATCCGCGTGATATAAAGGCAATAATTTCAGGCCCAAGCGTACAAAAGGAGCATTTTCATCGACTCTCAATTCTTTTATTTTCAGGTAAGATGAGCGCTATATTGTCCCCTATAGGTGACGCGTATATATTCTCTATTTGTGTTATTAGTTTTCTCCCACAAGTGAAGAGACGGATCAGAAGATTCTCTTGTCACAAAGCATGTCCTTGGTATGCTAACGCTATTGTATGCAAATTTTCGACACCCATATTGAGAAAAATGACTACATTATAGCTAGCTAGCAAGCTAGCTAGCTAGCTAGCTAGCTAGCTAGCTAGCTAGCTAGCTAGCTAGATAGATAGATAGATAGATAGATAGATAGATAGATAGATAGATAGATAGATAGATAGATAGATAGATAGATAGATAGATAGATAGATAGATAGATAGCCTAATAGATTGATAGATAGATAGATAGATAGATAGATAGATAGATAGATAGATAGATAGATAGATAGATAGATAGATAGATAGATAGATAGATAGATAGATAGATAGATAGATCAAAGTGCGTTCGACAGCGTGTTCTGCATGAAATAAATAGCTATGCATATAAGTGAGGTGTTCCTTTGTAATTTAATTATTAAGAATTATAACTCCTAAGCGCTTTTTCTAAACATTGCCACGACTCACGGTTGCCAGGCATTCTCTTTCGCTTGATAATTTTTCAGAGTATGTAGTCTTTGTAAGTGGTGTTTCTTTTTCACCATTCAATCAACGTACTGTGCGGAGTCCTGTGGAATTATGTATTAGACACTAATTTGACATATTTTAGTTTTTTATTAGAGAACAAGCTTTCGAAGTCCAACGTACTCAAGTATGCGCACCACGTGTTTTGGTATGCACAAAGTTTACCAATACAACGTTCAATACTGTTTACAGAACAACTTTTTCGCAACTCCCGCAAGTGGTGCCACAGCAAATGTTTAAGTTACATATACGCCTAAATAGCTACAGTGAAAGTATGCTTCAGTCGATTATCAATGTTGAATTGAATAAGGTACGCAGCAATAATCACCTGAGAGACAATATCGCGCCATGAACTTAGCAGTGGAGCTGTTAAAGTGTTTCTAGTTTTAGAGAGATGTCAATTGCTATTTTGGGTAAATTTAAATATTATTTCGAATGGTTTTATTATTTCAAGACCAGTAAAAAGTGCTGGCCTGTGTTTTAGGGGTTGCCTAAACATACGATTCTGACACGATATGTCTGTATAAATATGAGCGCCTACACTTAGCTTTGCACACCTGTTTCTAAGTGAACCGCTTACTAGGCCTGATGATCTGGGTGCACGCGCTTGTTGGCTTTTATTCAGCTGCAAATCAGCCTTTTCGTGCTTCAAAAAGTACAAGCACAGCTTTCATAAAGTAGCAAACGGCTGGGTTGCAGCATAGCTGATAGCTACCTAGCTTGTCCTGGCTTTCTTGGGCTTTTACTCTCTGACATTTTGTGATTTGCATTCCTTTCTATACTTTTATGTATATAGCTATGCTCGCCCTCTTTTTATATCTTTTCTATGTCTATCTTTCACTTTTTTTGTCACACTATTTCTTACACTGTCTCTTTACTTTTTTTTCCTGTCGTTTTTTTTCTTTTGTTGCTACCAATGTGCACCTCCCTGCGCAGCCTCCATCTCGTGACTGGTTAGGCTGGCGTGACACGGCCTTTTGCTCCAAAACGCTTTCGATAAGGGACAGCGCCACCGCAGCTACACCAGAGACTTACGTGCGTCACAACTGGGGGCTTAAAACTGAAGCTGCCAAGCTCGCTTTCAACTTTTCCTTCTCTAACTGTTTCAGCGCAGCACCGGCGAGCTTGCCCCGCTGCTGCCACGTTATTGAACAGTCGTTATGCTTTATGTTAGAATGCACCCTTCTATTGACATGGCATCCCACACTTTCTTCATATTTCTCCCTCCTCGTCACCATCACAACACCCGCCTTCGCTTTGACCGTACGTTCCTGTACTATACTAGAATATGTTATACTACATGGTCTCCGCTTCTTTCCTTTCCCTCCTCTTCACCCTCACAACACTCCTCAACCTCAGTTACATATTCCAGGAGGAGTGACGGCTTTCGATAGAGGCTCAGCCGTGACAAGGGCTGAATCGCTGACTGGGCACGACGAAGCAGTACAAAAGTGAACGAGTGATCTTCATAATTGAGTTTATATTCAGATCTAAAAAATATTTATTCAACAAGGAACTCGCGAAACTCTTGCAAATGAACAAACCAAAAAGCAAGCTACCCCGAATAGGAGAAAAGGAGAAAAAAAGTTTTTTTAGGCTTATGAATCTGTTTCAAAAAATGAGCGTGAACAAGGCGGAGCACAAGACTAAGACAGTACAAGCGCAATGCTCGTACGGCGACCTTCCGTTCTTTTGATCAGTCTAGTTCCGGCTCATTTTTTGCAGCATGCATGATTTGCAACTCACCCACCTCTCGACGATAAGCATAGTAATAAAGATTTTTCTACGTATGCTAAGAACAATAAAATACGTAACCAACGCAACCATTAAGACGGAGCTACATACAGATAATGAAGCCTTGCCTGAAATGATAGCACAGAATTGCTTTCATCAGAAGAAGGCCAGACTAAAGAAGTACTTGGTTGGTCAGATAAAAAAAAGACATCACAATTTGTCACGAAGACGTCCGGGAGCTCACTGCAATGATTCAGATGAAAAATTGAGGGGCACAATAGTTGCTTGCCACTAAGAAGAAAGGCAGTGCAAGTATTATTATAAGCACGAATGATTTACGGCGCACACAATTTATCAGCTTCTAACATACGTGCCTTGTGGGTGAGGTATTGTTTCACGCAGTGGCTCGTTATATGACTAGCGTGGGTTCACTGTCTGCGCGATATATTAGAATTGCCAGTTCATCCGTGCAATGACCTTGCTTCACTCTTTGGTGTCCGTTTCAATGTATTGCTGGCAAGCTGATCATAACAATGTTTTCCTGGAAAACCTAGGACACCAGAGGCGGTATTTACATCTTTATGTTCGTATGCGTGTTTGTCCTCAGGCTTTCGAGACATGTTTCATTGTTATCGCTATTCGGCGATGCATTATCATCAGCTATTCAGTGCGTTAGATGTCCAATTATTATTAGCATACGCTGCGTCATTGATTTGAAGCTGTACAAAAGCTGCAAGACCCACTAGCTTTTTGACCTCATAAGCCTCAGATTAACACCCTCTGAAATCAGTAGGTTGTTTTCGGGACTAGACACCGAAGGCTAGAGTTCTGAAGGAATGCAGTCAAGCAGCAAGATTAGGCTCTCATTAAAAACAAATCTCCATGGCGTTTAGCCCAAAATAAAACTTATATATGGGGTATCACGTACTAAACGGTAAACCATCATACGATCAGAGAGACGATGTAGTAGAGTGCTCCGGAAGTTTTAACCATCTGGTGTTTTTAACGTAAAGCACTGAATACCACGTGCTGATTGAGTAGCACACGTCATTGAAGGACTGCTTATTGAAGCTGGCACAAGTAGTTTTTTAACGTGCACCAACTGCAACTTACGCAGCGCTTATATATTTCGCCCCGGCAAATTACGATGGCCACGCCAGAAATTCGGTTTTGCGACTGCTTAATGAGCAGCGTATCGCGAAGCGGCATTGCCTCCACGTGTAAAAAAACATATTTAATCAGGCATACGGAGAGGATCACTGATCACCTGGTCATGACTACAGCTGCTTCTTCACTAACGCACACTTCTTTGGCGTAAGGGTGTCCTGAATATCGCATTGGTACAAATTACTGCTCCAAAAACACGGCGAAAACGGTACGAAGGATGTCAAACAAAGTTGCCAGCTGCACCAATAAAAATCAGATTTTGGGCTTCTTTCTCGGAGCGGCTTGTAGAGTTTCCCAGTCGCTTGTCACGTTTTTTTTTTTTTTTTTGGGGGGGGGGGGGCTTGTTGGCATTTTTCTAGCAAAAAATACGGCAGATCCCGTGCACCTTAGGAATCGATATTATGCCAAGCATGTCGAGGAAAAGTGATACTGTTGTATTTCCTTACTGCGGGAAACGATGCGTAGTGATGCTAAATATACATAAGATTGTTGCGCACACAGAGATGTCTTGAATAGCCGCATATGTTTTCTAGCGTAAGTCACCCTGGCTGTGCTTGAGTAGTTTCGTGTAAATCATGGTGAGCTGTTTTGCGCAAGCGCAAGTAGCAGTGACGTCACACGGCTCACAGCTGGCCCGCCAGCGGCCTGGAAGCTCCGGCAGTGGCGTGTCAAATATGGGCTGGCGCTTTACACTTGTGAGACCACTCGTTCACTAATTAATCTGTTCTTCCATCCATCCGTGGTTCTTCATCCGTCGGTCCGTCCGTAATATATCCGCCCGCCCATCCATGGTTCGTGGTCGTCCATCAGTAGCTCCCACTACGTATATCTTGGGATAGACGAGCTAAGTCGCTGCTAATTTTTATTTAACTAGTTTTTCACACTTGCGCAATAATGCCCACTGCAACATTCGTATTAGCAATACCAGGAACGGTGAGCTTATATTTAGCGTTTTCACGCGTGAGGATGATAGCCTGGATGCTGCTACGAGAGTCCGCTTCAATGAATGGCGCCTAATTACATTTTAAGCCCGACGAGACGACGGTATCATAGGAGTACATATATACTGTTTATATTATTGAATAGCCACCATTGCTGTCACAATTGACGTTTCACCAACATCACGCCACCTGCATAGGCCATTTTCTTATAGCCTTATCGAGACTTGGCGGGGGTTTTGTGGTACAATGCTTGATGGCATCGTAGAACGCTTATGCTCAATTCCTGTTGGGGCCCTGATTTTCATTATTTGCATTTGGTTGGTCAACGTTGTGAATCGTAGCTTTTCCTTAAAGCTCACGCGTGAAAATTACCCGTGTGTGTTCCCACCATTCATAGGTAGGTATAAACTGTCAATTACCACCACATACCCCCATGCTAGGGACACATACCCGCCCGCAGGTATGAGCCACTGGTATGTGGAAAGTGTGTGATGACGTACGCGACGGTATTGTGACATTATCCATGTCTTGGGGTGCTATGCAGGATGCCCCGAACTTCTCGGGCAGACGAGTTCGCTCCGAGCTCGCTTGCGGTGGCCATGACATAAAGACAGTACAAAGCGCGGGAAAGCAATGTTGATAAAAATAACTACAGGAACGCGCGTGGCGTTGGGAACGCATGTGAGACTTCTGCGGCAGTTATAAAAAAAACACCGTGTTCAATCACGTCACCACTCAGTCAACATTTTAACAATGCAGCGACGTCTGCATGATTGTCGCGCTATGTTTTTGCCAACTCAACAAGCACCTCCCACAGGCGTGTCCGTGGGCGTTTGTCTTCTTACGGACAGGTTCTTTCGTTTCACTTGCCGCATGGAAATTCGCACTCTCAAAGACAGCAAGGGTGCTAACGCAGCACTTTCGTACTGCCCGTTTCGCTTCTATCAAATATTGCAGATAATTATAAGGAGGGGTGGTCACCAGGGGCGTTCGCATCATGGCGGCAACGCGGCTGTGATCAGATACGTCGTGAGCGCGGTGATACTGAAATCGAGACATCGCGGCCACATGGTGATATCACTTCAACCGCTGCGTGCGTGTGTGCATAGTCTTCGCGATAAAGCTGATTGAATAATCATGCCGCTCTGCATGAGCACTGCTTCTCGGCAAGATCAAACGGGGTGGGCGTCTGTCAGTCAAACTAATTGACGCGTGAACTCGGATACAAACTCGTTGATTCTGACAAGGCCCGATTTCAACTCGTGACTGTGATGGTGCCGGTGTGGCTGTCAAGCATTTGATGCGGTGAACACTACGCGGCGGTTTTTTTGCATATAAAATAATTTGGTGAGCTTACACTACTTGTGCGAGGCTGGAGCAATATAGAAGCTAGAATAACATATATACTTGCAGCCTTTTAAGTGATCGTCTACTAATATGCGTGGTCGGCTTCAGATTGAAGGCCCCATCAGCGCTGTCTTAATTTTATTGTACTAATCGGCTGAGGCATAACAATCATTACAATGAGCTGCTATGTCTTAATTATTGAGACTTCAACTAAAAGCAAGAATCTCCGGCACAATTAGCAAGGTCATGATCAGTATGGGGCTATTATTAGTAATCCTGAGTAGCAGGATACTAATTGTCATCATATTAGTAAGAGCTAATTAAAATTGTTTTACTTTGTCTACTAACGTCACGTTACTTAGTATAGTTTAGTTTGCTCATCAACTAGCATTCTTTAGCTAGCCCATTTCTAGCTTTACATGGCTTCATTACCACGGTATTCTTAAGATGTGTATTAATTACCTCAGCCTTACCATGACTTCGTGTAGTTAGCTTTGTCATGGCAAGTTCTGCCCTAACTAGCGCAGTATACCGTCCAGCTAAAAAAATCACAGCATATCTATGGAGTGAATGACGAGGAGAGGGGCAAAGCTTCGGGGGTTTCATATGTAAACCGTGAATCATTCGTCCGTCTGCTCGTTCGTTCGTCCGTCCATCTGTCCGTCCGTCTACACCTGCTGAGTCAGTCATTGAACTAGGCGGTCACGTACCCCGAGCTAGGAGAGACAAAACTATGGCTTTAGGGGCTCCGCCTCTATAGCTATATAGCCGGCCGCCCATGCTCGGGTGATAGCGGGATATGACGACAAATACGACGCGCACCGCCCGAGCAGCGCGCTAGAGCGTACTGGCTGACCGTGATCATGTGGCCTCGGATTGAGCTGCGGTCGCAATGTTGTGAGACGCTCACATGGTCCTGATCTCAGAGGCCAACATGCTGATTATTCTAAAACAGACTTAGTGCAGGCATTAAAAGCTTCAAACTAAATTTCACACTCTGTGCCTCTAAAAAATGTCTTCACAAAACGTTTCTGACACTTGTATTGTATGGTTGAACTTCTGCACTGGGTGGAACGACAAAAAAGTGAGGGGAGATGCCTCTGGTTTGAAAACACCGCCCAACTTAGTCGACAGTCCTTGACGTGATGAATGATTCTACTATAACCAATGAAACGCAGCGCAGTGAGGAGTGTTTTAGACTCTTTCGTACCATTGGCTCGTTCATGTGTGGGTGTTGTCAGAGCTCTGGAAGATCCCGAGTATCATGAACTCGAGCGAAACTCGGCCGATCCTGCATACAGCCACTGACCAGCGCGGCGAATTCGTCGAAGCATCTTACCCTCCCGAACCAGTTTTGGCTTGCCCCAAGTTCAGGGGGTGATCGCGAGAGCAGCCACGCGTATGTGGCTGGGTTATATAGATAGATAGATAGATAGATAGATAGATAGATAGATAGATAGATAGATAGATAGATAGATAGATAGATAGATAGATAGATAGATAGATAGATAGATAGATAGATAGATAGATAGATAGATAGATAGATAGATAGATAGATAGATAGATAGATAGATAGATAGATAGATAGATAGATAGATAGATAGATAGATAGATAGATAGATAGATAGATAGATAGATAGATAGATAGATAGATAGATAGATAGATAGATAGATAGATAGATAGATAGATAGATAGATAGATAGATAGATAGATAGATAGATAGATAGATAGATAGATACGCTCAATGTCGCCGAAGTTTGCTAAAAAATTCTTCGCATTTAATACCATGACTGAGCAGGAGTCGAACCCAATAATTCTGCGTGGCCACCATGTACTCTGTTGTAGCCATGTCAGGTGCCTAAACTAATTTTTAAAAAAATCCACGCAGGCGTAAGGCTGCTCATACTTTATTTGTGGTTTCAGCGCTAGCTGCCTGTTTTTATAAATGCCAAATATATACTCCTACGATACAGGTGTCATGTCGGGTTAATGTGAACTGTATACTGGAGCTCAACCCACTACAGTTAGCCTACCTCACACTAGCCAGTGCTACCAATTTCGCAAACATAAGCACAACATATCACGTTCCTGCCTTTGGTGTTGGTAATACACATGCAGTTTTTGGCATCACTTTAAGCGTATGTAACTTGTTAAGTAAAATATGTGAATGTGAGACATAAGGTTGTGCGAAAAGCGTATACACATATTTTTAGGGTCATTTCGTAACGTTTTCTTGATATAAGTTTATATCACAGTCACCTTCCCTTCGCACGCTTTGCGCCACTCCGCGGTGCTCTAGTGGCTAAGTTCCTCGGCTGCTGACTCGCAGGTCATGTTATCAAAGCCCGTCTGCGCGGCGGCTACCTTTTCGATGGAGGCGGAAATACTGCATGCCCGTGGGCTCAGATTTGGGTGCACGTTAAATAATCCCAGGCGGTCAAAATCTTCGGAGCCCTCCACCAAGGCGTCTCTCATAATCATATGGTTTTTGGGTCGTTATACCTCACATATCTGTAGAGGGCACTGCGAGTGTTTTTTAGCAGCATGTGGCCACAAAGAGGCACTGCTGTCCACCGAGTGTGAAGGTTAACGCTGTCAAGGACCGGCCGCCACCGACCGACCTGAGTGGAGTACGACGGTTACTTGGAATGGCCAACCACGTCGCGCGCTTTATACCTCATTTATCCAATGTCACAGAGCCCTCTACGTTCCTTTTGAAAAAGAACAGAACCTTGACTTGGGGTGCCAGTCAAGAATCTGCCTTCTCACGACTGATGTTGTTGCTGAGCTCCAACACGTGCATGGCAAAATATAATTCTGCTACTCCACATTAGTATCCACCGATTCCAGTTCCTACGGCCTGGGAGCAGTACTCCTAGAGGACCAGCCTGAAGGCAATCGACAGGCCCTTGCGTACGCTTCAAGAGCGCTCACTTCCACTGTAGTGTGCTATAGTCAGACAGAGAAGGATTGTCTCGCAATGACTTGGGCTGTTTCACGATACGATCAATTTCTTAGTGGCCTCACTTTCGAAATAGAGACAGATCATCTTCCTTTGGTTACATTTTTGGGTAACAAGGACGTAGAGCTCATGCCACGTCGCATACAACGAATGCGACTAAAAGTGATGCGCTATCAGTTTGTGTTGAAATATGTGCCTCGGAAGTATTAGCTACGGCAGACACTTAGTCATGAGCGCCCTCTGAAGTGCCGGCAACCCCTATAGTAGAGACGTTGGAGCTGTTCATCAGCGAAGTGTTTAAGCAATTGCCATCTCTGACAGGAAGATGCATGGAGGATTTGCGCAGGCATCGAGCTCAATATGGTGTTTGTTCTGCAGTCATGACTTACTGCATGAAAGGATGGCCCGACAAAACAAATGTGCCTCTGCAGGACACCGCGCTTTGGAAGGAGAGGGACAGACTGAGCGTGTACGATGGCATCCTTCTGCTGGAATCACGACTTGTTATTCCATGAGCCCTGCACCAGGATATCCTCGCCCCATTAGATGAAGGGCATCGGGGAGAGCGCCGTTGCCTAAAACGCGCCAGGGAGACTGTTTGGTGGCCTAACTCTAACATGCATTTGGATCACATGTCGCAGTGTGCTGTATGCGCCGAGACTAGAGTTCAGTGATCCGAGCCTATGTTGCCGACAGTTACATCTGACAGGCAATGGCAGCACCTGAGCATCGATCTTTTTAATCGAAAGGGCGCGATTACGTCCTGATTGTTGATTATTATTCCAGGTTTCCCGAAGTGGCCTCCGATAAGTCCACCACGGCACCAGCTGTCATTTGGGCAATCAAGAGATGTATCGCCCGTTTTGGCATACAAGACATGGTCCGGGCCAACATTAGACCACAGTTCGTGTCACGTGAGTTTGCAGAGTTTGCACAGTCATATGGCTTCTGTCAGGAGACCAGCAGCCCAAGGTATCCCCGGAGCAACGGAGAGGCAGAGCGCTTCTCCAAAGCGGAGTGCGAAAACGTCGAAACGGATGCTGATTATATCACCCAGATTGCCGAAAGAGCCCGACAACTTGCACGCCTACGTATTAGTCGCCAGCAGGACTACGATTCAAGGCGGTGCAAGCTTCGTCACCAACTAGTCTTATACGAGCGAGGAGAGAAAGTTTGGATATGGACTCCTATTCGGCGCCTTAGCCTCTTAGAAAAACTGTTAACATGGTACTTCGGGCCCTATAAAGTTCTAGGACGTCTCAGTGACATTGATTATGAGCATGTTCCTGATACTGCGCACACCTTAAGGCTTCTTGGTGTGCTCCAGAAGTTGTGCACGTTGTCCGGACGAAACCTTATTTCTCCGAATGAACTCATGCGCTTCCAACGAGTCGAACGACTGCGATCATAAAGCATCGGGACGATGCCTTCTTGATTGGGAGGCTAATGTCACGGTTAAAGGCTGTTCAAAAAGACAGAGGGCGAGGAATGTTCGTTCATGCACTTCAAGCTGCACGCATGGTTGCCATAATGCTTTACACACCATGCGCCATTTATATTTAAAATCTCTTTCACTCGTGCTGATGTCGCTATAACGATAACAGGTGAACGCTGTGCCCATGTTACTTTACGCATTGCACCTTCACACTAAAGGTATTAGCCTTTTTGTATAATCATCTCGAATCACTTCCGATTGCCAATGCGCATGTCCCAAAACATTTAGGAAATGTATATAATGGCTACGAAAGCTGCATTACATGTCACACTGACGAAGGCTGGCCCACCAGCCGAAACGTATGTGATCATTAAAAGTGTTTCGTCGTACGTCGTGCTTTCTCGCTTCCGTTTTTACTACGCAGCCAGTGCACTTGCTTCCTCGCTACGTCTATCCAAACCACTATGGCTCCTGTAACGACTCCGTCGAAACCAATCTTCTGGAAATTCCCCGAAGCAGAAACATCAATAGTCGTGATCGGCGACTCGCAGATGAAGTACAACCATAAACACTTCAATCCGTTCTGTGAAGAAACCCCGGCCTTCATTTCACAGCCCGGAGCACGAATCACTGATGTACAGTGGATTTTCTACCTTGGGCCCGTAACTACCAAAACCCTTGTGCTCCGCGTTGAGACAAACGACATGGCGTTCATGAGGGCGATTGTCACCTTTATTCAGTATCGGCTTTTACTGAATCAAGTCGCAAATATCTTGCCTCTGAAAACTAGAGTCAACGCCACACTTATATCTCCTCCAAGCATCAACCACCACTGTGGTAGCCGCAACCACGATTTTATCTGTCGCTGCAATAGCGAAGCCTGTTTCTTCAACCGCCGGCTTCGAGACTACTGCCGTCGGTCGCGAAAAGACTTCTACGTGGACCATGGCTTTGAGTGGCTGCCTCCTTTTCATGCGTTGGCAGTTGATGAATTGGATCCCAGTTTTGAAGGCGTTGCCCTAATTGCCGCTCATCTTCGCCCACTTTGCTTCAAGAACACCAGAATCACATCCTCGTCATGGCGCGACTTCACGTCCAGTGAGACCTCGTAGTACACGACACGGTTAATGGGCATTTCTACAAACCAGTCCCCAATGATAAACGCTTCACGTGATGCTGACGCGATGTGCTCCCCCCGGAACATTTGTTATGTCTTCAACGAATGTGCGACGCAGACTTCTCCGAACCTTGGCCATCGCTACTCATCGAGGAGAAATGCTGACCTGGACACAGTGTTCAAGTGATTTACTGCACCTTTGACTGGTGAAGCTTCCTTTTGTACATATTCTGAAACATTTTAGCAAGCTAGAAAACTAGCAGACAAAAGGATTGGTGCCGACCTCCGTGCGTCAACGTTATCAACACACGTAACTTCGTCCAATGTGTCCAAAGGGTTACAACTGCGACTAAACGCAGCTACTTCCGAGCTATCTTCTCATTACAAGGCGAGATGGCAACATGTTTTACAAAGTGCTTCGCAAACTTTGACGCGTATTGTTATACACCACAACAAATCACGCGCTAAACAACTGTTTCATAAAGAAATGATTCTGCTTTCGCAGGTATCCGCACCAGTGTCTGATCAAATATTAGCTTATCAGCAAAATAGGGTTCCGAAAATAAATGCAATCAAAGAAAAGAAGTGCATGCGTGACAACTTGCTCCCCTCCTCAAGCCGTGATATTTGAGCAAATCCAGCCGACAAAAGAGAAGGAGCATTGCCAGACAATGTGATAAATCTTTCTTCGGCAAAGCGTACGGACGCCCAGATAGTTTGTTTATCGAAGGGCATTAGTTTTTGTCCAGCAAACGGTGGGTTGAATGAGTTTCAACTCAATAAGAACACTCACAACTTCGCCCAAAAAAGGCGCCTTGAAGAATACTTCTACGATGACTCTAGTGACCACCGATGCGGGCTGGTACTTCCTTTGCAAAGAAACTAGATCCCACCACCGCAACGTGATAGGTGCTTCGACCTATATATCAAGGCTGTACAACAAGATGTCAGATTCTTACAGAACTGGTACTCCCCATCGACATAACCCATCAACAAAAGATAAAAGGGCACTCAAAAAGCTAGGAAATAACCCTGACATCATTATCAAGCCGACATACAATTGTGGTGCTATTGTCATTCTTAATCAATGTGAGTATATAGGTGAAGCTGAGAGGCAGCTCTCAGATCGAAACTTCTACAGACCACTCCCTACCAATTCTACAAATGACTACATAATCGAATTGTAGAGTGCACTCGCACAACTTGTAAAAAATGAAAAGATCGATAAAACGATAGCCCGGTCACTCGTTCCACTCAGCCTTGTGGCAGGTAGATTTTATCTCCTGCCCAAGATACATAAAGCAAATAACTCCGGACGCCCTATCATATTTGGCATAAGAACAGTAACTGAAAACCTATTCAGGTTTGTCGATAGCCTCATAAACAGGATTCTACCTACTTTCTCGTCATTTATAAAGGACACAAATCACTTCTTGAAAGACATTTTAGGCATAGGTGTTCACGACTATCGTTTTCAGGTAACACTTGACGTCTCGTCTTTGTACACAAACATTCCACACAACGATGGCATTTGCGCTCTCATCAAAACTTATGATGATTGTTCCTTTGACAGGCCAGTTGATGGTGAAACCATTGGTCCTCTAATGAAGCTCATCTTAGAACTAAACAACTTTGAATTCAATAACTTGCACTACGTTCAAACAAATGCGAAATCTATGGGCACTATAGTAGGTCCAAACTACGCAAATATTTTTATGGGTATGTTGGAAGCTAACTTCATAGAGAATTCCCCTTTGAAACTATGCTTCTACAAACGCTTCATCGATGACATCTTCATAATTGGGCCTTATGGCGAGGTAATTCTTTTAGTTTCATTAGGAATTTCAACAATGCCCACCCCACCATTACTTTCACTCATAATTACTCATCAACAACGATACACTTCCTTGACGTTACCGTCACAGCTAGCGAAGGACGGCTCTCCACAAATCTCTTTCGCAAACCGACTAATAGGCATCAACTCCTTCATTTACATAGCAGTCACGTCCGACATTTCAAAACAGGCATACCGTACAGCCAAGCTCACTGGTTTAGGAGAGTATGCTCCAACCGCGATAATTTGCTTTTGAATTGCCAGGGTCTAAAACATTTTCTCATTCGACGTAAATATTCACGGGGAATAATTGATGAGGCCATAAAATGCACTGACAAACTAAACCGGATTGACCTGCTCAACGTTGACCTCAAGGCATTGGGTACATTCCAGGTTAACCTTGTGCTCGCCCATTCAACTTCAGCTCCAAACGTCCCCGCGATTTTGAAGCCACATCATAACATATTAATTCATAGCAAGGGCCTTAAAAACGTATTCGCAGAACCGCCGAGAGTCATGTACAGACGTGCACGTAACCTCCGTGATATTCTTTCATCTTCTAAGCTCGCTGCCCATAAGCCAATTGGCTGCGCTCCTTGTGGGCAGTCGCAGTGCAAGGTGTCTCCGCACATGAAAACTACGCAAACTGTCACCAGTTCATCCACTGGCTTTCAGTTAACAATCAGGAGCAACCTAAATTGTGACAGTTCCAACCTAGTATACATGCTCGAATGCGATATCTGTAATCTACAATATATTGGTCACACAAAAACACCGTTTAGAACTCGATAATTCAATCATAGGTGGCACGTCAAAACCCTTACAAATCTGCCTCTATCGAAGCATCTAGCAATAACTGGTCATTCTTTCGACAAGAATAAAGCACGCAACTGGAATCGGGTTTCCGCTCACATCAAGAGCGAGAAATGCGCGAATCTTTTCTAATCTACAAGTTCGGTACACTAAACTCTGGAATAAACGAACACACAGACACACTCATTAATCTACATTCCACCACTTAAGGCGTCTCATGCCCCTCCGATATTTCTAGTTCATTCTCTGTTATTTTTCTTCTTATTTTTGTTTTCGGCAGAACAATCCCTGTTCCCTGAATAACAAACTTAGTTGACCTGGTCATCTTTAGTATCTATCGTTCGTTTATGCTCTTTAATCTGCACGCTTGGTTGCCATAATGTTTTCCACATCATGCGCCATTTATATTTAAAATCTCTATCACTCGTACTGATGTCGCTATAACGATAAGAGGTGAACGCTGTGCCCATGTTACATTACGCATTGCATCTTCACACTAAAGGTATTTAGCCTTTTTGTATGATCATGTCGAATCACTTCCGATTGCCACTTTGCGTGCCCCAAAACAATTTAGAAATGTATATATAGGCTACGAAAGGTGCATTACATGTCACACAGACGAAGGTTGGCCCACCAGCCGAAAATTATGTGATTAATGAAAGTGTTTTGTCGTTCATCGTGCTTTCTCACTTCCGTTTTTACTACGGAGACAGTACGCTTGCTTCCTTGCTACGTATATATATATATATATATATATATATATATATATATATATATATATATATATATATATATATATATATATATATATATATATATATATATATATATATATATATATATATATATATATGTATATATATATATATATATATATATCATAAATATATATATCATATATATATATATATATATCATATATATATATTTATATATCTGCATACTTTTCGTGATGCTTTTGTGTATACATTGTAATATAATAAAAGTGAACCAACACTGCAAGAAATATGTGGTATGAGTTTATACCAAATACCTAAAATCTTAATAAATACACTATTTTTCAGAATAAACACACATGAATACTTTGCTGCCTTTCAGCAGAATCAGCATGTGAAAAATACTAGTGCAAAAACAAGTCGCATGAACGAATCATACGTCAGGAAAAAATGAAGACATACATAAAATACTTGAATACACAAATTCATACACAGATGTACTCACGTACTCGTCATGTGGCTGCCTTCTGAGCTTCCTTGAATGTCGTTTGGGTGTTGCTTGTAGAAAATTTTATTTTAAATGTACTGACTCTTATTTCTTTACCAAATTTTATGTGCATGTTAGGTAAAAGAGCTTGTGCAATGTTTCTGAAGCTCAGCAATATTAGTGAAATTTTACAGGGACATACGCGTTCAATACCTTGGCCAAAGTGTGTTATGTTTCATTTTTTTCTATTGCAACACTTCATTTTTCATGATTATCTGAGCAGTAATACTTATTCCACAGAAGGTATATTTTGAGAGAAAAACATTTTTTGACCTCTCAAGCTGCTCAACAACATGAGACTTGCAGTGACTTGGCAGCAGGGACAGCATACGACAGAAACGCTTATTGCTGTTGTTTTCCCAGGTGTTCGAGGCGTACCGTGGCTGACTATCGGCGTTGATAGCGGAGCGTGCTGCATCTAGCGCCTTGAAGGAGTGCCGCGCTGACCGACTGGCTACGTTTTTTGCGCCCGGCACCATACCACTTGGCATCGGCCACCCCTGGCCCTTCAAAAAAACAGCGCCAACGCCTCCCTCGATCACTTGGCAGCAGGGACAGCATACGACAGGGACGCTTATTGCTGTTGTTTTCCCAGGTGTTCGAGGCGTACCGTGGCTGACTATCGGTGTTGATAGCGGAGCGTGCTGCATCCAGCGCCATGCGGGAGTGCCGCGCTGACTGACCGGCTACATTTTTGCGCCCGGCACCATACCACGTGGCATCGGCCACCCCTTGCCCTTCAAAGGGACAGCGGCAACGCCTCCCTCGATCGCTTGGCAGCAGGGACAGCATACGACAGAGACGCTTATCTCTGTTGTTTTCCCAGGTTAGGCATTTGCCCTCCTGTTTTGTATAGTTCATTCGCTATCTTAGCGCTGTCTCTGTTGCCTATTTTTCAAAGTTCGTACTTGTTTTGCCCACTGTTTAATCTGTAACTTGGCCTTTAATCATGGGTACTCAGTTCGCGGACTTCAAACGCGACATTCGGAAAAAAATCAGAGACTTAAACAAAAGCCTTGAATACATGAACAAAGACTACGAAAATATAAAACAAGAGTGCGCTGAAATTAGAAAGGAAAACGGTGCTCTCAGGGCGTCCCAAGAGGCAATCCAATGTGAGATAGACCGTTTAAGAAAGTTGGTGCACGAAAATTCCACGCGCCTAACTGCTCAGGATCAATACTCTCGAAACAAAAATATAGAAATTAAAGGGATACCACGTACCCCTCATGAAAACCTTGTGCGATTGCTTGCCAAAGTTGGTGACGCCTTGGGGGAGTCAATAAGTAAACAAGACATAGAAATATGCCACCGTTTGCCAGCGAGGAGTGCCACTTCGCAAAGTAACACGGCACCAGACCCAGGTGTTGCAAAGAACAACGAGGTACGCCCTCATGCAAGCGCTGTTCCCGATCGGGTAGCGAAGCAGGCAGTGATGCCCCCCTGAACGAAAACATCGTGGTTGTTTTCAATCGCCGAGCTAAGAGGGATGTCATCGTTAAGAAAGCAAGGAGAACTCGATTCACAGCTGAGGAATTGGGTTTCACAGCTAATCAGTCTGTTTTCGTAAATGAGCACCTTTGTCCCCAACTGAAAAAATTGCTGGGTATGACGATTGCTCGGAAACGGGAAAGGAACTGGCGCTTCGCGTGGGCAAGTGGTAACAAAATATTTGCGCGTGAAACGGAAACATCTCGTGCAGTTCAAATCGCGTGTGAAGCTGACTTGCACAGGATGCACGCGGCCACTTCAAGCAGCCGCGGGGCATCTAGCATGCCGTAGGCCTATATGATTAGCGCTTTTCTTTTTTCCGGTGCGTCCTTTTTTTCTTTTTCTTTTTTTCGTTTTGTTAAGGTGGCGATATTACCACGTGATGTCAATATACCTTACACTAGTGGATATTGCAGTATCATGCACTTAAATGCTCGCTCAGCTCGCAACAAGCACGATCATATAACTACGTTTTTCGACGAATTCTCGTTTAAATTCGACATCATCATGATTTCTGAAACTTCGTACACGTGCAATGACGAGGTACTATGCTTGCCAACGTATAAATCGTTCTTTCTAAACAGGCCCTCTTGTCGAGGGGGAGGTGTTTTGCAACTAATTGCTGACCATTTAGTTTGCAGCCTTCTCTCAGACTTTTCAGCGATTACACCAGACTATGAGGCACTATCACTAGCATGTCACAAGTATGTATATGTGGTAGTTTATCGTCCACCTGACGGAAAAACGGAAGCGTTTTTTCAATTTCTTGAAAATCTGCTTACGTATGCGTGCACTAACAAGTTGCACGTTATCATAGGGGGCGACTGCAACATAAACCTTTTACAGCAAACTGAAACCTCTGGTAACTTCCAACTACTACTTGATTCCTTTGCGTGTGCTAATATTATTACTGAACCTGCACGTGTCACTTCAGATACTGAAAGCCTTATCGACTTACTTATTACAAATGACATAAGTGATTCAATTGTATCTGGAACTGTTATTGCCGATATTAGTGATCACTACCCCATATACATGTTTAAAAATCGCAACGAGTGTCTTAATCGTGCAAAAGTATCAACTCCAGAATCATACAAAACACAGGAAATTAGTAACAAAACATTAGACAATTTTAGGCGTGAAATTGCGGAGATTTGTTGGGATCCTGTCTATAAATCAGTTAACGCTAATGAGGCGTATGAAATATTCATGAGCCTGTTAGGAAAAACTTACCATAAGTGTTTTAAATATAAAACTGTCGAAACCCTAAAGAAAGGTCGGAAACAATGGATGACGCGAGAATGTCTGGAAATGATTAAGAAGAAAAATCTACTGTACGCGAAATTCGTGACAACAAGACACTATAACGATCTTTCGGGATTCAAGCGGTATAGAAATTTTGTAACGAAGCAACTGAGAAAAACTAAGGATGCGTACAATGAGGCTCTCTTCAAGAGGGTTAGCACTCGTGGCGACGTGCTCTGGCGAGAAATAAGTAAGCTTCTAAATAGAAGTTGCTCTCGAGACAACGCACTTGAGTTAAACATAGATAACAAGATAGTAAAAGGTCAAGAACTTGCTAATAAATTTAACGTGTACTTCACAACGCTGGTTTACCCCTGATTTATCAAACCTTTCTCGTGCCTGTAATAGTGTTACAGGGACTTTCTAGGTGTGCCAAACATGAGCACTGCATATTTTCTAACACAACTCCTGAAAATGTATTGTCTGTATTTATGTCACTAAAGAACACTACTTCTCTGGACATAGATGACCTACAAATTAGACCTATAAAAGCAGCACTTGATCTTTTGTTACCTGTTCATACCCATCTGTTTAATATCTGCTTATCCACGGGAGTTTTCCCAGAGAAAAATGAAGCCTGCGAGAGTTACTGTCTTATACAAATCTGGTGACCAAAATATATTTTCTAATTATCGTCCGATCTCGATACTTCCTGTTATATCTAAAGGGCTAGAGAAAATCATATATCAACGTGCCATGTCTTTTTGTGAAAAGTACTCTATATTATCACCACATCAATTTGGCTTCCGACGGGGCATGTCCACGGAACTGGCTCTCCTCACACAAAAAGAACTTATACTTACTCATTTGAAAAGAAACTGTTAACACTGGGTGTTTTTATTGACTATTCCAAAGCGTTCGATAGAATCAACCACAAAGTATTCTATGCAAAATTGCGTCATTATGGTTTTCGGGGAACCCCACTTGACTTTCTAAAATCTTATTTATCACAAAGAAAGCAATCTGTAGTTATAAGTGACAGCGAATCCTCCCTACCAACCATAACGTCAGGTGTACCTCGGGGCGGCATATTAGGGCCCCTACTGTTTAATATTTATATAAACGACATAACAAGTGTCAGCAAATATGTGGAATTTATGATTTATTCAGATGCCACTAGTATATTTTTTCATGGTAATGATTTAGGTAAGCTTGCAGACTCAGCCAACAACATTCTTAACGACATCTTCATATGGAGTACTGCAAATTATTTAATGATCAACACAAAAAAATCCAAAGCGGTGGTATTCGCACCGGTTCAGAAGGCTGTCTGTCGTGGTTTGGATATATATCTCGGGCCCGAAAAAATTGAGGTTGTCAAAGAAGTTTCATCATTAGGAGTAATTTTTAATTAAAATCCTAATTGGGACGAACACGTTAATAAAGTAACTAGAAATATAGCTAGGACGTGTGGTGCTCTCTCTAAACTTCGACAGATACTTCCAGCAAACATTAAACTTTTACTCTATAATACTGTTAATCTACGAGGGGTTTATTCGAAGCAGACGCAACGGTCGATTCGACGGTATACCGCAGTGAACGGGCAGCAGCGAGCTTTTGCCACCAACTCAACGTCCTCCTCTTCCGCTACCACCATGTTCCCCGCTACACAGGTGCGCATACCTAATTACACATGTGGTAACATTTCCCTCCGCGCAGACGAGGCCCCCTGGGCGAGTCAAACAGTCTCTCGAGGAATAAAGCGCTTCAAACGTGCAACATGGACAAGTTCAGTTTTTGCAGACCGTCGGCCGTTTGAATGGAGACGCGCTATGCGGTAAACTAAATCACTGATACGGTCTACAACAAGATAAGGTCCCGCATAGTGCGCTAGCAGTTTCTCGCTCAAACCGCGTTTTCTAGTTGGTGTCCAGAGCAACACTAGGTCGCCGCGATTGTACGTCACGTGTCGGCGTCGGCGGTCAAAATGTGCCTTCGAGCGGTCTTGCGAAGCAAGAGTGCGCAATTAAGCAAGGCGTCTAGCTTCTTCTGCCCGACAGATGATCTCGGATATGCAGGGATCATGATGGTTCAAACACGGGAAGATTGTATTCAGGGTATGACGAGGTGGTCGAGCATATAGAAAAAAGAAAGGCCTGTAGCCGGTAGTTTCATGCTGAGCGGTGTTGAATGCATATGTAATAAAGGGTAGAATGCTGTCCCAGTCCTTGTGATCGGATGCAACATACATAGCATGTTCGAGAGAGTTCTGTTCGTTCGTTCAGTTAGACCGTTCGTTTGGGGATGGTATGGCGTAGAGTGCCGAAACCTTGAAGCACAGGCACGAAGCATCTCTTCCATCACGTCTGCTGTGAATTGTCGGCCACGGTCACTGATTACGATTTTGGGAGGTCCATGTCGAAGAATGACAGAACGTAGCATGAAGGAAGACACATCAGCTGCAGTTGCCGATGGTATGGTAGTGGTCTCGCAGTACCGTGTTAAATGGTCGGTGCAAACTACTATCCAGCGATTTCCATTAGAAGACCGGGGAAAGGGTCCAAGGAGGTCAATCCCGACTTGCTCGAATGGAGTTCTAGGGGGCGGCACCGGATTTAATCGCCCTAAAGGAGCACTTGTTGGGCGCTTAAGACGTTGACACTCGTTGCAGCTAGACACGTGTTGTTCCGTCGTGTGGCGCATTTTGGGCCAGTAGAATCTTTCTTGAAGACGGCAAAGAGTTTGCGCTGTGCCTAGATGACCGGATGTTGGGTCATCATGCATAGCCTGCAAGACATAAACGCGAAGACTCTTCGGAACCACCAGAAGATATCGTGAGCCGGTGTTGGTGTAGTTCTTTTTGTAAACTAGCCCGTCTCGGATGCAGAAGCGCGTAGGCGATGATTCTGGTTTGGTAGCAAGAATCCGTTGTATGGTGCTGTCCCTTTGTTGCTCATCCTTAAAGGTCTTGTTATCAGGAAATGGTTGGTCGAGTGATGCAATGTAGGTATCGAAGGTGTCCGCGTCACATTCCATCGTTGGAAGCGGTAGTCGCGAAAGACAATCTGCGTCAGCGTGACGTCGGTCACTTTTATCCGAAACCGTGAAGTCATATTCTTGTAGACGAAGTGCCTAGCGCGCCAGCCGACCAGATGGGTCACGCAGATTAACCAACCAGCAGAGAGAATGATGGTCTGTCACGACGGTAAAGGGGCGTCCGTACAGGTAGGACCGGAAGCGCTGCACTGCGAAGACTACTGCGAGGCATTCTTGCTCTGTGACAGTGTAGTTACACTCGGACTTGCTGAGCGAGCGACTTGCATACGCTACGACGTGTTCTTGATTATCCAAGCGTTGAACCAGGACAGCACGTACACCAATACCGCTGGCGTCTGTGTGAATCTTAGTGGGAGCGAGAGGATTGAAGTGTTGAAGAATCGGATGGGACGTCAAAAGAAACTTCAACTCCGAAAAAGCAGACTCGCATTCCGGGGTCCAGTCAAACTGCGCACCTTTCTGAAGCAGACACGTGAGCGGGTATGCAATATTGGCAAAGCCAGGAATGAATCGGCGAAAGTATGAACAAAGCCCCAAAAAGCTGCGCAGTTCTTTCACCGAGTTTGGCTGCTTAAATGCCTCCACGGCGGCCGTCTTAGCGGGATCCGGTCGTATGCCTTCTTTGTTTACTAAGTGCCCAAGGACGAGTGTTTGGCGCTCTCCAAAACGACATTTCTTTGAGTTGAGCACCAAGCGTGCTTTGCTTAGGCAGTCCAGTACGAGGTCAAGGCGTGTGTTGTGCTCACAAAAGGTGCGCCCAAAAATTACAACGTCGTCCAAGTAACACATACACACTTCCCACTTCAATCCACGCAGAATGTTGTCCATAAATCGCTCAAAAGTTGCGGGCGCGTTGCAGAGTCCGAACGGCATCACATTGAATTCAAATAGTCCATCTGTTGTAACAAATGACGTTTTCTCCTTGTCTTCCTCGTGCATTGGAATCTGACAGTAGCCTGACCTCAGATCCACAGACGAAAAGTAAGAGGCCGATGATAGACAGTCGATAGCATCATCAATCCGTGGGAGTGAGTATACGTCTTTTTAATGATGGCGTTGAGACGGCGGTAGTCAACACAAAATCGCCATGTCCCATCCTTCTTCTTCACTAGAATTACTGGAGCGGCCCACGGACTACATGATTCCTGAATTACATTTTGCTTGAGCATCTCGCAAACCTGTTCATTGATCACTGCGCGTTCTGACGGCGATACACGATATGGTTTCTGTCGGAGAGGTCTGGGAGATGTCGTGTTGATTCGGTGCTTTATACGAGAAGCAGGGAATGACGGTGAATCATGCTGAGCGAAATCAAAAATGCCGGCATGTTTGCGCAGAATACTCGCCCGTTCATTACGTTCCTTGGTGCTGAGTGACTTATCAATCATAGCCATAATGGTGGTGTCCCTGGCGTGCAAATTATTGCAACGGGTCTTAACCGGGGAATCATTGCTTTCTGCGAGGGTGGCAAGCGAGAATACTTGGTGTTCACAAATCTCTGCAAGTTTCAGATCCTTCGGCAGCACTGTAGGTTCACTAGAGCAGTTAATCACCCACAAACCAGTATGCCCTTGCGCAACCGATAGTGTACAGTACGGTAATAAAACTGTCTTCTTTATGCAACTGAGATGCACGGGCTCCACAGTTGCGTCAAGTGTTTTCTCGCTTGCAGGTGAGCAGACAACAGGGACGCATTTTGCAGACAACGGCGGCACAGTTGTGTCCCCAGACACGCAAAGAGCACTTTCTTGAGAGGGCAAGTTTTCCATAAACGAAACTGGGATATCAGAATCTACTGTAATTTGTCCTGTGCGGCAATCGACAGTAGCACCACATAGCTTCAAGAAATCGATTCCCAGAATGACGTCATGCGTAGTATGAGGGAGAACAGCAAACTCTGCGACAAAGTTCTGGCACGCCAAACTAACAGTCACAGTGCAGACACCAACAGGTTGTAACACCTCCCCGCTCACTCCACGAAACGTATCAGGACGGTCCCAATGAAACATAACCTTTCGTCCAAGAAGGCGGGTGAAAACTAAACTCATCACTGACACGCTTGCACCTGTGTCCACCAACGCCATCGTTGGTACACCATCGATAAGCACTCGAACCTTATTTCTAAACATGGAAGCTAACGGAGGTATGTCTGTTGAAATCGAAGACTGTCCGGCGACCTCACCTCCAACGGCCGCGCCGGCTAGTTTTCCGTAAGAGGCGAGGAGTGGCGGCGCCGAGGAGACGGTGATCGGTTGGCACGAGGGGCAGGTGGTGGTGTCACACTGCGGTCAGAGGCCGGAGATTGGTTTCGTAGCGGTCCTGGGATCTCGTAAGACGCGCTTCCCGGAAATGTCGGTGCTCGGGTAACGCCAGAACGGTTAAGTCTCGGTGATCGGTCATACCTTGGCGGCTGCCGGTAATTGCAATACCTGGCAATGTGTCCTTCGAAGCCACAGTTGTAACAGACAGGTAGAGGACGCTCACCGAACCAATGCTGGGACCGCTCAGCTGTGAAGGGTCGGTGACGAGCTTGTTGAGCGGGGGCTGCCCACCTCTGTGTGGCGGGGCCGTGCCGAAGGCGTTGGCCATATCGCTGGTCGGCCACGAATGAGTCACGACGTGGCCGCGGATTTCCAGTTTCGCTGATGTCTGCCACACATACCGATGGTGGCAAAGAAGCTGATGGTGCCGCCGTGTAGTAGGGTGGATTGGTAGGTGGATGAGGAATGGTTTCGTCAACCCTACTACCTTGTCGTTGCAGCTCTTCACGCACAATTGCCCGAATAGTAGCGGCAAGGTCGGTGGGCGGGCTCACGTCGACGCTGGCAACCATTGTCACATTTGCCAGCCTACCAAATTTCGGGGCGATGCGACGAGTCTTCAATTTTTCAAACGTGCGGCAGTGATGTTGGACGTCGGAGGCAGAGGTGAGGTCATCCCTGCCTATCGGAAAATTGTAAACGTCTTCCGCTATGCCTTTCAATAGGTGTCCGACCCTGTCTTCTTCAGACATCTGCGGGTTTATAATCTTGCAAAGCTTAAGAACGTCCTCTATATAGGCAGTGCAGGTTTCTCCAGGAGTCTGGGCTCTTCCAGCAAGAGTCCGCTTCGCGCTTTTCTTTCTTGAGTCGGAGTCACCAAAACACTTCTTGAGTTCTTGAGCAAAAATAGCCCATGTTGTCAAGGACTCTTCGTGGTTTTCATACCACATCAGGGCAGTGTCCGTGAGAAACAGCGCGACGTTTTCCAGCTGATCGATAGAGTTCAAGTGGTTGTACCGGCTCACCCTTTTGTAGTGCGTTAGCCACGCGTCCACATCTTCTCCTGCCATTCCCGCGAACGGGCGGGGTTCCATGTAGTGATGCCTTGGTGTAGCCAGTGTAGATTGGAGCGAAGTCGAGGCGGTTGATTCCTGACCGTCGCTCTGGGTCATGACGACTGTTGTCGGCGGCAGACCGGCAAGACGACGGCTCCGGCGAACTCCGAACAGCTGTAGCTCCGTGATACGTCGATGTGTCGTACCCAGCACCTCCACCACTCTGTTACGTCTACGAGGGGTTTATTCGAAGCAGACGTAACGGTCGACTCGACGGTATACCGCAGTGAACAGGCAGCAGCGAGCTTTTGCCACCAACTGAACGTCCTCCTCTTCTGCTACCACCATGTTCCCCGCTACACAGGTGCACATACCTAATTACACATGTGGTAACAATACGTTGTTTTCATCTCACATAAACTATTGTAGTCTAGTGTGGGCAGATACATCTAAAGCAAATCGGAACAAAATATTTTTACTGCAGAAAAAAGCGATTCGTCATATTGCAAACGTACCATACGACGCACATACAAGTTATTTATTCAGAGAATATAAGATTTTACCGACCGATCACATACACAGTTTCAACCTTATTATGAAATACAAACAAAGCTTGCTATCAAACAACGCTTGTTTTCTTAAACTGTGTAACCTCAGAAAAAATACACAATCCTATTATGACATTCTGAAAAGGCCTTCCTGGTTCGTTCCTTATTCGCGAACTAATCACGGTTTGAGAAGACTTGAACACTGCATTCCAGCTTGTTTTAACATGTTCGAAAATAAAAACATCGACATCTTTATTACACATAAAAAACAACTTAAGAACCTTATCATCCAAAATGGCGGCGTGTAGTTTAGCTTCCTCTAGTTGTCCGGCTACAGTACTATATGTAAAAGAAACACCCTATAATAGTGCTCGTGTGTAACATGACATCCTATGATGTTTGCTTTCTTTGACATTTTCTTTCATTGCTTTTTTTAAGAGTAAAACATGCAACATTTCACTCGTCAGTGTTTCCCTTGTGCATTAAAACTTGTGCTTTTCGCATACCCAGTGTTGTAAACGTTGTATAATCATTTTGTAATACTTTGGTAGCCGTTTAGCAACGTGTGCATTGTTTCATGATTGACCGTACGCTGTTTTCTTTTGTTTTTTGTTGTTTTTCTCTCTTTGTGGTTTGCTTATTTTATGTAAACCTGAAACTGATGTAATTTTGATGCATTTTCTTTTTATTTCCTAATTTCTTGAAGTTTTGAAAATCGACGTCAGATTGTTTTTTCATGTTTTGTGCTCTGCGGCTTTTTGTAATGCCAAGTGAAAAGGGGTAGGAGCCTCGTCAAGCTGCTAACATAGCAGCTTTTTGCTCTTATCCTTGCGTTTTCTTTTTCGCAACTCTGTGAAGAAAATGCTCAATAAAACTGAAACTGAAACTAAACTGAAAGAAAGCAATGACAAAGTTCGTAAAATTGTCATTATTGTCTATATTATGACGCGATATTCACCATTTTGAGGTCCAAATAAAATTATCTTTGTGCCTCAATCAAAACCAAATAAGCAGTTCTTTTTATATAGCAAACTTATCATTACATTTCTTAGGGAAGAAAATAATTTGTGAAATGTCTAACTTGGTCATACGACAGCTGCCGCCTTGAAATGCCCCATTGTCATCAATGGGAAGTTCAAAAATTATTTTCTTCGTTAAAAATGTAATAATAAGATTCACCATACTAAAAGAATTGCTTCTTTTCTTTCAATTCAAGTGTAAAGGTGGATAAGAGGACTTCTACAGCACGCCGGCTCTGTTAACCAACAGAGTCGCGGTTTCTTGAGAGCAGAGCCGACCCGAAAAGAGTTAGGTATAATTTTGTTTCTTGAGTGTAGGAACTTGCGCTCATGTTTCATCAAAACATGTGCAGTACATCACATTTTAATGTGCACACTGAAGTGCTTGAACCTCTAATGAATAATATTAGGCCATTAAGCTAATACGCAAATAATATACTGCAACAATTGTTAGGTCATAGAGTTTGTATTTAATCATGTCGCTCTGTGACGGATCTACACTGAAATACATAGTTCCCATTTGTTTCCGTTGCACCGAATTGTGCTAGATTTTCGTAAAGCAATGCATATCTATACAACGTGCCTTGATATGGCAAAACTATTAGGTATGACTCATTGCGTATTATTAGGATTTACAAGTGGAAAATGAGTGTGAGGCTTCTGCGGATTTGACGGTGGATAGTGGCAGCGTTTCAGGCCTGTAATGTTTTCATCGGTAAGTGGCGAGAACTTCTTGATGTGCTAGATGCGTCTAAGAAAGTGTTCTGAGAGATTGCCTACTATGCATTCATTAATTGTTTTGCCTTAGTTGGAGCGTGAAATCAACCTTTCACTCTACCTTCAATAAGAGTTTGTGATTGGCGAAATTCACACTTGGCATTGTGCTTGTTAGCTTCTGTGATCACGTGCATGTAATCTGTCTTGCATTATGATGCAGCTCTTAGCTTTTTGCTATTCCTTCCTTTTCTCTCTTTCTCATAGCTTCATAATATGTGGTGTGGATACATAAGTGCATTGTCTGCGAATAATTGCGCCTGTAGTTAACATAAATTATCATCCTGAACGTACATTCTTCTTGCTTCTTGAAATGCTATCTACAGACCGTTGCATACAACTTTCACTTTTTATAGAACTGCTTTGTTTTAGTATTTATTCGTTATTATAGGATTATATGAGATGGAAGTGCGTCAATATGGAAAGAAAATAAAATCTTTTGTATTTTTAACACAAGAAAAGCTTATGGTTAATACGATTCAGAGACAATTATTTTCAACGATGACAGACAGACTTGTACTCTGAAATATCTGATTTTACATTTCAGTTCTTCACATTGGGATGA
The DNA here is from genome assembly GCF_043290135.1 of Rhipicephalus microplus. NCBI lineage: Eukaryota > Metazoa > Arthropoda > Arachnida > Ixodida > Ixodidae > Rhipicephalus > Rhipicephalus microplus. The sequence goes on from NC_134702.1 coordinate 225,715,267, forward strand.
CGACGGAAATACATTTGTATTTCCAAGTTTCGGATCTCTTCGTGACACCATAATGTGGGATCGCCCAGTGACATCCGCAGTGTTTAAGCAAATTCTTCATATTTTGTTTCAAGAGATGGTAAAGACAACAGTGTAAGTGAAAAAAACTTGATTCCCTGTTTTCTATTGTCATGCTTATTAGGGCTCATTTACATAGCCTCAAATATTGCATCCATAAATTAAATTATGCAACAAAACATTCAGCGACATATATATATATATATATATATATATATTATATGTCCATGTTGACAACGCTCTTGTTGTGGCATATCCAATGCCTTTTTTCACGAGGGCTAACTGACCCATTGAAATAATACTCCCAATATATATATATATATATTTATATAAATACAAGGTCTTGACACGCACGCTTCTCTACATCAACGTAACCTAAAACATTCAGTGAGTAAACTGCTGCGGATGTTTGCGTATTCTTTGAATGTAATTAGAAACGATAATAATCTCCACTGTAAAAGACAACTTCTGAGCAGCAGTTTTTGTGAAGTCCATTGCGTTTTCTGAATTGTAGCAATCGTGAGTAAGGAACATGTTGTGGTTCAGTTGGCCCTCCTGACGAAGCCTGCGTATTTCGTTCTTGCAGGGTCCCAACGCGACACTTTTATAACAAGGTAAGGATTCAACTTCAGGAAGAGTACCCACAGTTGCAAGATGCTATAGGGAGAGGCATCGTAAGAAAAATTTGAATCATCATTAACAGTAATCAGTTTCGAAGCTATAGATTTCTTGCTTGAGAATAGTGCTGAAAACAGTTTAAGTGTATGCGGTCAGGGTACAGAAATTAAAAAAAATCTTCGTCAAAATGTAAGGGGCTGTCTCAAAAAGGGCAAATTTATACTTATAGCTCCATTTTCTGCCATGTCATTTAATTAAAACATAGAAAATATTTGCTTATTTCAACCCTGATTTCTGCCCTGTTGCCTATAAGTCACATAATATTTTGTGCTGCTAAGCTAGTGAATGTGAGTTCGATTCCCTACCACAGCATTTGGCTTTCTATCGGGGAAAAGTGCACGTGCCAGTTTAGATATATTCCCCTAGTAAAGAATCCTAGTGAGTCGAAATTAATCCTGGGACACCCACTCTAACGTGCTCCATAACCATATATGCCTCAAAAACCTCGTCGCTATTATTACTACTCTTACACGTGCCATATGTTTTGTGTGTATGAATAAACAAAGATACTCATACTTCTAGGACTCGCGGAGGTGCTCGCTTTGTATGAAATTCGAAAACCAGTGGCGAAGTCTACCTAAAGACTCTTGCGTTGTGGAGAACCGTACGAAGTTTGCTGCTTCTCGCAATACAGATGACAACTGTACATGGGAACTCAAGCGGCACAAGAAGCGCACGATGATGAGTGACAGTGAAATAACGAACACATTTTCCGGCTTGCGCAATCGTTATAGTATTTGCAATTTTGTGTATATCCTGTAGCTGGTCGAAGAAAATACTATTTTTTGGTAATAATGAGACGAAATTGAATAATGGAAACTCAAGAGCAAATTCAGTGCTACCCTAAATGAAATGAGACAAAAAATAGCAGCCATAATATTATATTGCTGTTATAGAGATGAAAAAAAAAGCTTAGTGGGTCAGAAAAACAGGAAGAGTATAACATGTGTTATAAAAAAGTGTCTCAAAGTACAAAAATTGGGGAAGCGTGATATTTGTTTTCTGCATCACACTTACCATAGCTGCGGACCGTTTACAAAAAGACATCATTTTGAGTATTACTTAAGGAGATGAAAGCATCTAGCTTTTCAATATGACAGATTAACTGTCGAACAGCAGCTACTTGGAACGTGTCTACCTATATACCAGCCTACATATCTGTGCTCTGGTGATGGGTACTTTAACTAGGTATAGACCATAATTGGTACTAGTGGGGGTGGGCGGGTGAGCGGGTTTGACGATCGAGCCTATGTAGTCATGATATGAATAACCAGAGTAACATTGCCGTGATTTTCGAGAATTCGGGACACATTTTTGATTCACTGGTATACTCCTTGATAATATGTAGAAGAAATGAAGCCTGGCCGGCCACGCAATGCAAAGTACAGGCAACCGGTGGTAAGTTAGAGTACCAGAGTGGGTTGTATTTAAAGGACACAGATGCTGAAGATGTCAGGAAGGTAGAAGTGTCGACGAAATTAAAAAAAAGCCTAGAACGAGTGCTGCCGTCAGTAAGGTAAGGAAAGAAGAGAGATGCACACACACATTTCAGTTGATCTGTTTACATTTAGAGCAAACAGAAAAAGAGTATACAAAAAAAGGTACTGGGTTCTATGTTACATCTCCAACGACATAAACTCATTTTTTTAGAAAAAACTCGCTCATTCTGTCCAAAGGAGGAAAACGTGTTACATTGACTCAAGTTTTCAATGTTTCTAAGCTAGAACTCTTCTAGAATTTTTTTCCTTCGACGCATTGTTTTTGTTATAAATCATTGCTGTTGTAATAAATTGCAAAATGTAATACCAATTGCATAAATATGTACCCACTCCTGTGTAAACCTTCGCATGGAATTCGGCACTAATGAATCAATCAAATAAATAAATAAATTATTTAGCAGCCTATAACACAATCTAATTTTGCTGGGCATAAAGAAGTATCCGAGTTAACGTTCGTTTATTTTTCTAATTGAAATATAATGACACCACAAAATTTTGGGGGGAGGTCCGCAATCATCATTTTTGAGAGAATGAACATGCGTTTCTTACCTCACCATTTCTTTCACTTCCTACAGAACATTGACATCTCTGGCTTCCCTAGAGAGGATTAGAAGAGCCTTGAAAAGCACGAGGAATAGCTGTGATCTCAGGCTCTCAGTGCAGCGCCAGATGAATAGTAACTTAGTGCAGCGCCAGATTATAAATTATTGATCAGAGAATGAACTTGTTTGACTGCGTACCGAAGACTCTATAAAACTGCAGACATGAGTATTGCCAGTGTTACACACAAATATCCATATCTGACTGACAATAGAAGAGTAAGCTGGGCTTTTTTTTTTATTAAATTTACTAGAGAGGGAGTGTTGGAGGGGGAAATTCTCTGCTTCTTCTCTTTTTAGCAAAATGACTGACATTCTTGGGCTCTTTACACTACTTGTACCCGTCCTTGCTGCTTAGATATGCCGCACGCTGCATTCCTTTATTACTCCTATAACCCATAGCTCTCTCTAATGAGGAAGGCGAACAATACTTTGACTCCTAGCCATCTCCTGGTAATATTAGTGTGTTTACATTGGTTATAAAAGGTTTAGTCAGCGGAAGTCATCTAAATTTCGCGAACTTGTGTTACAAATGGCGTTAAGACAATTCTTCTGAAAATGTCGTTTGTCTCCTCATTGCGAATTATATTTCTATATTAAGTAAGAACGTTTTACACTGAGCAAGAACAACTAGTAACACTTTTTCAGTTCGCTAAATTTATAGCACTATTTATACACTCATGCTTCAAAACTTTTAGGTATGCCATCTTTCCATTCTTACTTACGTAATGTTTGTCTGTATATGCGTCACTTAAAAACAGTGAAATAATAGGCAGGGCAAGGCAATATGCGAAGTTTATCAACTTGTCAAAGAAAAAACACTAGATATCTAGTATGCTTATCCAGTTTATAAGTAATACTAGGCCTACAGAAAAGGTAAGAAATTCAAGAACACATCACTGCATTCAGACCAAAGCGTCCTTTGCACCATGTCGTGTCTCAACTGAAAATACATGTATTCCACAATGCGAAACAAATTTACTGGCTTCCCTGTAATTGTCAAGCCAGCGACTGGTTACATCAACAAAGTGCTGTTTGCGAAACGTTTCCTCCAGCGCTGTTGTCAGTTCAGTGATTTTCTTTAGGGTGTCTGTTCCAAATTTAATCATTGTACCAGTCTTCTCTACTTACATTTAGTCGACACTTCGCTGTCTGAACATTTTTAGTGCTGTTAATTATGTCATCAAAAAGGTGAGGGCGAAAAAACTGAAAATGTGACCACAACTGTGGGGCGTGTAACACTGCTGCATTTTGTCGTTGTGGAGTGAAAGTGCAGTTCAATTTATGTGCTTGTTGAAAAACTGCTCAAGTACTATTTCACTGGTTTTTTCTACAGTTCGTTTCGGACTTTAAAAGGATGACTGCAATTGATGCAAAGGAAAAAATCAAGCTCGCAATTGATATGCTTCTTTTTCTGGCACGCAAACTTGTGGTCGGTCATGATGACGTGTTTGAAGAAATTGTGGCTGCAACGCGACTACACCGGGAGGTAACGTACTTCGAACCAGACGTAAGTTTACAAAAACTCTTTGAAAAGTGGACAATCTTTCACATCTTTTATTAAATAGAGTGAATTATGGTGATTGAAATGTGGCTGAGCATTGCTGTCAGATTAGGTGCATGAAATCACGTTTGCAGCGCTGGGGGTTTAAAAGCACGCGAATGTCAAGCGCAGCTACAAATGTAAAATAGAGAACAAAGAAATTGTTCAGTTTTGATGCCTCTAAGAAGGCAGCCAGAATTGTACTGATTACTGAGTTGTCACAATTACTTGAATCGTTCCAGGCGTGATCAAAGTCAATAAATATTTCAATTTTTTTGCAGACCTTTCGCTCTGGCCACATTCAAGATTATTTTATCTCATGTAAAAAAGAAAGCTGCCATATTGTCAATCTTTTTACATGAATATGTAAGTTTCTTGCACTTTTGAATAATACTAAAGTTTTGAACGTTGTAACTAAAAAATGCTTTTCACACGGGCTTTACGCCATTAGGAATTTGATTGTAAGGTCAGTTCAGGTTTTTGTTAATTCAAACCTTAAGCTGTAGTCTTACACTTCACCTCAATTTGAGAAGTAGCTATAGGCTGGAAAACTACCTTATCTGGATCATATGAAGTAATTGGAAAGAATAGCTTGTATGGCTCAAGTTCAGCATAATGTCAAATACACGCCGTTTTATACAATAGGCACCACAAATTCTTTTTATAAGATGCTGCCAGAACAGGACGAACATTCTTTCAAGAGAATTGATATTTGCTCTCATCGCAGGACTAGACAGTGCCACTGACGCCCTGTGTAGTATACTCCGGCCCCACCCTAGCCCAAGCTCAGGTCTTCCACCTCCACGTGGATGACGAAAACGTCTTCCACGTCAGCAATGCGAAAGAATGAACGACCGCACTGATGAGGGCATTTTTTTTTATTTTCATCATTGTCTATGGCCGCAAGGCCTTCAATACAACCACACTGCTAGAGCGGCTATTTCTCGGCATGAATGAAACCTCACAGAGAGTTGTTGCTACAAAGTTTGTCAACAAAGTTGTTGAGGCACTACGGTGCTGAAATTTCAGTGTCATATTTCTGAACAACGTTTTAATTTTCAAATCATGTTGATTGCGTAAATATTTTGCTGAGTTTTAGCTGGCTTATTTCATGCCGAACGTCCCATTTTTCGGTTACCACATGAAATGTATTTGAAAATAATTGTGCTGATTTACTGCATTCAAAACGGTAAGCGGCTACAATATTTCAGAGAGAACAATTTTCGGTCACACGCCTGCCTTTTTGATTTCTTATAATATCGTCTGGGTGTCATATGCCTCCAAAAATTAAGCGAAAATTTGCATTTATTTATTGCATAGCTGCACTTTTTCCACAAACTACGCCCAGATGACCTTCATGAAAGTTCACAAAGCAGCTATACGTGGCCAAAAAATTTTGTGTCAAAAATATTCTATAGGAGTTCTCTGTTTCCGATGCAGCAAATGAGCAAGATTTTTTCAAATATAATTCAGATGGTCGCCAATATAGCTGGGAGATTTGACGGGGAATTACCCAGTTGTTTTATTGGCTACAATTATGCATTGCCTCTTTCTTGTTCCACCGCGGTGGTCTAGTGGCTAAGGTACTCCACTGCTGACCCGCCGGTCGCGGGTTCGATTCCCGGCTGCTGCGGCTGCATTTCCGATGGAGGCCAAACTGTTGTAGGCCCGTGTGCTCAGATTTGGGCGCACGTTAAAGAACCCCATGTGGTCTGAATTTCCGGAGCCCTTCACTACGGTGTCTCTCATAATCATATGGTGGTTTTGGGACGTTAAACCCCACAAATCAATCAATTGCCTCTTTCTTTTAGTTTTTGTGTGTCCAGGCTAAGTTTTGTGTTTATTTTTAGCTCATTGTGCTTCCCAATTTTTATTGGTTTCATCAGGTATTCGCTTAAGTTGTATGTTAAAAACCTGCATTTGTTTGCATTTACATCATTTCTCGTGACTGATTCTTACATTTCGGGAAATACAAAACAAAAACCACTGTTATTGTAAACATTTCGAAGAGTAATCAGTATATAATAGCGTGTACATCATTTTTCTTGACTTACGTATATGAAGGCGTATATTCTGAAACCGCCCTCATGGCGCATATTTGAAAGTATATATATATATATATATATATATATATATATATATATATATATATATATATATATATATATATATATATATATATATATATATATATATTCGTGTATTTCATTTCCAGTCAGTGATTGTGTACATCAAGGAGCATACTGAACAAAAACAACTGGGATTGTAGATGTTTTAAAGAATTATCAGTATATACTTGCGTGTATTTCTTTCTAGTCACCGATTGTGCACTTGAAGGAGTTCTAAACTGAAAACACTATATTGTATGTTTTGAAGAATTCTCAATAACGTAAAACTGATAAAATATATTTAAACATTTTGAGCGTAGCGTCTCAGGTTTACGTATATGTATGCATACATATATGTATGCATGTTACACGTCTGGTGACCAAAATGTGTGTCAGTAAAAAGTATACAGGAATGGCACGGACTGCTGCATGTGTTCTAGTTTCTGAACGAATGAATCCAATATGCAAGGGCAACAAAAATTAGTTTTCCGTAGGGTGCTATATGCATGTATTTACTGCAAAACATATTGTATCAACATGAGTTCATGCACGATTTCAGGCGCTATAAATTTCTTTGCTCACTCATTGAATGGAGCTCGACAGTTGGCACACCATCGCCAATCAGGACCAGTTCCTTCAAGTACTGCGTTATTCCTGCATACTGACATCTATAAGTGCACTCTAAACAAATACTGGCACCCCTGCCAAGGGCCCTCAACGCCCTTGTACACCCTTCGGGCACTCTGCTCAATGTGTGTTTAAAAGTGAGGGACCTTGAAGGCACCCTTTTTAAGGGTGTTTCTGTAACACTCTACAGTTTTTTACATGTACACCCTGTTCTTAGGGTGCATGTCAAAGCACGCTTTTTGGAAAGTGCTGAATTAACACCCTTAATGTGTCGTCCATAGAACAAGCTCATTTACAAGTGTTTGGTTGCAAAAAGTTTTACTGCGCCATAATACACGTGTCACTTGATGTCGCCTCGCTAGGAACGCAACTCTGGCAGTTCTTGCAAAATAAAATACCTGAGCCATACTTTAATTTAGCAGTCTAAGTGCGCGTGACGTTCAACTGCACAAATTTTCACCTTCGACATGCATCCAGACGAGCGCCGCACACTAAACCAATTACCACCCTTAAGGGTATAAAAGAGCTTGTCGCCAGACCAGCACTCTTTACTCCCTAATGGGTGTTCGAAACAGGAATCTGAGAAAGTGTACAGAGCTCAGCAGAGCTCAGGTAAAATTTCAAAGGGTGTAATGAGTGCATCCGTGTGAAAAGGGTGCTCTAATGCCATAACACCCTTTTAAATAAGTGCTAGAAGAGTGTTAGGCATAGACGGACCGGTGGGTCAAATCTAGGGTCGACGCTGGAGATGGTTGGAAATGCAGGATGCTCTATACTTTGTAGACCATGCTGGTTGAAAGGCCACATACACTTTGTAATACTTGAACAGATGGGCGATGTCGTTCTTTCCATTTTGAACACGTGCACTGTGCGACCGGCACTCCACAGAGTGCCTGTCAAAGGCACTTATAAAACTAACATTGAAGCAGAGTGACAGCTCTAAGTGGGGCTTCTGCAGCATCGTCTTTTAAAGCACCATGGTTCTGCAATGAACGTACTATTAGGTTGGCTGCAGTGTTCGGCTGTTTCTATGTGTAGGCAAATTGAGAATCCGGCACTGTTATCGACAAGTGCTGCAGTTGTGCCTTCTGTCCAGGTGTTGCTCCTCAGGCTCTTTGATGCTCTGGATTGAATACGCCGCACTTACTGCACTTCTTGAGAACAGTGCTGAATTTTCTATAAGCATGCACTGTTGTGAGAGCAAAGAGCTTCACCAAAAAAAGTGTGATTAGGTAAATCTGGCGTTGTCTAGCAATCAACAAAGTGAAGGCCCCGCTTACAGCTATCTGTACGTTTGCACGCAATTTATACAAGCACCCTCGAGAAGCACTCAGCAGAGCGTCGGCTGCATGGCGAATGTTCACAGTGGAAGTAGACAATATGTATTATATATTTTAAAGCAAGCTATATTGAATAATCTGTCTTTTTGTTTCAATGTTGACGAAACTTATCCCAGAGGGCGTATATAGCCTATGCTACCCATTTCTGAACAAGAATGCACGTAATCTATCCAAGGCTCCATCCTGCACACAAGCATACCCAATTTGTGGATGCCTGGTCACCATACAGATATATAAACCTGCAAATTCAAAAAATTTGTAAGGTTTGAATGCTGGTGATCATTTCAACAGCCATATATTTACTTTAAAGGACATGCAGATAACATGCACTAAATGCAGCACTTGGCAACATTGCACTCCTTTAAATTGTGTGGCACACGTGAGCTTTTCTGCAAGTGAGATTGCAAGATATAAAGCTTGAAAGAAAATTTACGAAAAATAAACAAACTTGAGGCAAATAGTCACATAAACTCTTTTTTCGTACATTTCATATAAATTATAAAGATTGACAATAATATTAAATATGAGCTAAGACATACAGCACCTATTGCAATGGTGACATCCGTATGAGGATCAATTTTCTGTTTTCTTAATTTATTTGTTATGAATAGACATCTTTTGTGCGACTCTTTTTTTACTCTTAACATTCTGACTTCCACTCTTGCGCAATATGTCAAAAATGAATTATTTCCAACAATAAAAATTGAAGTTCGAGGCACCAAAAGTCTTAAGGTACATACATGGTGATGCTGTTGCCAGTGTGCACATAGTCGATAAAGAAAAGGAAGAGCAAAGTAGGTGTGTGGTAGAACATGTGTGCTTTATAACATGCCTTTTTCATCATGCTAAAATACTTTACTACAAACTTGTCCATGGTTTATTTACAGCTCCCCCTTTATATATGTGTGTGTTTCTACACTTGTGCTATACAAAATCAGAACAGGTAACGCAAGAGGTATTAAATTAATATATTATGATTATTCAATAACTTGGACATTACTAAATGACAGCTGTTCACATTTGGATGCACAGTCTTCAGCTGCCTATGCGACTTTAGTTCCTTCGACAGAAGTGGTGTCAGGGCGATGCTTGTCTACAGCACATCCATACTCTGAGGCCTAAAATAAAGCAAGAAGCAATCACTAAGAGTTTCACAAGACAGAGTGTCCCAGATGCTACCGGCTCCATCATGCTGGAGTCTTCTTAGTTTTGTGTTAGGAGAAGTCAGCGTCAGAATCCATTTTGTTTCCAACCATAAACACGGTTGTTGAAGTGCCCCAGGCGAAGAGCTGTGTAAGCAACATGACAACACCTGGAGGCCTAGAGACGGTAGCGCATACAACAGATTTCACGTACAAAAAGAAATGACATTGTAGAAAGGAAATATAAATATTGCTATATAGAAGGAACATTCAAGGACTAATTCAGCATGATGCACACATGAAACATTTGTTAGGTTGAGTAAAAAAGCTATTCAACAAGTAATCACGCACATTCAATTTGAACAAACTGAATGGAGCACTCAAGCTTATTAGGGTTTTAAAAGATTAGTGAGTGCCAATAAACAACATTCTAGTCTAGCTGTGCTGTATTGTGTTATGCATGTGGTACTAGCGCTTGCCTGTTATGTATGCTGTAGTCATGAATGCATTTTTGTTCTTAATACCTAAAACATAATACTTTGAACTGTAGCAATTTTTTATGTTCAAATAGATAATTGTTTATAGTAGCTTTAGAGTTACAAGCTAGTTACTACAATTTCGGCAGATCCCATGTAGCTTGGGAATCTTTGTTATGCGAAGCATGCGGAGACAAGGTGAATATACTTTATTTTTATTGGGCGATATGTTATGAAGTGGCACTCATTATATGTACAAACCCATGCACACACATACGTTAAATGGCCACATCTATTTTATTCTGTTATGGGAAGATGTTACACCTGTGATGATATTAGCAGTTGTTTGCAGTTGCGTAACAATGTCAACAGAGGCATAGATATTTTCCACACTAAAAGTAGTAAGCTGGTATGAGGCACTGGTGTTCGCGCTGAGACTCGCGAGGACGGTAGCCCTCAACACTGCTACACAAATACCTCACAGGATCGCGCCTCACTACAATTGACGTTAATTACACATGACGCTTATATCCTAAGAGTACATATGTAATTGTTATAAAATTTGATAACCAGGACTCCAGCAAAAGTTGAATTTACCCGAACATTACGGTCAATTTGAAAAGTATAACCGAAGCCGGGCATGACTCTGTGGCAAAATACTTGATTGCCAAGAGAATACTAGGGTTCGATTCCTACACGGACAAAAATTTGTTTTTTCGTAATCGCCTGGTCATTTCTCCATATGTCAGTCTTTTCGCATCGTTCATGGTAGATATAAAACACCTTTTACCTGTGGCACATATTCGCATACAAGTGGCACATACTAGTATCCGGGTATGTGGCACTGTTTTTGGAAAACAATGACGTATGTGACGAACTGTGACATAATTCATGTCATAACCAGCGTGTCATATTTGTCAACCCATCTTACCCTCCTGTACTAATTCTCGTGTACTCTAAGTCAAGGGCGTCATGATGACAGCTCCCAGATTTAGGCGGCCAGTTACGAGAGATATGCAGATTGACGCCAAAAGTGCTTGCAGTACGCTAAGAAATGCTGCGGACCTAAAAGAAATTTGAATGTCATCAGCACACATGATCAATTTCGGTGAATCAGTTATCATGTAACCCCTTGGTCACCCCGTATTTTACACAACTAGCTGGAGACATCAAGTCACTGATGTTCTAACACTGCTTCCAGATGCACAGCTTTTCATGAGTTCAAAGGCAAGATCAAGTGCAGCATAATCATGCAGATTAGACACAAGAATATTGTGAACACACAGTCAAATGCTTTTTTGAAATCGATAAATAGTCCAACGCTCAAAATGAAAAGTTTGTTTTTTATGTTGCTGAGAATTTTCTTTTTAAACTGCAGTGATGCCATTTCGGTAGACTTTTCTTTCCAAAAGCTCAACTAGATGATGCCCTCGCTATTTAGTCAAAAGGTTAACGAGCCATTCATTATTAACAATCTCAAATACTTCGGACAAGACAGGCAGAACGAATATCAGCCGGCATTACGCCGTTTCGCTAACAGCTTCACTTTTATACAAGGGCATCAATCACACAAGATCCAGAGAAAAAAACATATCTGTTTCTAGCATTTTAGTAACTACACTTGGCAACAAGTGGGCTATCATACGAGCAGCATGCTTAAAAGAGACGGCACTCTGCCCATCCAAGCCATCAGCGACGTTATTTCTAATTCCACAAATAAAAATCGTGACTTACAGTTCATCAACCACAGAGATAGTAATTGAGTTGGCTAGTGCTTAATGAATGAAAAGCTGCGCACCAGTATAACTACTGCCTGAAATCAGAGGCCCGTAGTCGCCGCCAACAGTGGACAACAACACGTTCGTTTTTCTTAGGGTTTCTACATCCGTCTTTTGATAAACAAAAGCTGCAATGTTAATTCGACACTTTACTATAGCCTTGTTAGATTAATTCTTTCCTTCGATAATTTTCTTACATCGAAGTACATTCTAGCTTCCATAGAGAGACTAATTGTAGAAAATGTTCGCTTTCTCTAAGTCATTGCATTATGACTTGAATTCTGCAAGCAAAACGCATTAAGTGATAAAATAAACCGACGATGACCTTTGTTTTTATTCTCTAGTGCAAACTGGTTGGAATACAAGGCTTGCGTATCCTTTTTGTGTATTTAGTGTTACCTCCCAAAGAAAAGTGTTTTTAGAGCTGAGAAAACGACTATACGCGTAATCATGAGCACTTTTGATGATGTTTGGTGCTTTGTGGCGCAAGAGCCATTTGATGATCAAAGAGCGCCAGTTTACGAGGCAAGAGATGTGAACAATGATTGTGATTAGCGGCTGTATAAGGCCTTTGAAATTAATCGCCCTAAAACGGGTAGAAACATAGAAGTAATAAATTTATGACCCTGCCGTGAAACGTGTGTGGTGTTATTGTATGCCGAAAGTTTGCGATAATAAAAACCATGGTTGACATGTATGGCATTAGCACAAGTGCCTCAATAGTTCACACCCTTGCGTTGAAGGGCCGTGAGGCAAGTGCTTTGATGAGTGTAGCCACCGCAGCGGAAACCTCTCTGGATAGGTCGTGCTACGGAATGCCCAGGTATATGATATAAAAAGCACGAACTTAAAAAGTTCACAATGATTTATGTGTGAAAAGTGGTTCCCTACCGACGAACATTGCTGGATTAAGTGGTATTGTCTGTAGAGTAATAGAAAGTGTTGTTTTCTTAGCGGGTGTAGTTCTTTACACTGGATCAAAATGTGAAGAACGGTGAGCGGTTCTCCACATCTATCACACAAAGATTGGCAGCCACCGGCGTATGAGTGCGTAGTGTATGTATATCCTGTTCTTAACCTTGTAAGTACTACTTCTGTGTGGCGTGATTTCGATACTGGTGGCCAATGATTAGATTTGTGGGGTTTGACGTCCCAAAACCACCATATGATCATGAGAGACGCCGTAGTGGAGGGCTCTGGAAATTTTGACCACCTGGGGTTCTTTAAGGCGGCCAATGACCAGGTTGCGGCTTGATGACCTGCAATTCATTACTTGTGTGTGTGTGTCTCATGCGCTCTGCCAATAACCCCTGAGTTTTCGTTTTAGAAAAGGTTTTAAGCCGAGTGCAGGAACTAGTATCGATGTATCAGTAGCGGTTTTGTTGGCGTATCTAGCTAGCTGGTCCACTAAAACGTTGCCTTGTATTTCGCGCTGTCCTGGCACCCAGCAGAATGCGGCATGCTGCTTGGATGAGTAGACTGTGCATAACAGTGAATAAAGCGAGACAAGGACAGCTTTTGTGCTTTTTAAGTTTTCAGAGCTTTTACTATGCTCAGGAAAGCTGTATATAATATTGTCTTCTGTAGTTTTATTTGTTTATTGTGTTTAACGACCGCAAATATCGCACAACTTCGCGGGTGAAAATGCCTGAATCAGAGTGCAGAACGCTGGCTTCCGACAAGGATCGGCCGACGGCTCCGTACGAGACAGAGTTGTTGGACTTCGAAGCATCCGTGAGGAATTCAGGTTATGAATATTTCTGGTGTAGTTCTGGGAAGTATGTCTGAATATGTGCAATTGGTGCATGCTTCGTAACCTCCGCGAAAGACACGTCGCAATCTATCGCCTGTCACTGCCATGGTGGCAGGCATACTGCAGGAGCTAACAAATGGTGTTCAAGTGGCACACCGATTTCATTCGCTAGGCCCCTAAAACGAAGTGAGTAGGAGTGTCTCATAGAAGGCCGTTTCTCAAACGCAGCAAGCTTGACATGTCATTAATTGTAGAATGTGAAGGATGTTCCTTGTCTGCGTTCAGATTAAGATCATATTTAAGAGAGAGAGAGAGAGAGATAAATAGAGAGGAAAGGCAGGGAGGTTAACCAAGCTTGGTTCGGTTGGCTACCCTACTCTTGGGGTGGGGGAAAAGGGGAATAATAGAACGAAAAGAGACAGAAAAGAAGAGGAATAAGAAAGAGAAGCATAAAAAGTCAGCTCGAAACTACACAGCACGGCCTCGCACAGTTCTTTCACAAGCGGTCGTGAAGTTTGGTGTTCCTTAAAAAGTACAAGAGGGCTTTCGTGGCTTTGCGCGTATGGGAAGCCGTTGGCCAAGGTCCCAGGATCTTCTCTTCTGTAAGCGGCCGTGAATCCAGCTGACAGAGCTTGGCTTCCATAATACGTCGTTCGGTCTGGTATGCCGGGCAATGACATAGAATGTGCTCAAGCGTTTCCTCGCAGGCGCAGATGTTGCATGCCGAAGTGCTCGCCATTCCAAGGAGACGAGAGTACGAAGATCATATTTAAAATAAATGTAACATCTCTGTAGGTAGAGTGACCATTCGTTGAATTTCACGTATAGGCCCTCGACGGGGCTAGTGCGAAAAGCACCCGTAGAGAGGTGGATACCTAGACCATGAAAAAGGTTAAGCAGGTTTAGGACAGTAGCTGTCACAGACTGATAAGCTGTTGCCACATAGTTCAGGTGGGTAAGTATGAGCCTTTTATATAGATTCATTAGACACTTCTTTTAACTTCCCCACGTAGTACATGACAACACTGTTAGAACGTTCATGGCTTTTATGCACTTGTTTTCTAAATACTTGATGTGTGGTGTGAAGCTTAGCTGAGTGTCCAATATTAGGCCTAAGAACTTATGTTCAGTATTAGTAGTAGTAGTAGTAGTATTTTTATTTACAGTAAGCCGGATACAGAGCTCACTGCAGGGGCAAAGGGCTAAAGGCGAACAGCCTGACAAAGGCCCTTGTCCCTCCGCAGTCCGTGACAGTGCAAAGCTTAAACAATATATATATTCAATACATCGGTTTCAAGCGACCTGAAATTGTAAACACAAAATTCAATCATAAATAGCATAAGAAGTTTACATAACACATTTTAAGAATTAGAGGTCACTCTCGTTATAATTCACAACTAAACAATATCAATGAAACAACTCAAAAACAGACACAAAATGCATACGTAATGGAGTCTCATGCAGAGGCATGAGACTCCATTACGTAGTTTCGATAGTGTAGACCGGTGGTTATGAATAAGTTCTTGATTTGTTTCTTGAAAGTCGCACTACTAGCCCTAAAGTTCAACTGATCTGCAAGGGTATTTAAAACCTGAGGTACCTGGTAAGCAATACTATGTTTTCCATACTTGGTTCTTGTTCTAGGAGCTCGTTTCTTTTGTTCTCGCATACTGTAGTGTGGTCTTTCGGTGCAACTTTCTTCATATAGCTTAGTCTTTTGTATTAACTGAAGTAATTTAAAATGATATAATTGATCAATTCTGAGTATGGAATGTTTAATGAATAGTGGAGCAGTGCGCAAGTCTTGTAGATTCCCCCTGTAATTTTCAAAGCAGCGCAATATTTTCTTTTGTATAGTTATTAACTTATGGTAATTCCCTTGTGATGTCGTTCCCCAGACTAACATCCCATAACTTACTTTAGAATGGAAGAGTGCATAGTACATACTTATTTTTAACCTCAATGGGATTAAGTGCATTGTTCTAAAAAAACAACCAACTATTCGCGCTAATGCGGTGATCAGATGATTTACATGTGTATTCCAGTTTAATTCTTCCTGAAACCATACACCAAGAAACTTTTGTTCCCTAACATGTGCGATGCAATTTCCTTCGAATTTTACAGCTATGTTACTAATAGGTTTGTTTATAGGTCGGAATATCATATAGGTTGTTTTTTTTTTGCATTCAAGCGCAGTCCATTTTGCCTTAACCAATTTGAAAGATTGCTTAGATAATGATTTACACTGACCTCAAGTGATATTAGATTGTCTGATGAAAAGAAAACATTCGTATCGTCAGCGTACATTATAAGTTCATGAGAATGAGGTATATCGACAATATCATTTATATAGACAAGGAACAA
Organism: Rhipicephalus microplus; assembly: GCF_043290135.1. Lineage (NCBI taxonomy): Eukaryota > Metazoa > Arthropoda > Arachnida > Ixodida > Ixodidae > Rhipicephalus > Rhipicephalus microplus. The sequence goes on from NC_134702.1 coordinate 225,731,231, forward strand.
TAATGGCCCCAGTATAGACCCTTGGGGGACTCCTTGGTTCAACTTTATCTTTGCAGAAATAGTGTTATTCAGTTTTACATATTGATAACGATCTTCTAGGTAACTTTTAAACAGTTGTAGTGCAACTCCACGCACCCCATAACTTGATAATTTATGAATCAATGATTTGAATTGTATGGAGTCAAATGCCTTTTGAAGATCGAGGAAGAGCCCAAGAGTATAATTTTTGTTATATATTTTCGATTATCTTATCTTTGATATACAGTAGAGCTTGTTCTGTTGATTTATTTTTTTGAAAACCATACTGACTTTTTGTTATTATTTGGTGCTTATCAAAAAAGGATGCAAGTCTATCATAAATAACCCCTTCAAATATTTTTGATACTGTTGAAAGTACGGATATAGGTCGATAGTTCGCCAAAGTATTGATATCACCACCTTTATGTACTGCAGTGACTTTTGCTGCTTTTAGCTGCTCTGGAAATACACCGTTAGTGAGGGTGAGGTTGATAATATAGGCCAAGACATTAGATATCAATGGTGACACCATTTTTAACTCAACAGAACCTATCTCATCAATCCCTGATGCAACATTGTTTTTAAGTTTTCTAATTAATCTTTCTACTTCAACCGGATCTGTGAGGCGAGAAAAATAGAATACGGCAAAGGAGATTTATCAGAAGTTGGAGCATTATCTCGCTTTATTATTAGGAGCAAGACGCTGCCCGTGCAGTTGAATATCAGCTTCGGAATAGAGGCCTGTCTTCCTGGAGAAAAATACACGCGTGCTTTTTCTGTGCATTCAGCCGGAAACCGTTTTCTTCTGCCCAATTAGAGACTTTGTTCACACCAAGCTGAACCTGCCGCTCACACATGGCCAGATTGCTAGATCTGAAGCCAAGCTGAACGTCGTCGACTTATGTACAATAAGACATATTGTGGGTGATGGACAAGCGCAAGGAATATAATTTGACAATAAACAGTGAGCAGCCAAATTCACCTTGCAGCACACCTTTTCTTGAACAAATGTTTGTGACACAGCGCTGCCTACTCGAACGCGGATTGTCTGGTGGGACAAGTAAATTTTCATTACAGTAAACATTCTGCCAAGCTTGTCAAGGTAGAACATGTCTTTTAGTATTGCAAAGCGTCATGTTGCACCATATGCCTTTTCGATATCGAGGACCACAGAGAAAAAGAATGTCTTATGAACGAAAGCGTTTCTGATCTGTGCCTCTATACGAACAAGATGGTCAGTGGTGGATCCACCCTCTGGAAACACACATGAAAATCAGTCGAGCTAATTGTTTTTTTTTTCAAGAAAATGTACAAGTCGGCAGTTCATCATTTTTTCCAAAATTTTTTAGAAGCAGTTTGTAAGTGCAATAGGCCTTTGACTCAAAACAGACGAAGTGCCCTTGCCGTGTTTCAATATGGCACTAATATTAGCCGCTTTCCAGGAAGTAGGTATAGCTCCAGAGAAGCAGATAGCACTGTACAAACAAATTAAGATTCTTTGCGTTTCGATTGGTAGATTTTTTTAGCATTTTATACACCATACGGTCAGAACCTCGGGCAGGGTAACTGCAGAAATTTAGTGATGTTTGCAGCTCAGCTAACCTGGAAGCTCAGTTATATGCCTTGTATCTAATAAATTTGTGTTCGAGTTTCTGATTTTTTATTATTGTTATGTATTTTTGGAAAGCATTAGTATAGTGGGACGAGCTGGACACCCATTAGAAGTGTGCACCGAGGAAGTTGGCCTAATCTTCCAAAGTATCATTCTGTGTGTTCACGAGTGGGAGTAAGTGTACTTGTCTTCATGCTACTCTACCAACCCTTTTCCAGACTTTAGCCTCCTCTGTCTATGAAATCATCCCTGACAAGACTTCTGCAAGCTTTCCCTTCTGGCCTGCCGACGCATTCTTCTGCCTTGAGACTTAAAGCTACCAAAATGTTTGGCTGTTGGAGAGTTCCGAATCAACTTCCATTCTCTGTTTTGCTGTCAGCGCATGTTTCGGCATTCAGAATTCCACGACGGCACAAGTAGTTTTCTTGGCTGTCAATTCGTTTTTTTAGGTGCATTTTGTTGCAGCATCAATCAAAAACGCTGTGAAGAAGTTGACAGTGGCATCAATGCTCAAAGTAAATAGGTCACTTCAACCTAAAAGAGCGATGGTAATACACTCTTCTCCGTCGGCTCTGTTTATTAACCTTTTGGAAACCCGTGGTGGACACTCAGTTGCTGTAGTTGCGCTCAAAACTACGGGGAAGTGGTCACTTCCGTAAGGAATATTGATAACTTTCCACTGGAGTAGAGGCACAAGAGATGGAGATACTAAGCTTAGGTCCATGGAGGAGTTGGTGTTATTAGCGACATTATAAAGGTCGGTTGTTTTGAATTTAGAAGACACGCGCTCGACGAGAGCAGGAACTGATCAATTACTCGATCTCGCGCGTCGCAACGAGAGTCACCCCTTAGCCTGCTATGTGCATTGAAGTTCCCACGGAGAACATAAGGCTCCGGATGTTTGTCAATTGAAGATTGTAAATCAAGTTTTTGTATCTGATAGCTTGCAGGGATGTAAACAGTGCAAATTGTGATCAGTTTATTAAAAAGAACCGCTCGAACAGCCACTGCCACAAGGGACGTTTGGAGTTCTAAGTGTGTGCATGCAATCCCTTGATTTTTTTATAATGGCAACACCTTCGGATTATGCCATGGCATCATCATGGTCCCTTCGGAAAATTACGTATTTACGGAGAAAGTTGGCGTGTTTTGATTTTAGGTGTGTTTCTTGTACACACAATACGTTTGGTGAGTGTTCGTGTAAATGTTCTTGGACGTCGTCATGGTTTCTGAGAAGGCGCCTGACGTTCCATTGTATAATTTGAGTGTTCATGGTGAGTGTAAAGTAATGCTGTGTGTACGAAAAGCGAGTGGCTGTTTAGGTGAGGAGCTTCAATTCCAGTTACAGGGCCATCACCAGGCCCTGCTATCTGCTTTTTTTTTGGCGCGCTCCGAAGAGCCACGCCGCTCTTTCGGCGCCAAGGGAACCAATCTATTCATTGCCTCTTCGGAGGCACAGGATGCCCGCGCGTGCGAGCTGGTACTTGTGATTCTGGGCCTCACCTGTTGAGGCGAGGCTTTGAGACCCGAAGACCCCGGAGTCTCTGGTCCCTGTTCGCGAGTAGGTGGAGTAGTCTGCACTACAGGCGCCTTGAGAGCAGGTGCCACAACCGCCAGCTCGCTACGCGTGGCCCGTAGGAGTGACGGGGGCTGGTGCGGTGGTGCCCCTGACTCGCCACAGCAGCACATGTAGATCGATAGAATGGTGAGACTCTTCGCCGTGCTTTCATAAATAAAATCTTCTTATTCCCCTACAATGTCATTACCTCTTTTTTTTCGTCCAGTATGCACAGGGGCGTGAATATGCGGCATGGTTTTCTTCACAGTTTACACAGTGTGACGGTTGCTTGCAGTTCTCAGACACGTGGCCTAGGACTTCACATTGCTCACAACTCTGGTGACCACGGCAGCTTCTAGAGCCATAGCCATTCCTCTGGCATCGGAACAACGAGGGTTTGTTATGTACGGCCTGCGAGAGGTCTTCATGTACCCTCTTTGAATGGATTCCGGCAGTTTACTGGAAGTAAACGTGATTATTAAGTGTTTCGTAAGTGTTTCCTTGTTTGTTATCCCTTCTGATGATAATTATCTGCACATTACTCACAATTTGGCTCTTTCATCCTCTTCAAAAGTTTAGTTTAGGTCAGGTTAAGTAAGTCTGCATCAGACACCACCACTCCACGAGTTATGTTCATTGATCTGTGTGGTGTTACAGTGGTTGGTACATCACCTAAAAATGAGAAGCCGTCTAGCTTTACCATTTGTTCTTTGTCCCGAATTTCAATGTGGAGATCTCCAATAGCCATTTTGGTTACTTTGTATCCAGCCCCGAAAGTGTCGGTAAGACACCTGGCAACTAAGAAAGGATATACGGTCCTGGCTTGCTTTCCAGTTTTCTCCTACTCAATATTGTGGAAGTGAGAAAATGTATCTATTGGCTGGTTGAAAAATGTATGTCAATGGTGCATACCCGCTTTCGGTCTGTACGATCAGTAAGTAGGGAGAATGCTCCATGCATGCCAGTCTTATTTTTATTCAGCAGCATTGGATGCCACCCTCCGCGGAGCACAATAAGGGGTCGCTGCAAGTTTTCAGATGCCGAACCCTTGCATTCATAAGCAGTACAACACTGCCATAATCCAATGCGCCTAGACCAAGGTAGGCTATTTGCACATGATGTGTAGGGCTTAATGGCGCAAGGGCCAATTGATGGCTAAAGAGTGCCATTTCAGTGACTAGAGATGTGGACAATGAAATGGTCCATGGATGCATAAGGGTCTTAACATTCCTCGCGCTAACGGGGGTAACAACATAACTAATAAAATCATGACAGTGGCGTAATATGGATAGTAAAAATAGGTTACTTAAGGTTTTGATAATAAAAGGATGTGTAAAACTATTTGGCACTAGCACAAATCCCTCATCAGTGTCCTTGTGTCCAAAGGCCGCGAGGCACGTGCTTCTTAATGTAGCCACTGCAGCAGCAACCTCTCTTGAGAAGTCACGCTACGCAATGCCTGGGTATATAACATGGTAGGAACGGACATCTCTTAAAAAAGCTAGCAACAATTTATGGGTGAATAGTAATTCCCTACCGACAAACATTGCAAGGTGTAATGGTATATGCTGTTGGTAGGGTAATGGAAAGTGTTGTCTTCTTAGAGCGTCTAATTGTTCACACTGGAAAATGTGAAGAACTGATAGTGCTTCACCGCATATGTCACACAATGGTGGATCGCCACTGAACAAAAGATATTAGTGTGTCGTGTAGGTGTCCTATCCTGAGCCTCGTTAGTGTTACCTCTGTACGAGGTGATTTTGATACTGGCAGGCAATGACCAAGGTTTGGCGTAATAACGTGTACCTTGTTTTGTATGTGTCTATCCCACTTGCTCTGCCAGTAGTCCCTGGGCTTTCGTTTGAGAGACGGTTTAAGATCAAGGGCCGGCATTGATACGGGTGAAGTGGCACTGCTTTCGTGGACGGATGCAGCAAGCTGATCCGCCATCGCGTTGCCTTGGATCTCACGGTGCCCTGAAACCCAACACACTACGACATATTGTTTGCGTGTGCAGAGTGTGCATAAAATGAAGTAAAGTGAGATTACGACAGGGTTTTTTGTTTTTTAAGAGTGTGCAAAGCCATTTCCACACTGAGGGAGTCCGTATAAATTACTGTTTTGTGTAGTTGCAGTTGGTTGATGTGTTTAGCGGCCACAAGTATCGCGTAAGCCTCCGCTCTGAAGATACTTGTGTCTGGATGTAGAGGGTCAGCCTCCAAAAAGGATGGGCTGACAGCAGCAGAGGACACAGAGGAGTTAGTCTTAAAGGCATCTTTAAAGAACAGGACGGGTGTATTTATGTTGAAGTTCCAGGAAGTATGTTCGGATATGGGCAATGGGCACGTGTTTTGTAATTTCTAGAGAGATACATCGCATTCTATAGTCTGCCACTGCCACGGTGGCGAGTATGCTACAGGAGCCAAAAAACTGTGTTCAAGTGACACACCAGTTTCCTGAGCTAGACCCTTGAAGCGGAGTGAGTAGGGCTGCCTCTTTAAAGGCCTGACTTGAAACAGAATGGCACTCGACAAATCATTATTAGTGAGTATGAGGGGTGCTTCTTGTCTGCTTTCACCCTAACGAAATATCCAAAGGACATGTAAGTTCTCTGCACATGAAGCGACCACTCATTTGACTCAACGTAAAGGCTTTCTACGGGGCTGGTGGGAAAAGCACCCGTAGAAAGGTGGATGCCCAAATGGTGCATGTGGTCCAGCATCTTCAAAGCCCTTCGAGTCGCAGACTGATAAACAACGGCCCCATAATCTAAGCAGATGTCAATGAGGCTTCTATACAGGTTCCTGAGATATTGCCTGTCACTACCCCAATTAGTATGTGACAACACTTTTAGAACATTCAAGGCTTTTAAACATTTTGTTTTAAATACTTGATGTGCGGTACGAAGGTCAACTTGTTGTCTAAGATTAAGCCTAAGAATTTATGCTCCGCATTAACAGACAAACGTTGACCGTTCAGTTCAATGTGGGGTTCTGAGTGCATGCCTCTCTTTCGGGAGAACAAGACACACGTGCTTTTTCCCTCTGCCCATTTGGAGACCTTGTTTACACCTAACTGAACCTGCCGCTCACACATTGCCAGATTGCATGACTTAAAGCCAAGCTGGACGTCATCGACATATGTACAATAGAACATGTTACGGAGGATGTACAGGTGCGAGGAATTCATTTTGATAATAAAAGGTGTACAACTAAGTACACCACCTTGTGGTATTCCCGTTTCTTGGACAAATGTGATTATGGAAAGCATTCTACCGCGCACACCCACGTGATACAAGCCTTTTAATATGCCAAAATGTCATGTTGTGTCGGATGCCTTCTCTAGATTTATATTGAGAAACGCAGATAGGAAGTATTGTTTGTGAACAAAAGCGTCTCGGATCTCTGCCTCATTGCGCACCAGATGGTCCCTAGTGGATCTACCCTCTCTAAACCCGCACTATAATTGGTCAGGCAGATTGTGTATTTCAAGAAAATGTAAAATTTTGCGGTTTATCATCTTTTCAGAAAGATTACAAAGGCAGCTTGTAAGTTCAATGGGCCTATAACTCGAAACTGAGTAAGGGTCTTTGCCCTGTTTCAAAATAGGGACAACAATAGCCTCTTTCCAGGAAGCAGGGATGGTGCCAGAAAGCCAGATAGCATTGTATAGGAAGAGTAAAAATTTTCACGTTTGGAGCGGCAGGTTTTTCAACATTTCATACGTGATACGGTCGTAGCCTGGGGCAAAATTACTGCAGGAGTGTACTGATGTTTGTAGCTTAGCTAAGTTGAAAGGTTGGTAATATGCCTCGTAATTTGTGCACTTGTATTGTAGTTTCTCCTTTTCTATCGTTACTTTTTACCTCTGGAAAGCTTCAGTATAATGTGACGAGCTAGACACCTGCTCGTAGTGTGCACTGAGGAAGTTCGCCTGACCTTCCAGGCTGTGACCCTGTGTGTTTACGAGTGGGAATAAGTGTACTTGTCTTCCTGCTACCCTACCAACCATGTTCCAGACTTTAGCCTCTTGTGTATATGAATTTATCCCCGATAAAGACTTGTGCCAGCTTTCTCTTCCAGCCTGCAGACGCGTTCTCCTGCCTTGAGACTTTATTTTCTTTTGAAGCTGTCAAATTTACGGCTGTCAGTGAACTTCGAAGCAACCTCCATGCCCTGTTCTGCTCCTTTCGCGCATTCCGACACTCAGTGTTCCGCCATGGGAAGCGGCGCTTGCCAGGCATCAGAGATGTTTGCGGGATGCACTTGGCTGCTGCATCAGTAAGAAAAGCTGTGAAGTACTGCACAGCTTCATCTATGTTCAACCTACATATGTCAGTCCAACCTAAACGAGTAGTGTTTTGAAACTGTTCCCAGTCCGCTTTGTCTGTCTGTTATCTGGGAACATGTGGATGACCTTTTTCCAGTGGTGTGCTAGTATAATCGGGAAGTGATCGCTTCCGAAAGGATTGTTGATCACTTTCCATTGAAGTAGGGGCGCAAGCGATGGGGACACAATGCTGAGATCTATGCATGAGTAGGTTTTGTTGGCTAGGCTAAAGTATGTTAACTCTTTTCTATTCAACAGACACACACCCGAAGAAAAGAGAAACTGTTCAATTACGTGACCTTGTGTACCGCAGAGAGAGTCGCCCCAAAGACCAATATGTGCATTCAAGTCTCCAAGGACCGCATAAGGTTCCAATAGTTTATGTATCAGTGACTGGAATTCGGGTTTTTCGAGACGGTACTGTGGAGGTATGTAAAGAGAGCAGATGGTGACAAGTTTGTTCAAAAGAACCGCTCGAACAGCTACTGCCTCAAGGGATGTTTGTAGCGGTAGATGTGTACATGCTACGCCCTGATCAACCTGACCAACTCTAATGGCCACACCGCCAAATTACGGTACAGCGTCACTGCGGTCCTTTCTGAACATTACATAACGACGTAGAAAATTGGTGTTTCTGGAATTTAAGTGTGTCCTTTGTACACACAACACTTGGGGAGTGTTTGTGTAAGAGTTCCTGGATACTGTCGAGTTTTCTAAGCAGTCCTCTGAGGTGCCATTGTAATATTTGTGCGTCCAATATTAGTGTAATTGAGTGTGTATACTAAAGAAGTATTGCGTCAAGTCAACAACCCTTGTCTGGCCCTGAAATGATGATTTTTTTATTTTCTGGCGTGCCCAAAGAACCGCGCTTGTCCTTCGGCGCCGAAGACACCGTTGGACTTGCTGTTGTGTCCATCACTTCGGACGAGGTGCTGGATGCCCGCTCGTGGTTCACCCGTGCAGGCAAAGAGATCTTAGGGCTATCTGTTGAGACAGAAGGCCCTGAGGCTTCAGGTCCGGAGGCCTGCAAACCTTTTGGTGGCGGAAGAACCTGTGCTACGTCCGTTGAGGGGCTGAATGGTGCTGCAACTCGTCCACTTTTCGTGGTAAGCGCGGTCGCCGCAGATTCAGGTGACACTGTCCCCTTTCGTGCCACCTCCGCAAACGAAGGACCTTGCATTAGTAGACGCTTGCGCTCCTCCCTAAACAAGATGTTTTCATTCACTTTCAGGGTGAGTACTTTTTTTCATGTTTCCATGTAGGTCATGCACGAGAGTAAACGGGTTGTCCACCACCGCTGTTAGTGCAACGGGTAGTGGCTTCTTCACATTTGTCTGTGGAGTGTTCGTGCGAACTACAGATTGCACAGGTTTGACGGCCGCGGCAGCTGTGGGAACCGTGGCCGATCGCTGGCACTTGAAACAACGTCGGGGTTTGGGGATGTAATGTCGGACCTTCAACTTCAAGTAGCCTGTTTTCATATATTCTGGAAGTGTCCTTGTGCAAAATGTAAGAAGGAGGTGCTTTGTCGGGGTTTCTTTGTTGACACGCCTAATGTTAATTTTCTTACCAAGCAGATATTAGCCAGGCAGCAGCTGTTCAGCTAAGCGTGCAAGCAGATGGTTGTTTTCGCACATCCAGGAGTCGTGGCACGAAACTGGGATTCATGGGTCCAGGACAAGGGTGCACATTCGCGCGTTTTGCACCTCCGATGAGCGATACAAAATACCACTGGGAGCATATATGCTCCAAATAAATCTCTTTTTGCTACGCATATGCCGGAAACCATGCATACTAGAACAGTCATTAGTACAAGCAGCTTCGCTTAGAAGGTAACACAAGGTGTAGGAACTGAGGAGTGGGGGTCCATTGGTTGATCAATTGATTCATTGATTGATTGATTCATTCATTGATTGATTGATATGTGAGGTTTAACGTCTCAAAACCACCATATTATTAAGCGAGATGCCGTAGTGGAGGGCTCCGGAAATTTCGACCACCTGCAGTTGTTTAACGTGACCCTTCCTCGGTACACATGGCTACGACTTCAACTGAATGATCGATAAGTCAAAATCAATGCCTTGCTATTGGGAAAGAACACTCGTAAATACGAAAGACAGCCAATGCAATTGTGCTTGTAAGTACTTTCATGTTTGAAATACTTCCCTATCGTGTATGTACTTTGCTACGACTGCGGCCTATATTACTGATTACCTCCGAAATGGCCAACTCCATTGCGCATGCACGCCAGAACGAAAACACAAAAACGGTAACTGGCTCACGCACACAAATACTTGCACTTATGATTATCGAAGCTATGCGAGCCACCAACTAGCTCTCACCCAGTTCTCCACAGGTTCTCTTTTATTCATTGAGTCAGTAATGTTTCCAGCTTTGACGTCACTTCTGAACAATTGCTCTGATGGGCGAGTAAGAAAGGATCCTAATGGTACTTAGGATCATGCTGTTCATGGCTCAATAGTTCTTTCTCGACATGAAGCTCGCCGTTTCGGCCAGGCTGTATCCCTCTGGCTTGCGAATGGCGACCAACGTGCTGTCGACACACGCAAGCACGCCTGGGATGCAACTGCGTCGCGCAGACTGCACCTATGCCTCATTCTTGGCAGCTGTTGTAAGTGCGAAGTCCACCAGCTTTTTACTAGCAGCCTTGGTAATGATGGCCTCCGTCACCTCGTGAATGGTGTTGCTCACCACTGGCTAAGTTATGCCGATGTGCTCCTCGCGGCTAATGCTCCACTGGAAGCTACCAGTGGCAAAAAAAATGCAGCGTGCACAACACCTTCCTGTCTGTGGAAAGACCACTGGCTTGATGGCATCCGATGATGGGGTCAAGTTTGTCGCACAAGTTGCCCACTGTTCGTTTGGACAGACAACAACATTGCCGAAACTCCTCTTCAGTGAACTCTTCAAATGCATCTTTTACCTCGCGTCGTCATCTCTGCGCGGCTGCAGCTGCCGCACAGGTGAGACGAAAAGCCATGGCAGTGAAAGGAAACGCCATGTTGTCAAAGTGCCCCGATGCTAAAAAGATGGGTGGCCTTCTTCCCTTTCAATCCAATCCATGCCACCTCACAGCCATCTGAATTCATTCGTTTCGTTTCGAACGCTCTCTCCGTCCGTTCTTTCGCCTTCATCCGAAAACCGGAAAAAACAGTTACGTGACACCTTGACCCATGTCACATAAAATGTCACGGCATTCATCACGGCTTGAATCGGCCGATAGCGTGCGACTCGATAGAACGGAATGACTTCGTTCAGATTTGGATTGTGTACATAATTGCACCACAGATGTGAACTGACTGACGAACAGTTGAAAAACTTCCAGGCAGCTAAATATAACATTTGAAGTAACTTGTTTTTGGGCCGGAGGTAACATACGCATGCTTAGACTTTCGAGTTGAAGATTCAGTGTTTGTATTTGATTTCCTTTTGTTAATTTTTGCATGAAATATTACATTCATCTCAAGTTCCTGGTTTTCTTGCGTCGCTGCAACCGAGTGGCCGTGGAAGCGCCGAGGCACCGGCTGAGAGTTTGTAAAGTGGTAAGCAGCGCGGCACGCGTGAACCATTTGCGCGATGTTTTCTCACGTGACCACTTATAGATTTCGGCTTTCTTTCAAGAGATTTATGTGCATATATTAATTTTTCGGTTTTAGTCATCCATGCCCGAAAAAATGTAACATGTACTCGATCTTTAAGTAAAATATTAAATAAATAATTATTGCGTGCATATCTTTATGCGGACGAAACGTCTGTAGAGTGCAGAGGAAAGGGCTAAATGAAACCTTATTTATAGTGTATCGTTATATCCTTGCATGGGACACAATTGCGGGCGTCCAGACGTTCAAGGACACGACTTTATGGAGTGAAGGAAAACGCAGATGCAACATAAATTTACCAACTACATGCCAGAAGTCTTCTCTATGAAGAAGCTCAAACACGCGAAGACCGTGAAGACCACAATCACTCGGGAACTGCATACTGAAGCCGAGATTAAATGAACCCCAATTCAGTGATACAATTGTTAAATAGAGTAAAAAATCGATACAACAATGCCTGTAAACAAAACAGGCAGAGTGGGATCACCCCGATATAAGTGCCTTACGCTGACGAAATCAGAAATCTTGCTGCAGCTGATTACACTGTATTCCCAGAAGTGATACAGGGTGTCGGACACGTTGAGCGGGACCCGTATCAGTTGAGCCAAAGCAGCACTTCCACTTGCCAGGCGACTGCCACCGAACACGGATCGGGTGCTGCTCAAAAAGGCGACGTTGCAGCTTCGGCATCGCCCTCTCGAGAAAATCTCGCAGTCGCTCGCGCACGTCGTGTGGATGATCCACAAGGGCAGAGAGGAGCCTGTAGGTAAAAAGAAACCAGGAAACGTTGGCCGTCATGAAGCAGTTGTTTTAAAAAAAGTAATCTTTTTATTACCAAATATTTTTGTTTTCTTTGTCGTTGAAGTACAACGCTATAAACGTTTCGCATAGTTCATCTGCACCGCCTCTTTGCAAATTCAGTGAAAAAAAGAAAACGCGTCAATATACTACGGTTTTTCTATTGCCTAGCAGATCACGATTTCTGTATCACGACTGGTTTGTAGCGCTCGCTGTCGCCTGCTGCTTTCTTCACCCCGAAACTTTTTAGGAAGAGGGACAAGCCCTTATTGAACGTTCATTCCTTCATGGTATTCACTATACTCGCGCTCTGAACGTGTGCCCCAATGGCCTGCTGTAATGAACAAGTGTATTTAACTTTCAGTTAAAATATTGTGCCAAAACGCGCCTTTTTGCTTCGTCTAGTTGCCTCAGCAACTGAGCGGGGACGGTGCTCTCTTTTGTGTAATTCGCGTTGTCTTGGGAACTGTCGTCAGTCGCCGACTCGTCATCTATATCCTGTTCCCCATTGATGATACAAAGGTTGTGCACCACACAGTATGCAAGAAATAATTTAGTTTAGCTGTCTGGTTTTTAAACCTCAAGGCAGAAATCTGCCGAAACCTGTACTTCCGAACTCCTGAAGCGTTCTCAACACGCACGCGCGTTTGGTTTTTTTTTCTCGCCGGACATATGACCATGATTGCGGACTGGGGTGATGACGAATTCACCTAGTGGGAAGCCGCATTTAAAATGACAAAGAACTGGGCAGCCTCGCAATTTACAGGCAGCTCCGTGCTCATAAAATATACCTCAAAACGTTTGAGTCATTACAACGACGGGATTGTCCAAAAAATAAGTTCAAAAATAATCTATCCGCACTACAGATTTACCCGAAGCTTTTGTCAAATAATTGACCTACTAAGGGTGAGTTAACTTCCCGGGCCCGGTGGTATCAACTCTATAGTGTTAAAAAATACCAAGTGCATAACCAGTGTTTTTTTGTCTCACATTTTTCAACAGTCATTGCCACGCAGCACCTTGCCACATGATAGTAACTTCAATAAGATTGTTCAAGTCCCTAACAGGGCCCCTCGAGCTACCACCCAATATCTCTAACCAGTGTCTGCTCGAAAATCATAGAACATATCTTATATACCCCATCTGCCACTTTTTTTTAAATTCTGCAAAATGTTTATTTAAGGTCAACATGGGTTTCAAAATGTTTTTTTCTGCGAAATCCAACTTGCACTTTTTTCCACGATATTCAAGTTGGCTCTGATAATAACATACCCGTAGACGTAACTTTTTCATTGACTTCGTAAATGTTTTCGTAAAATTGCCACATAAATGCCTACCATTAAAACTTTCGCGAATTAACTTAGATTCTCTTGTTTTTCGTTGGAGTAAGGAGTTCCTCACTAACCGACAGCAATTTTTTCATGCAAGTATTTCATCATGAAGTTAATCTCTTGTGTTATTCGAGTGCCACAAGGCACTGTAAACGGTCCAATCCTTCTCCTCATTTACGTCAACGATCTGCCCAGTAACTTTTCTTCAAACATACGCTTGTTCACTAATGGCTGCGTATTTTATCGCCAGCTCTTCAAAATAACCTACTAAAGTTAGATGAATGGTGGAGTGATTGGTTATTGATTGTGAAGACTAATGAAATATTATTTTCTCATTAATAGACGGCAAGACTACCTGGCATTGAAACACTTTCTTAATGGCAGCGTCATTGTCTCGGAACCTAGTGCTAAATACTTGGGTATTACTCTCCATAACGACCTCATTTGGGCTACTCGCAGTACCAATATTACTAATGCCGCTAACCACACTTTAGGCTATAATAAACGAAATCAACCGCATCCTCTCCTCCGATGAAATTACGAGCTGATAATACACTGATGCTACCTAAATTAGAGTAGGCTTGTTCAGTCTCGGATGCCCCTAAATGCGTTCCTATTGATCTAATCAAATCGGTACACAACCAAGAGGTGGGGTTTATTTATTGAGAATATTCTTACACGACTGGTGTAACTAAACTAAAGAAAGAGGCAGGTCTAGCTACTCTACAGACTTGGTGCAAAATTTCAAGGCTTTAACTCTTTAGGTTTTATATTGTCTTATGTAACTGTTCTCTCGGCAATCTAGATCATAGCATCTCTGATCGCAGCAGCCATGAAAAAGCCGTATACTGCCCCGTTCCCGAACTGCCACGCATTCGCAAACATTCTTTGTCAATACTGCCATCGACTGGAATAATTTTCCCCAGACGTCGTCTTTTGCATCAGCCATGCTCACTTCGAGAACTCTATTGAATCACACTTTGTTATTATTAATTAACTTGTTTGTTTCTTCCGCTCCTCATACAAATCCCTGTCATGTGTACAGTGTCCTTGAGGTATTTTCAATAAATAAATAATTAGGTGAGTACGTCGGAGTGTCATGCTTGTCGACGAAGCTGGCCTTGACTTTTTTGTTGGGGCACCGGGTTCGATTGTCTGTTCTGTCCATTACCCTAATGATGTTTGAAATCCTGCTATCTGAAATGAACGACAACAGAAAACAGAACCCATTCGCGGCTTCATACGCATAAATAGTATTGTACGTTCACGGCTGAGCTGACGGCATGAAGCCTCCGAAAATCCTGCGTGCCTCCCTAGTACTGCATGAAAACTGTTGCGGCCAGCGCTTCTCTTTGATTTTCTTTAGTTATAGAAAGCGCGATGTGGCCTCATATTTTTACATATTGTCATTGGAATGTGCGTAGCGACTATCACGTGGCCTGACCTATGCAAATCTTTCTGAAATTCTTCATGAACAAAAACATACGTACCACCTCAAAGCAGCTGCTCGTCTGCTGTTTCTCCATTGTACGCAGCATCTTCAGGTACATAGGAGTGACAGCTTCAAGGACGTTCGCGACCAGATTCACCACTCTATGCAGTGTGCTCTCAGCCATTCCTAATAGCTGGGCTATTGATCTATGTGTAGCTTTGTTACCAGCGTACTTGCAGAAAACATTCACATTCAAATATTCACGGAAAGCATGCTCGCGACAGCACATTCTTTTGTAGCTCATTTTAATGGCTTTCGACAGTGTTTCAGCGTTCTAATGAAGGCGAGCTCTCACAAAAAGAAAGCTAAAATATGGCGTCCCACCCTGTGAGTGATTCGTGTCGTACAAGCGGTGACGCGCAAAACAGCGTTGTCAGCATTTCGCAGGTATGCGACAAAGTCTGAAGTGTCCTCTCAACTGGAAGGAAACAACGAAAACAAAGTTACAGGATCATGCTTCGAACTTGACCTAACTGATTTGTACCTCTTGATCATTCTATGATGCTAAAGTATCAGTGACGAAGTGGTTCACCTTTGCGCGCTCGCGTCGATGCTCTTGAATAGCAGCGATCGCTGTTTCGTCTTCCCTTTCCGTGAAGCTACTAGGTACCAGGAGAACAATAGGCGTTGTGGCAAAGGTGGGATTCTTTCGGACCATTTTCTAAAAATGCCATCTAAACTGAGCCGCCCATAGAGTTCCCTAATAGTGCCGCCCTCCTGGTACGTTGTGCGCTGCCACAGTGCCGTCTGCTAGAGCGCGCTGCACCACAGGATTGCATGACGCTCCACCGTTCACTTCTACGACTGCGGCGGCGTGCACTTGTGTCGTGGCCGGCGCAGCCGAACATGCCGCACCGAATGCGCGGGGCCCAGACGAACGTTAGGCCCCGCACGATGACACAGAAGATTACATCGGTGCCGCCGGCCGAAGACGCCAATAGGAACACGAATGAAGAGTTTAAAAAAGGAATGTGGACATTTTTTTCTTTCTTAATCCTGAGAGACAACGTTCAAGCCTCAAAAACGTTTCTTTTTTCACACTTGAGCCTAAGACCCTCTGCCTCGACTCAAGTGGTGATGATGAGTAGTGACATGTTAGAATGCGAATAATATGAATAGGGCTTCCACCAATTGCCCCGCGTGACGAAGCGGCCAACCTGGCCACGACTTAGACTTGTGAGAGATGTCACACAAAATGTTTAAAAGGAAATCATGGACTATCTCCAAACCGCAGTAGCGACGATCGGGAGAAATGTCAATGGGAGTTATAAGAGAGTTCACAGGGGAACTATGTTTGCTGACCGTGTTGCTCACATATTTTTGTCGATGAATGTACACCCTTACGAGTGCTCTTCAGCGCCCATTAATTGTATCACCCTTCTTTCACCCTAGCTCACGCCCTTTAATTGTATGCACCCTTTCCGTTTTGCTTCAGGGTGCTGTCATACAACTGTTAGCTGGCCCTCTGTCATTGACAGCTGCATCTCCCATTCTTCCGTATCCATTTCATCACTCTAAAAGACCAACACTTATCCGTCTGTCACATTAGAATACATAGCGGGCTTCAGTTCACCTTTTTCTACGCAGTGACAGCTACTCATACTTGTTCTCGAATCTATGGTGTTTTCTCCCTATGTGTTTGTGTCGGGAACACCAAAATGTTATCATGATGCCTTTGAACAATTTTAATATATTTTGAATTATGCTGTACATTAGAAGGCCACATTCAGTTTTCAAAGTTACGTATGAACCCAATCTGACATAGACTTACTTTTCGAATGCTTGAATGTATGTTCATATCATAATGCAATTGAAGATAGCAAACACTTAACGAACATATAGCGAAAGGCAAGTTGAAGGTCCGAAAAACAATTATTCATCAAATATCCAAGCACACCAGGAAAAAAATATTAATATATTAAAGTCACAAAAAATTAAAGATCATTTGATCAAATCAAAAGTAACTATTCATATCAACCAACAAGCATCATACATTAGAGTACCTAAAAACAAACTATACGGGCTACGTACAGATACAAGAAAAAGATACGATGCCATAGATCAAGAAGCTATGAAATACAAAAATTTATTATATTTAAGTTAGAAGGCGAAAAAATGACTGTAGGTGACCTCAAAAATACGTACTTTCTGAGTACAACGACACATATATGATCATATGTTACCTAATTATACAACACTATTGCATGCCAGTAATTGCTCAGAAGCAGCAGTAACCATACATGTATGTATTTCACAACCTTGTACAATAATATTGAAGCTTCTATAGTTTAGTCTGTCTGTACAAAAAAACTATTGTTTTTTGGGGCTCTAGGGTAGTTCACCAAATTATTCACTATTGTCGGGAGTGTGTTCGAGTGGTGATGGGGAGCAGCAACCCGGATGTACTATCCGCAGCTTTGTTGATTCTGCTGTAAGCTGTACGTGATGCACGTAAACAATGATGAGTGAATCATCGTCGAGCCTCGCCAACACCAGTTTTGCCCGCATAAAAAACGGAAGAGTTAGCACACACAGTGGATCTTGCTGACTGTTCACAATAAATCGCATTTCGGTGGTGTTGTCCTGTAGATGCCACATGGTGAAAGCTTTCAACTCTAACTAAAATGTAATAAGTATGTTTATTGGCTCCGCTGTGTGGAGAGCTTTCACACTACATGCCACGTAAATCAAAAATTTCTCTTTTTGTATGCCTAAAATGTGTGTAAGAACTCCTTCAAAGTAATGTGGAAGTTTGCTTATTTATAGTTTTGCATGAATAAGTTATTTTGATATGCTCAAAGCAACAAATGGCGCGGGCTAACGACATTTCGACCCTTGTGTTCATGCATGTACAATGGCTCTACTTCAAACTCCGAAAAAGAAGTTTGAACGCTGTACTTTTCTACGTCACTAACAACATACACATGAAAGTGCTCATCAAAATATACAGACTCAAGCTGTTTAGCCATAACCAGCAGCACTTTGCTCACATAAAATACTTGAGACACAAGCGAAAATTCTGCTAGTTCACCAAGTGGAACACTTTTGTCTAGACAGCAGCCCTCACTGTATGTCCTGCCATCAACAGTCACAGATTTCACAACCACTGCGTTTCTGCAAGCAAGATCATTCTGAGTAATGAAATCTGCAATACAGCAACGTAGGTGCTCATTCAGTACGTACCGCGCACCTGTACTATGAGGGGTTGCTCTGTCATCCCCTGTGCTGAACAAAAAACACTGCAAAAACGGGCACCTGGTTGCAAGACTGCGAGAAAAAGTTTTCAAGTTGTGTATTTTTTGAGCAATATCCTTAAAATACTGGTGCTTTGACTCGAATCGCATTGCCTATAGCTGACTCAATGGTCCAAATTTTTGAATTGAATTTGTGAAGGGTAGTGTAGGAAAAATGCATTTTACATGAAATTTTTGCTGACAGAAACAAGGCTTTGAAGACAAGACTGAAGAAATTAGTCTTTCTTTGCAAGTTAGCAATATATTCAACTGGAATTTTGTGACTCATGACAGTTTCAACTATTTCTCTGAGAAGTAGGTAAAGCTGCCAGACTGCATCGTCTAAAGGAACTCGCTCACCGATAAGCAAGGTTAGTTTGCGAAATAGGCAATATGCTTGTGTTGCCTTGATACCGCATTTCCTTGAAGATATGCTTCAAAATGGGTTGCGGATATGATGAGGATCATAAAGCCACTCTGAAATGCTTTTGTTCAAATCACCAAGTGAAAATAATTGTTGTTCAAATCATTAAGATGCAATGCAAAAGGTTTGACTCCTTCATGCAGATCAGGCATATTATCTGGCGGAAGATGCAGTGTCGGATCAAAGCCAGGGAAGGAAAGAGCACATGGCTCTCTGACTCCATATAGCGACAAAGTGGGCATCCCTGCATTCAACATACTGAAGTTAAGCTTGTGGCCTGCTGTCGATCAAAGCGACAAATCGCCTTCGAAGTGTTTGTAGTCAGCTTCGGTTCGCACACCCATGCAGTACCTACAAATTCTTCCTTGTCTGAACGTACATTTGAAGCATCCAATTCTATGGCTAGATAAATTGTCACCAGTAGAGATTAGAACAGATCCCTTCAAAAGGTTTCCATTCACGATGATGTCATGGCTTGCTATTGCATTGAAATCGACTGAAGAGTCTTGGCAAAACCGTAAGTGGCAACATGCTTATCTTTGACAAGGAGCAAGAAGTAAATTCTTGACAGAATTGACCGAAACTTCACCGCAGAATTTAGCACGGAGAAGTAGAAAGCTGCCATTTTGTGTTTTCTCCTTTTGCTACCTAACGGATTGCACACTTCAAACTCAACACTGTAGATTTGTAAACAAAGTTTGCTGGTATCACCCTCAAAGTATTCATGATTTTCAAATGCGCTTCTATCAAACACCGAATGCGTGTAATCATCCGTTGAGTAACTATTACGCTCATTCGACAGTTGCGAACGTTCAATCATTTCCTTTAGTACGTCACAAAGAGGAACGTATTCCATTGTGTCAGTTTCATTCAACACTACCGTTCGGGATTTAACAAGAGGAAAATGTGCCTTCCAGTAAGTTGTACGGCCACATCTTGTCCGCCGCTGATCGAGTTGGTCCTTGGAAGTTTCTTGCAAGCTGTCAGCTGCCTCGTCGTCAGATAGCATTTGCTGATGGTCTGCGATGGCTTCAACAAAATGAATCACATCGTTGGCTAATTCATGCACTGTGGATTCGGGTAGCCGCCTCCCTTACTTACATTTATTCAAAAGTGCTGCCAGTTGATAGCCATAGTTTCTTGGAGACCTGACAACCTCAGGTAGTTTGACTGGCACAATTGGTCTCACTTCTCATCATGAGGTATGGCAAGTGCTGCTTTGTACTGACTTGTGCCATCATCATCTGCGTGCTGTCACGAGTGCCTATACCTTTTATGTGGGCAGCATGTTTCCTGTACACATGCCTCTTGTATTAAAATAACCGACGGAACGTTTCGATGCAGCCACCCAAGCCACACACCCAGTTTGGTTCATGGCCATGGGCAGTGCGTAGGTGCCTAAATAGTGCCTTTAAGGAAAAGTGGGTAGAGGCACACCGGGGGCAACGAAAGAACCGTACTCCTGGCATCTGAAAAGATAAGTAGTTTATCTTGAGAAACACTCCTTTATGACTATTTCAGCGTATACAAATATGACTTGTGAGTCTAAACTCAATTAATTCCATTTTGTGACTTGGATCAAATACCTTCACGCATGAATAATTTTCAAGTAAGAATTAAGGACCCCTCACAACAAATTTGCTAACTCGAGATGCTTGTGTTGTTGGTAGTCCTGCACTGATTATTAGTGGTGAATGTTGCCTATAAGATAATATATACTGGGCTTACATTACAGAGGGGCGTGATCATCCAAACATCAAGGTCGACCGACAATTTTTGTGATTTCACGTATATGGCTCCCCCTCCCCCATGTCACTTGCAGAGGTCAAGCAAGTGTGATCGGCGTGAGAAAACGTTTGCGAGGTGCACGCAATACCCCGACTGGCACCCGGTGAGGACTATTCTTCGTCAACTCTCTTGCTCTACTGCTCTGAAGGTGATTTTCACTGCTTACGCCGAGATTTTTGAAATCACTTTATTCTTCCCCGCCCAAATCATTTCGTTCTTCACCGTCCATGGTCCCATGCGATGATATAGGTGCTAAGGTACTCAGCTGCTGACACACAGGTCGCGAGATCAAATACCGGCTGCATTTTCTATGGAGGCGAAAATGCTCTAAGCCTGTGTGCTCAGACTTGGGTGCACGTTAAAGAACACCAGGTGGTCAAAATTCACGGAGCCCTCAACTACGGCACCTCTCGTAATCATGATTTGGTTTTCAATCGTCAACCCCATGCACATATCATCATCATTATTCACTCACGTGTCCCCCTATTTGAAAACGGCGCCCGAGAGGGACAAGGTGGGGCGCGGCCACCCAACTAGTAATCGCCAAAAAGAGGGGTGCAAAGTCAGCCCGCATGTTGACTTAATACGGAGAAGGGGTAGTGCGTCCCGGGAGAGGGGGCGCAATGTTAATCCCATTCATTGATCTGAAAAGGAGGGAGGCACTGCAAAGAACCTTTGCCCCCCCACCTACCGAAAAGGAGACCCTGCGTACGCTCATGCTGTTCCGCAATGCCGCACTGCACGGCTGCTCAATTAGCTCCGGTGCCCCGCCTGTCCCACTAACAGTCCGCACTTTTCCGTGTTCACATAAGGAGACGGCGAGCAAGAACGCGCAATAAAGCGCTTTCGCGCTGATGTGACGAGGAAGTGCACTTTGCAGGATGCACTTACCTCGCAAATTAAAATTCATCTCCTATGACGCAAAAAAATGCAGCAATGCTTATTAATTGAACAATGTTGAATGTGTGTGTGTATTGCTGCCCTGTTTTGATTGACAAAAAGCACTGTGGAACTCTTATGCCATATGTTTCCTTAACACTGCTTCATTATTAGCCGTTAAAACCAGTCAAAGTTCCGTTTTTTTTTCTTTTCTCGCCAAACCTTCACGCGCGAGAAGCACCGCACAGGTTCACTGTTTTACCCCGCTGTGGTAGTCTAGTCGCTAACGTACTCGGCTGCTGACCCGCAGGTCGCGGGATCGAATCCCGGCTGTGGCGGCTGCATTTCCGATGGAGGCGGAAACGTTGTAGGCCCGTGTGCTCAGATTTTGGTGCACATAAAGAACCCTGAGTAGTCGAAATTTCCGGAGCCCTCCACTTCACCGTCTCTCATAATCATATGGCGGTTTTGAGACGTTAAACCCCACATATTCATCCATCGAGGTTCACTGTTTCATAACGCTCATCTTTGTTATTGTTCGTTGCCAGCCGGCTGGCGTTGTTCGGGCCTTGAAACAGCGATAACACACATAAAGGGCAACGCTCCCACTAAACAGCACCAATCAAGAAAATGGCATTGCATTTGCCGCGTCCTCAATTTGAGATCCTTCCTGGCAAAGACTGTCGAACAGGGTTGCCAAATGCCAGGGAGCAAGAATGGCAGTGTGAAAGTAGCTAAAAACTATCGAGGAGATAAAAAGTTGCGAAATTATTCTTTCAAGCATTTACTGGCAGCTGTTTAAAGGCACACAAAAGGACACTTTGAGAACTCTCATTTCTTACGGTTCACTTTGATAAATTCATTATTGGCAGAGAAAATAATTGTTGAAGCTTCATTTTTAAATTGCGCGACAAAATCTGCGTGCTTCACGTGAAAAAAATTCAAAATATATTTTCCGTACTTTCATCACAGTGTTCTAGTACATTACTTTGGTGGCATTGGCTCGAATAAGTTTTCCTAACCGTCTTATGCTAAGTCTCTGGCTCCCACAGACTACAGTGTACACCATTTTTATTGATAGCAAGCTACACAGGACCCTGTAGGCTCCTTCAGAATTTCTTACGTCATGGTGTTTGGTGCGAAAATGTCAAGGTGGCGTCACCACCAGAGTTATTTTTTGACATTCTCTTCTGAGAACCTTGGGTCTACTGAGAACCTTAGGACACGTGATAGCTAAGCCCGCACACCTGCCAGCAATTAAAGCGGGATAGTTTACAAAGTACAGTAAGATTATTACGGTGCAAATTCGGGGAAAATGGCAAGATGAACAAGAACTCAGTAAGCGTGGTTTTTTTTTAAAAGCTGAACGTCCATTTGGCAAGTAGTGTGTCAGATTTCTCTCTCTTTTGCTGAAACAGTTCCAACAGAGTTTACCTCAAAATGTGCGGTTGCTGAACAAAGTTTCACTGCTTTATGTTGGGAATGCTGTGCGGGTTGTTAAAGACGTGCCTCTGCTGGAATCTCTAATGTGCGGTTGCTGAACAAAGTTTCACTGCTCTAAGTTGGGAATGCTGTGCGGGTTGTTAAAGACGTGCCTCTGCTGGAATCTCTAAATGTGCGAGACGAAAAAATTGCAGCCATTGCAGCGCAATGTGAAAAACTGACTCTGCTAAGCTGGAACAACTATGGGAGCACCAGTGCATTCTTGAATGAAGTGCTACAACTAAGCAGAGTACATTTTTGCATGTCTCTCTTGATACGTAACCACCTAGTTCTTTTACTCACTGAGCAAGTACGGGCGGACGGAAGGACAGACAGACAGACGATTCCCGGTTTACCGATACAACCCTCCGAATCTTCACCCCACTAATAATCATTCGCTCTGTGAATATGCTATTTCTTTTTTTTGTAAAATAAACGGGATTTACTACATCCGCTGCGTCTATCTTGAAGATGAATGGATGGGTGAAAAACTTTATTCGGATCCTGAAGGATCCCACTCCCATTTTACAGGGGTAGGATCGCGGGCCGCTCCCACGTAAGAAGGGGAGGCCTAGCCTCACCGCCACATCGTGGGCCTTCTGAACAGCCTTGAGTTCTTGTATGGGGACCGGACACTTCAGCTATAAATGAAAGACATTTTCGGAAAATATTATTTTTTTTTCTTATAAACAGGGACACGGAATAAAATAATGACGCATGGATGACGGAAAAAACCTCCATTAGTAGCGTGTCGGTGTGGACTTCAATGTTCTTAATGTTTTTGTTCACGGTAACGTGATCGCCGGATTTACTGAGAAATGCGTGCTTTAACATATAGTTTATCAGAATAATTCTAGTACACGAAACCTTGCTCAAGTACAATTGTATAAAACTACGAGATAACCTAGGTTACTCAACGTTCATCTTTTTTCTCCAAGTTAAAAGAAATCATATTGAGCCTAAATGATTTGAAAAAGTTTCTTGAAAAGAACAACCTATTGTATGCGTTTAGATATTTATTTCCCGTTTTTAGTGGGTTTTTCGGTCTCCTTTGGTGGGCTTTGTATTTCTGATTTCGCAACACTGGTCACGTGGTGTGGTTTCCCGCGCGAAATTGCTGGGCGCAGCTCTCTGAAGGTGCCAGCGATTCCGTGTGTGCGTTTTTACGTGCAATGCCGCGCTGCCTAGTTAGTCTACCGCACATTGGAAGAGCACGGACATACGTACTTGAAGATTCCACCCTCAGCGCGCTCAAGCAGGCAATCAACGTGTGCCCGGTTCTCAGCGGCAGGGTGGATCGGACGGCAGGCTCGTTTCAGGCAGGTCGACGTATTCTTTGGTTCGTTTGTTAACCTTGAGCCTTGAAGTAGCATTGTGCAGAGTAACCGCAGACTTCTTGACGAAGGCTCTCTGCGATATATATGGTTAATGTTTATTTTCCCAAAGACTGTTTCAAATGACATGAAACAGTGTGGCTAGCACCGACAAGAAGACCGATTGCTCCCGTTCCAACCTCCAGCGACGAGCAGTGGGTTGCGGACCTCTCTACTTGCCTGCGTCGCTTTGCCCTCATCACCGTTTTGTTAGGTTCTGCTTCTCATATCATCGATTCCCATTGTGCATGCGATCTGCTAGTTTTTTTTTGTCATGTAAGTCGCGAGAATCCAGGCCACGCGTTTTCTAACGGAATCTTGTGCTCCCCTGCAATCAAAAGCTTCATGTGTGGCAAGCCCTTTAGGGGCATTCACACAGTGTGCCAATTAGTTTAGTGTACGGTAAAGATCGCTCGCCAAGCATATGTTTATTTGCTTGCATATAGCACATCCAGGACGATATTGCTTTACTGCTTTCTAAACCGAAAGCACGACTATGCTTTTGCATTTTCACAATGTATGCTGCTCGTGTAACAGACCCACAATGTATGCGGCTTGTGTAACATAGCCAATACAATTGTGCTTTACCATTCACCGATACTAGACAAGACGTTCGATGAGTATATAGATGTCTCTCCTGTAGACACTATACTCGACTTCTCATAAATTCAAGTGCGCCCACAAATGGACAGTGAGAGACACTGCGCATCAACTTCTAGAGCGGTATTTTGTCCGGTTGTCATATATTTAGTGAAGTCCCGACTCGTCTTCGAAATCGTGTAGAGGCCTCTCTCTCACTCTATTCTTTTTTCAGCATGTTACTGGAGGCAGTATGATGGCTTGTGGCAGGCCAGACCACGAAAGCGATATACGTGTTTCCTTCAATATGTAAGTGTATTTAAATGTCTTAGTACACTTTCACTCTATTATGCTCGCTGTTGTGCTACTTGATGCATGCCTGGATTCAATAGTCAACATCACACCAAAATCACAGCTGCACTAAAATGTGAAAAACTCATAAACTGGGAGGGAGTCCTTCTTTATGAATTGTAGTGGTTGTCACAGGGTCACAGATAGTATTTAGTTTTAGCTGTTAAAGGTACCCTTAAACGATTGTGATGGTTCGGTACAAATACATTGAGTCAGTGAAGCATGTCTCAAGGATCAAGTGAACGCTGATTTAAAATCTGTGCAAGTTTGTGATGTAGCAGGACGCAATAAACATGTCAATCACTACAGATTGAAGTGGTTTTGCCAAACGAGTCTTAAACTCTTCGCTTCCACTTCTTGTGGGCAACCGTGAACGATCCGTTTGGACAGCGAGCATTGTCTGCCTTTCTTAAAATGCGCTCCATATTGAAGTATAAATATATGGTGCTGTCCATCTTAAGGTTTCTTTTCTGAAACACATTGAAATACTACTTTGTTTAGCCTTATTGTGGGCTGTATATCTAGAGATTTGAAACTTGATACTTCGGTGTGTTGTGTCTATTACGTTAAATTTCTACAGCATGCATATCTGCCGTCTGCTGCTGACGTTTGGATTGGGCTGAAGGGCCTGTCAAGCTGCTTGTATGCAGCTTTTGTCGTCAGCCTTTCAATGTATTCACGATAAATAAATAAAGAATACCTCAACTCAAAAAACCTCAACTCAAACTTGTATAGCAATGAAATGATGTAAGGCAACTGGCAGGTGATGTTGTGCCACCTTGCTGTTGCAGTAAGAGTCGGTATCTTTCTCTCCTAACGCCAGGATCGACGCACTAGCAGTCAAAATGTCCTCCTAAAAGGCAACACTAGGCTGGTTGTGATTATGCTTATCTGTGATCATTCTCAAGCAATGAAGATTCTTAGTATAAAACAGAGTAAATGAAAACAACAGTTACTGTCATGACACCTCGCTCAGTTGAATGCGAAATTCCACATTTCGCCTGTCGCGACACATAGAAAACTACTGCTGATATCAGCGAGAGCACTACTGTTGCCAGCATTGACTTGGAGTTAGACGATTTAGACTGAAACACCCTGTTGGGCCACTACAGCGATTCTTAAAGAAGAAAGGCCGTGCTGAGAGAGATGAAGTAATATTGCACATTGCTGCCTTGATTCGAGGAACGATGCCTAATTTATGGTGCAAGCAATATGATGTTTTTGCCTAACAGCTGAGAGAATTTAAAAATCGTTTCATGCTCTCTTTAATCACCTAGTTATTAAATACTCCTTGATTGGAAAAGCAGAGAAGTCAACCTGATGGTGTAATATAGCCTACTACGATACACTGGTAGGAGGAGAGAGACAAAAGATGTTAAAAGAATGCCTTAAACTGCAGCATGAAAAATACAGCTATACGATCTCGTTTATGGTTAACAAATTATGTGTGTCTGCTGTGCTCTAGGAGCTGATTTCGTGCCTTCAGCGCTCACTGTGCTTCACGATTTGTGCTTATGGCTGTGCCAATGTCGGTAACGCATATAAAAACTGGTACATTCACAGCTGCTAAGTCCCTAGCGGCAAACTATAGTAACCAAACTATGCAGATATGCACTATGCTAGTAGCAGTGAATTTTATTATTTTGCACCAGATTGACTTCATTGCAGGTTTAATGAAACAATTTGTACGATGGATAGGGCACGACACTTTCTATAAAATATTGTTGTGAGACACGGTGCTCCATCGATAAAATAGCGGATCAACGTACCGCCTTCACGTCCACGCTCTTGAAGACAGTGCTCAAGCTCAGTGAAACAGCCCATCCCAAAACCAATTCTTATCATCCGCAAACGAAAGGCATAAGAAAACGCCTCAACAAGACTATTGCTGACTTGTTTAGTTGGACGACATTCTACCGTACGTCACGTTCGCCTATAATATAGCACAACAAGTACTACAAGAAGAACCCCGTTTAGTCTTCTTCATAAGGCCGTGAAGTGATAACGATGGTTTATGCCATGTTAACTAACGAAAGCAATGGTACCAATTTGGACGCTGCAGCGTTTACTCAATGAGCAGAAGAAGTGAAACAGCTTGCGCACGACCAAATGACTAAGCAGCAGAATTACGATGTCCAGTATTATAATCTGCGGTACCGACACGTCGTCTATCAGCCAGGCGAGTGTGGGTATGGAGTCCTATCCGCCACCGGCATCTTTCTGAAAAATTGCTGAAGAGATATTTTGGCCCTTACACAGCTGTACAACTCCCGAGTGACGTTAACTACGTGGTCGTTCCTGACAGCCCGTCAAAATATTGCCTGCACAAACCAGTAATCGTGCACGTTGTGCGAATGAAGCCCTATCGTTCGGACTGATTTGCACCTTACATCTACTGTACCGCCCTTTGTAGTAAAGCATCGGGACGATCCTCTCTGGATGCCCCGCCGCGGTCGCCTAGTGGCTAAGGTACCCGGCTGCTGCCCGCAAGTCGCGGGATCGAATCCCGGCTGCGGGGGCTGCATTTCCGACGGAGGCGGAAATGTTATAGGCCCGTGTGCTCCGATTTGGGTGCACGTTAAAGAACCCCAGGTGGTCGAAATTTCCGGAGTCCTCCACTACGGCGTTTCTCAATAACATATGGTGGTTTTGGGACGTTAAACCCCACATATCAATCAATCAATCCTCTCTCGAGGAAGGCAAATGCCGCATTGATTATGCAGTACCAAAAGAACAAGAAGAGTACGCGCAGTGAGAGAGAAAGAGGAGGTTTCCAACTGATCTGTTTTCCCATTGTTCTCGTATAAATAAGCGAGTTGTCCTGCATCCAAGTGCTGCTGTTTCTGCGTTGTGACAATATACATATCAGCACTATATCGAATCGCTGTTTTAGACTAAATGTGTGTTGTTTTATGAAATCAAAAGTAGCTACATTATTGGCTGCATATTAAGAAGGTGGGAACAGTTTCTCGAAAAGGCCCACCAGTCAACTTCGCAGTCCTCGCCCGTAGGTAACCAAAGGGTGCGCTACCGAATCAGTGAACCTGAACAAATAATGGAAGCTATTTTTTACAAAGGCGCTCCCTGATTTTTGAGAGACGATTTACTTTCTTCAATTAAGGGTAAACAATGCTATACGTCAAGACGAGTGTAACCAAAGCGCAGGTAGCTTTTTGGTTTAACTTCTCACACAGTTCGGCCTTCTTTCTATACGATTCAACAAACCAGAGAAATCTCAATGCCGTCCATGTACTTTGTCTCCTGATACAGTTATCATTACGATGACAATATCTCCACGTGCTCCACGAGAAAGAAAACGCCAAGATGATAACAGGCACTCTCGAGAGGCTTAGAATAAATATGGTGTAAGGTCTGGCGTCACAGGCCATGGAAGCGAGTCTTCTCGGTCTCAAAAGGGCGCGCTTCCCAAAAAGCTTATTCTCGTAAGACGATAATCTCGGCGTAAGCGCGCCCCTTCTGGCAAGAATACCGCGGTCAATAGCCGCTTCTAGATACCAGCTAAATGGTCCCCGGAATGCGGATTGCCGGTGGGTGACGGGAGGACAGTGCATAGCCACCCAACCGTCAGGAGTAGAGTCCACGGGACGGCTGTCATGCTGGACAGCGTAGTCATCTCGCGGTAATTCAGGAGGCCCGCAGCCGAACGGCGCCATCATTGTGTGCGTTCGCGCAGTTCGCAGAACGTTGGGGACAGGCCAGTCCTTTCGTCTCTCTCTTTCCGACTGAGCAGTCGAGTGCGGGAAGAAGAGAGCGAGAGGATAGATATATATATATGATATATGGTGTTTTTTTGGCGCAAGGGCCATTTGATGGCCAAAGAGCGCCAGTTCATGAGAAATGGAATGTGGACGATGATTGTGATTAGCGGCTGTATAAGGGCCATAAAATTCCTCGCGGTAAGGCGGGTAAAAACATACAAGTAATAAAATCATGACCATGCCGTGAAAGGTGTGTGTGGTGCGAATAGATGAACAAAGTTGATGATAATAAAAGACGATGGTGGATATGTATGGCATTAGCACAAGTGCCTCCCTCGTTCATACCTTTGCGTCCAAGGGCCGTGAGGCAAGTGCTTTCTTGTGTAGCCACCGCAGCGAAAACCTCTCAGGAGAGGTCATGCTACGGAATGCCCGGGTATATGATATGAAAACTATGAATTTCTTTTAAAAACGCTAGCAATGATTTATAACTAAAAAGCGGTTTCCTACCGACGAACATTGCAGGGTGTAAAGGTATATGTTGTTGGTAGGGTAATGAAAAGTGTTGTTTTCTTGTAGTGTCCAATTGTTTACATTGAATTAAAACGTGAAGAACTGTTAATGCCTCACCACATTCATCACACAATGGTGGATCACCACCGGACAAAAGATGTGTGTGTGTCGTGTATGTGTGTCCTATCCTGAGTCTTGTTAGTGTTACCTCTGTTAGACGTGATTTTGATACTGGTGGTCAATGGCCAAGGTGTGGCTTGATAACGTGTAGTTTGTTTTGTGTGTGTGTATCCCACTTGCTCTGCCAGTAGTCCCTGAGGTTTCGTTTGAAAGACGGCTTAAGATCAAGGGCCGGCATTGATATGGATGTAATGGCGGTGCTCTCATGGACGGATGCAGCGAGCTGATCCGCCCTCACGTTGCCTTGGATCTCACGGTGCCCTGGCACCCAGCACACTACAACATGTTGTTTGAGTGTGTAGAGTGTGCACAAAATGGAGTAAAGTGAGACAAGGACTGGGTTTTTTTGTTTTTTAAGACTGTGCAGAGCCGTTACCACACTGAGGTAGTCTGTATAAATTACTGCTTTTTGTATTTGTAATTGTTTGATGTGTTTAGCTGCCACCAATATCGCGTAAGCTTCCGCTGTGAAGATACTTGTGCGTGGATGTAGAGGGTCAGCATCCGAAAAGGATGGTGCGACAGCAGCGTCGGACACAGAGGAGTTAGTCTTGGAGGCATCTGTGAAGAACTCAGTACGTGTGTATTTGTGTTGAAGTTCCAGAAAGTATGTTCGGATATGGGCAATAGGTGCATGTTTTGTAACTTCTAAGAAAGACACATCGCAGTCTATAGTCTGCCACTGCCACGGTGGCGGGTATGCTACAGGAACCATTAAACTGTGTTAAAGTGACGCTTCAGTTTCTTCAGCTAGACACTTCAGGCGAACTGAGAAGGGCTGCCTCATCGAAGGCCTGTTTTGAAACAGAGTTGAGCTCGAGAAACCATTAATTGTAGAGTATGAGGGGTGCTTCTTGTCTGCTTTCACCTTAAGGAAATAAACAAAGGACATGTAAGTTCTGTGCGGATGAAGCGACCACTCATTTGACTCAACACAAAGGCTTTCTACGGGGCTGGTGCGGAAAGCACCCGTAGAAAGGCGGATGCCCAAATGGTGCACGGGGTTCAGCATCTTCAAGGCACTTTGAGTAGCAGACTGATAGACAACGGCCCCATAATCTAAGCGGGCGCGAGTGAGGCTTCTATAGAGGTTCATGAGGCATTACCTATCACTACCCCACGTAGTACGTGAAAACACTTTTATAACATTCATGGCTTTTAAACATTTTGTTTTTAATTATTTGATGTGCGGTACGAAGGTCAACTTGTTGTCCAAGATTAAGCCTAAGAATTTATGCTCGGCTTTGACGGACAGACGTTAGCCGTTCAGTCGAATGTCAGGTTCCGAGTGCATGCCTCTCTTTCGAGAGAACAAGACACACGTGCTTTTTTGTGGGTCAAGTCAAAATCCGTTTTCATCTGCCCTTTTGGAGACCTTATTTAAACCCAGCTGAACCTGCCGCTCACACATGGCCAAGTTGCATGACTTGAAGCCAAGCTGAACGTCGTCGACATATGTACAATAGAACATATTGCAGGGAATGGACAAGTGCAAGAAATTCATTTTGATGAGAAAAAGTGTGCAGCTACGTACACCACCTTGTGGCACGCCTGTTTCCTGGACAAATGTTTGGGAAAGAACCGTGCCAACTCGGACACGGAATGTCCGGTTTGACAGGTAACTTTCGATTATGTGAAAAATTCTTCCGTGCACTCCAAGTTGGGACAGGTCTCTTAGAATTCCAAAACGCCATGTTGTATCATAAGCCTTTTCGATATCGAGGAACACAGAGAGAAAATATTGTTTATGGACGAAGGCGTCTCTGATCTGTGCCTCGATACGAACAAGGTGGTCTGTGGTAGATCTATTTTCTCGAAACCCGCACAGAAATGGGTCGAGCAAATTGTTTGTTTCAAGGATATGTATAGATCGGCAGTTTATCATTTTTTCAAAGACTTTGCACAAGCAGCTTGTAAGTGCAATAGGCCTATAACTTGCCGCTAAAGAAGGGTCCTTGCCCTCTTTCAAAATGGGAATAATAATAGCCTCTTTCCAGGAGGTAGGGATAGTGCCAGAAAACCAGATGGCATTGTACAGACAAAGTAAGGTTTTTCGTGTTTCGGCTGGTAGGTTTTTTAACATTTCATACACCACACGGTGAGAACATGGGGCAGAAGTACTGCAGGAGTTTAGAGATGTTCGTAGCTCAGCTAGACTGAAACCTTGGTTATATGCCTCGTATCTAGTGGATTTGTGTTCGAGTTTCTGCTTTTCTATTCTTGTTTTGTATTTTTGGAAAGTGTCAGTATAGTGGGACGAGCTGGATACCCGTTCAAAGTGTGCACCGAGGAAGTCTGCCTGATCTTCCAAGGTATCACCTTGAGTGTTTACGAGTGGAAGTGTGTGTACTTGTTTTCCTGCTATCCTACCAACCATGTTCCAGACTTTAGCCTCCTGTGTGTATGAATTGATCCCTGATAAAAACTTCTGCCAGCTTTCTCTTCTGGCCTTCCGACGCGTTCTCCTGCCTTGAGACTTTATTTTCTTGAAGGTGTCAAGATTTTCGGCTGTTGGTGAGTTCCGAAGCAACCTCCATGCCCTGTTCTGTTCCTTTCGCGCATTACGACACTCTGTGTTCCACCATGGGACGTGTCGTTTGCCGGGCATTCCAGATGTTTGCGGTATGCACCTGGCTGCTGCGTCAGTTAGAAAAGCTGTGAAGTACTGCACAGCTTTATCTATGTCTAACCTACATAGGTCTGTCCAACTCAAACGTGTAGTGTTGTGGAACTGTTCCCAGTCTGCTTTGTTTATCAGCCATTTGGGAACATGTAGAGGACATTCATATGTTGTTTGTGAACTCAACACTACAGGAAAATGGTCACTTCCATATAGATTATTTATGATTTTCCATTTCAGTAGGGGTAGGAGAGAAGGTGATACGATGCTGAGGTCTATAGACGAGTAAGTTTTGTTGTCAACGTTATAGTATGTTGGCTCTTTCCTATTCAACAAACAGGCACCGGAAGAGAAGAGAAATTGTTCAATGAGACGACCTCGTGCATCACAGCGAGAATCGCCACACAGTCCACTATATGCATTTAGGTCTCCAAGAAGCAAATAAGGTTCAGGCAGTTCATTTAATAAAGACTGGAATTTACGTCTTTCAAGACGTTGGTGGGGAGGTACATACAAAGAGCAGATGTTGACGAGTTTGTTTAAAAGTACCGCTCGAACAGCCACCGCCTCAAGGGATGTCTGGAGTGGTAAATGTGTACACGCTACTCCTTGGTTAATAATAATGGCTACGCTACCGGATGATGCCACAGCGTCATCTTGGTCCTTTCGGTATATGACGTAAGCACGTAAAAAATTGTGTTGGAGGATTTCAGGTGTGTTTCCTGTACACACAGCACTTGAGGTGAGTGTTTGTATAAAAGCTCTTGGACGTCGTCGAGGTTTTTAAGCAGGCCTCTGACGTTCCAATGAATAATTTGTGTTTCCATATTGGAAGTAAAGTAGTGCTGTGTGTACGTTAAGGGAGTGACTTGTTTAAGGTGAAAGGTCGAGCTCAAGTAACAGGGCTATTATTAGGCCCTGTTATGAGCTTTTTAGTTCTCTTGGCGCGCTCCAGAGAGCCGCGCCGCTCTTTTGGCACCAGGGGTGCCGCCGTATCCATTGCCTCCTCGGAGGCACTGGATGCCCGCTCATGCGAGCTGGTTTTTCGAAGCTTGGGCCTCGCCTGGCGAGGTGAGACCTTGAGACCCGAGGACCCTGGAGTCTCTGGTCTCTGTTCAATAGTAGGCAGAGTAGACTCAACCACTGCCGCCTTGGGGGCAGGCGCCACAGCCAATGGCTCGCTCTGCGCAGGCCGAAGGAGTGGCGAGGGCTGGTGCGACACTGCCCCCTGGCGCGCCGCATCAGCATATGTGGGGCCATAAAATGGCGAGACTCTTTTTCTTGCTTCTTTAAATGTAATGTTTTCTTTTATCTTTAAAGTGATGATCTCTTTTTCTTTTTTTCCAGAAAGAACAGGAACGTGAGTACGCAGCATGATTACCGCCACAGTTCACACAGTGTGCAGGTGCTTCGCAGTTGTCGGACGCATGGCCCACGACTCCACACAGAGCACAAGTTTTCGGGCCACGACAGCTTTGCGAGCCGTGGCCATATCTCTGACATTGGAAGCAACGGCGGGGGTTGGGAATATATGGTCTCACGGATGTCTTTGTGTACCCAGTCTGAATGGTTTCCGGCAAATCGCTCGAAGCAGAGGTCAGTACTAAGTGTTTGGTTGGGATTTCCTTTTGATCTATTCTGATCTTAATGCGCTGTACGTTTGTCACGTTCTGGCTCTTCCATCCTTCCAGAAGTGCAGCTTCGGTCAGGTCAAGCAAATCTACGTCCGATACGACCCCGTGAGATGAGTTCGTGGACCTGTGTGGCGTAATACTGATGGGTGTGTCTCCAAACGTTGTGAGGGTGTTCAGTTTACTGAATTGGTCTTTGTCACGAACTTCAAGGAGTAGATCTCCGCTGGCCATTTTGGTAACCTTATACCCTGCACCGAGAGTTTCGGTTAAGCACCTAGCCACTTTGAAGGGGGATACAGTTCTGGCTTGTTTGTTAGTTTTTTCGCAGTGTATAACGTGAAAATGAGGAAAGATTTCTCTTGGCCGAATGAAAAAATTGATGTCCTTGGTGCGTACCCGCTTTGAGGAGGCACGATCACTAAGTAAAGGGAATGCTTTGTGCATGCTAATTGTATGTTGTTCAGCAGCGTTGGCGGCCACCCACCATGGAGCCCAACAAGGGGACGCTGCAAGTTTGCAGGTGCTGAAAGCTTGCAGACGTCAGCCGTACAACACTGCCATAACCCAATGCGCCTAGACCAAGGTAGGCTATTTGCACAGGGTTAACCCTTGCCGCCAGGAAAATTGGAAGTAAACAGAAGAGAGTAGAAGACAGGACAGATAGATAGTGAGAGATAAAGACGAAGATGCAGGCAGAGAGAGATAGGAAAAGGCGACTGCCAATTTCCCCTGGGTGGGTCAGCCCAGGGGTGCCGTCTACGTGAAGCCGGGGCCAAAGGGGTGTGTTGTCTCTGCCGGGGGGCCTTAAAGGTCCAATCACCCAGCATTGGCTCAACCCCCAAGATCCCCTTTTCCCCGGACACGGCAAAGCCACGCACGGCTAGGCGTGGGAGGGAGTCAAAATTCCCCCGTTAGCTTGGGTCCGTGGTGTCGCTACACACCAAACGCCTACTTGCGCAGGCGCCCCTGCGAGGAAGAGAGCGAGAGGAGGGGATGGCAACAAGTGTGTTGTCTGTCCAATAAACGGACCAAATTGCTTTGGTTGGCCGTGAGGAAAATCGGGAAAGGCAACCAAGGTATTAAAACCTGGCTTCTGAGGCCGCGCGGGAGAGCCTGGTCGCAACAAAGAGTGTTCTGCACTATCGGCTCTGCCGAGGCAACATGCGACGGTTCCGACGGTCAAGTCTTGTCGATATGTACATAAGTTTCTGTGTATAAAGTCGAGTTGTTGTAACGTTTGAAATGTGCTGGCCTCCATCCCCGAACAAGCAGCAGCAGCGACGACAAAACAGGACGGACACCGAGAAGCAACCAACCTTCCACTCCCTTCTGTAGCAACAGCCGCTACGCAGCTGGGAGAGCTCTGCTCAAGGGAACAGAGGGAGTGGGTAGAAGGTTGAGTTTTACTGGCGCAGTTCGACAGGATCGAGACGACGACGACAAGGAGCGCTCTGCGCAACAAGGAGATCGTCGTGTTGCAGAGAACACGCAAGACCAAAAGCCAAGACATTGGCTGTTCCAACGAAGAGCCAAGCCACCGAGCTGAGGAGGCGGCAGTGTGGCAGCCATCGACCCAAGGAAGCCAGGGGTTTAGCCCCGGTCATCCCAATTCATCATTCCGGCGACAACCCCGGCGACATCGAGCAACCAGCGAGCAGAAACTTCAAAAGTGGGGAGTCCTCTGGTGTTCTTATATCTCAGGAGTGCCGCTGTCTTTATTTTTGAGTTTTAAGGCGTTCTATGGACACGAGGTTTGCCCACATGAACCCGGACAGGCGAGCGCAGGCCATGAGTCGTGAGTCGGGGGACAAGAGTGACGTGGGAAACCCGGGAGAGGGTAGTGCGCGGGAGAGCCAGAAAGATGACCGTTTCCAAAATCTCACGCCGGAGCGTAGACTGCAGGAATTGCGGTTGGAGATGGAGAGGCTGTCGCAGATGATGGGCAGAAGCTCTCGGTGGAGTGGACCCGAGTTCGGTTGGCGGGATCCGTGTAGCGAACTGAGACGCTATTCAAAAGTCCTCACGGTTGTTACCCAAATTTCCAGCCGAGGCTGAAGCACCGGTGTAGTTTGAGTCCGTGGAGAGTGCCCTAGAAGCGTACAAGGTACCGGGGGAGTTTTGGGGACGGTTAGTTTGCCCGTTGGTCGCGGAGAGAGTCCCGTTTTTGTCCACGCGGCTAAGCCCAACAGAGCACAAAAACTACCAGGTAATCAAGCAAATGGTGCTGGACGAGCTCAGACTTTCAGCCGGGGAATATCTAAAAAGATTTTTAGGGTCAAGCAAGCGTGTGAACGAAGGGTGGAGACCTTTTTCGACACGTTTAGAGAGCTACTTCCACTATTACTTTCAGGCAAGAGGGGTGTCGACATTCGAGGGCCTGGTCAAGCTTTTGGTGGCCGACCAAATAAAGAAAAATTTGTCGGAGGAGGCCTTGCGATATGTGACACTCCAAGAAGGTAGAACGTGGATGAGTGCCCCAGAGATATCCGCGTTGCTGCGAACGTTTGAATAAGCACAGGGGACGAACAGCGCCGCGAGGCAGGCGAAGCAAAGCGTGGCGGAGTCGAAAAGCGCGAGCAGGGCTAGATCCGACGAAGAGACAATAAAGGTCCGCGGGGCTGGAAAAAACCGTATCGTGGAGGAAAAACAAAAGCCCAGGGCCTGCTACAGTTGCGGCAGTACAGGGCACCAGAAATGCAAATGCCCGCAGCGTCAGAAACAGCCGACGGAGGTGCTTCCGAACAGTAAAAGAAGACAGCTTAGCGGCGCGTGTTTCGATTGAAGGTCCCCCAGCCGCACACAGTGATTTAATCCCAGTATCGCTCGACTGCAACGACAAACATATAGGAGCAGTGCTGGACACAGGTGCGGAAATTACAGTAGTCCGTGAGAGCGTGGTCCCGCCAGAGTTGGTGCAACCGCATGGGATGGTCAACCTGACTTCGGCGTTCGGGGAGAAAGTACAGGCCAAGCTTGCAGTTATTCCACTGACTATGTCGCGTGAGCGTGGAGTTTTTTCCGACGTTAGGTAACCAGTCTCAGTGTTGTGCGCGTTAACGGACCGTCTAACGGCACGAACAGATTGCCTACTTTCCGAAGAAGCATGGAAACTACTACACGAGGAGAGCACCCTCGAAGGGGTAGTGGAGGGTACATCAGAAGTGGGCGGCGCTCGGCCAGAGTTTGAAAGCGAGCCTCAGCACGCAGAGGCAGTATGGCGTCAGGACGAGGTGGACACTCGTGTAAAATTGGTAGAGCGACACGCGACCGAGGTGTTGATCAGCGAGGTAGCTGTAGCAAGCCGCGATGAAGGGGATCAGCGGGATGACAGCGTGTTGCCTAACGAAGCCCCGAGCATCGGCATGAAGGAAAGGTCCGCGTCAGACGAATTTCGCGGGAAACAACGGGGAGACCCGACTTCACAGGAAGCGTGGAGAGGAGCGGCGATAGGAAAAGGCAGTATGCTAGTAATCGACGGGTTACTTTATCATAAGGATAGGGTGTTGGGGCAATCGGTAACGCAGCTGGTACTGCCGGAATGCCGCAGAAGGGAAGTTTTGCAACTGGCGCACGAGTCAAGCTGGGCCGGCCATTTTGGTTGCCGTAAAACGTGCTCTGGGATCAAGTACAGTTTTTATTGGCCAGGCGTAGGAGACGACGTACGACGGCACTGCAACAGTTGTCATGGTTGCCAGGCGAGGGCAGACTGGCGTCGCGGGGACAGCGTCCCGATCGAACCCCTTACGAGACCAAGATATCCGTTTCAGCAGGTTAACATGGACGTTATTGGACCTCTGGAGCCACTATCAGTCTGGGGCCATAAGTACTGTTTATGCGTCATCGACTTATGCACGCGCTGGCCCGAAGTGGTGTGTTTGCGTTCGTTACGCACTAGGGCAATCTGCGATGCACTACTGGCAGTATTTAGCAGAACAGGCATACCCGAGGTTATAGCTTCCGACTACGGCACTAACTTTACAGCGGCACTGACAAGAGAGTTTTTGTCGAAAGTTGGTTGCTCCCCTCGAATTTCCACGCCGGGGCACCCTGAGAGCAATGGGGCGGTCGAGCGATGAAACAGGACCTTTAAAAACATGCTATACCACATAATAGAGAAGGAGGGGAGGAATTGAAATCAATTTGTGCCTTTCTTGCTGTGGGGGTACAGGGAAGTCCCACACGATACGACTGGAGTAGCGCCTTTTGAGATGCTGTATGGGAGGCAACCAACGGGTCAGTTAAGTATACTTAAGAGGGCTTGGACGGGGAAAACTGCAGTGCCGGGAAAGTTGGGGGCGTCGCCAGCAGCGTACATGGAAGAATTACGAGGGCCGCTCAGGTGCGCGGCGCAGGTTGCAGAAATGGTCAGCTCGAAATCACAAAACACCTACGCTGCGCAATTCAACGAAAGGGCGAAGGCAAAAGAGTTTAACGTCGGTGATTTGGTACTGGTGTTTGATTTTCAACGACCAGGGAAAATGTTTCCGAAATGAGAAGGGCCAGGCAGTGTCACCGAGAGATACCGCGAGCATTCATACTTCGTGCAGATGCCAGCAGGTAACCGGAAACTGGTGCACGCGAATACGCTGCTCCCATATCAGTCCAGGGTTATGTCGGTAGGAGTAATGTTCGAGGAGAATGGTGATTTCGGTGAAGTAGAGTGCGCCCCACAGCCAGGGGCAAAGCGTAGTGAAGAAGTTTTTCCGTCGCGCGATATGGTAGCCCATTTAGTAGAACGGGAACGCGGGGTGATCTGCGAAGTGTTCAAGAGGCATGTGGAGCAGTTTGGCGGGGGGCCGACGGTATCGGCAGTAAGGCCACACGAGATAAGGTTGCAAGACGTGTTTGTCCGCAGAAGCCCGCATCCGTACAGGGTACCCAAAAGCTTACAGGCCGATGTGGGGACGCAGGTAGACGAGCTGCTCGAATTGGGGTTGATTTTTCCGTGCGAGAGCCCGTATGCCCATCCGCTGGTATGCGTTCCGAAGAAAGACGGCAGCATGCGACTCTGTCTCGATTTTTGGGCATTAAACGCGGGGACGGTGGCGGACGCATGCCCAATGGCCCTTCAGCAAGAACACATAATGAGCGTAGGAAAAGCGAAGTACATAACGCTGCTCGACCTGCGAAGAGGTTATTGGCAGGTACCACTCGAGTCTTCTTCGCGCCTGCTGACAGCGTTTGCGTGTCATCGCGGACATTTTGCCTGGACAGTAATGACCATCGGGCCTAAAAACGCTGCTCAGACATTCCAGAGGGTAATGAACGAACTGCTAAGGCCACACAGCGGATACTGCTGTGCATACCTGGATGATATAGCCGTTTTTAGCGAAACGCTCGAAGAGCACGCGGAACACCTGGGGCAGGTGTTTGATACCCTAAAGCGGGTTAACCTGAAGGTCGAGAAGGATAAGTGCCAGATAGCTCGTCCATCGATCCGTTATTTGGGACATGTGGTAGGCTCGGGACGGCATGCACCTGACCCTGAGAAGCTTGCAGCGATCAAAGGTTTAAAGGCGCCGGAGACTAAAAGAGAACTACGCAACGTACTGGGCCTATGTGGCTACTACCGAAGCTATGTGAAAGATTACGCAGAGGTAGCGAGGCCCCTGACAGAGCTAACGGGGAAGTGAATCCCGAACCTAATTCCGTGGTCCGTGGAAGCTTAAAGGGCGTTTCAGCGGCTTAAGATCGCACTGTGTGAGGCAGCAGCATTATCGACCCCAGATCCCGAGAGGCCGTATTGGCTGTTTACAGACACGTCCGCGGTCGCAGCTGGAGTCTGCCTGTCGCAACGTGCGGACGATGGTACCGAGATGCCGATCGCATTTGCGAGCCACAAGTTCTCTCCAACTTAAAAGCGCTGGTCGACTATTGAGCGAGAGGCCTTTGCAGTCATCTGGGGTCTGAAAAGGTTTGATTTCTGGCTCTTCGGCGCACAAGTTACCGTGGTGTCAGACCACAACCCACCAAATTTTCTCACCCAGGGCACTCTTTCTGGGGCTAAGCTTACCCGTTGGGCCTTGGCGCTTCAGCGGTATCATGTAGTGGTGCAGCACAGGAAAGGCGTCGAGCATGGCAACGCAGATGCGCTTTCGAGGGTGCCTAATGAGTGCTGGAGAATCAGCAGCGGTGTTCCGGGGGTCGAGACACTAGAGGATTAGGCGCATGCTGGACACTCAAGAGTGACGTGCGCGAACCTGTGGACAATTGAACAGCACCACGCGTTGAAAGGTCTATGTGTCTCAGTGAAGTGTATTGTTTCTCTTGTGCGTGTGTGTAGCATGCAGGAGTTATTGGTATTTTGGTTGAATTTGAACGGCACCATGTGCCGAAGGGTGTGTGTGTGTTTCAGTGAAGTTTTTGTGTGTGTATATGTACGACTGTAAGTATGTAGAAGTTTGTTGTTGTTTTACTTGCCTGCTTTATAGATTGTACTTGTGTGCACAGTGACCTCGTGTCGGTTTTTTTTCTTCTTTTTTTTGCTATGTGTTGGCGTCCCTTTGGT
The DNA here is from genome assembly GCF_043290135.1 of Rhipicephalus microplus. Taxonomy (NCBI): domain Eukaryota; kingdom Metazoa; phylum Arthropoda; class Arachnida; order Ixodida; family Ixodidae; genus Rhipicephalus; species Rhipicephalus microplus. Next base: position 225,771,272 of record NC_134702.1, read on the forward strand.
GGGGCCCCAAGGGTTAAGCAGAGAAAATATTGCACGCGTTGCAGAAATGCCTCTGACGTTCAAGGAACTGCGAAGTATGGTCACAGGGTTGGGGACGTGTGGCGCCATACCTTTATGTTGTTATTCGCGCAGCTGCATTTGAGCGCTTGCGTGAATCTTGGAAAAGGCGTGTAAGGTCTGGCGTCACAAGCCATGGGAGCGAGTCTTCTCGGTCTCAAAAGGGCGCGCTTCCCAAAAAGCCTATTCTCGGGAGACGATAATCTCGGCGTAAGCGAGCCCCTTCTGGCAAGAATACCGCGGTCAATCGCCGCTTCTAGCAACCAGCTAAATGGTCCCCGGAATGCGGATTGCCGGCGGGTGATGGGAGGACAGTGCATAGCCTGTCCGTCAAGAGTAGAGTCCGCGGGACGGCTGTCATGCTGGACAGCGTAGTCATCTCGCGGTAATGCAGGAGGCCCGCAGCCGAACGGCGCCACCATTGTGTGCGTTCGCACAGTTCGCGGAACGTTGGGGACAGGCTGGTCCTTTCGTCTCTCTCTTTCCGACCGAGCAGTCGAGTGCGGGAAGAAGAGAGCGAGAGGAGGGGATGGCAACAAGTGTGTTGTCTGTCCAATAAACGGACCAAATTGTTTTGGTTGGCCGTGAGGAGAATCGGGAGGGGCAACCGAGGTAATAAAACCTGGCTTCCGAGGCCTCGTGGGAGAGTCTGGTCGCAACAAAGAGTGCTCTGCACTATCGGCTCTGCCGAGGCAACATGCGACGGTTCCGATGGTCAAGTCTTGTAAATACGTACATACGTTTCTGTATATAAAGTCGAGTTGTAACGTTTGAAATGTTCTGGCCTCCATTCCCGAACAAGCAGCAGCAGCGACGACAAAACAGGACGGACACCGAGAAGCAACCAACCTTCCACTCCCTTCTGTAGCAACAGCCGCTACGCAGCTGGGAGAGCTCTGCTCAAGGGAAGAGAGGGAGTGGGTAGAAGGTTGAGGTTCACTTATGGCTTGTGTTATCTGCTGCTAAATCAAAGAAGCGTCTAGTCTTGAGCATGACCACATGACAAAGTGGGAAAGAATGGGGGCGCGGCGAGGAGGACTGGGCCATTTGCAGCGTTATTCACGCCCCGTACACAGCATATGAAAGTTGATTCGAAGAGGCATTGGAGTACAATAAACAGAAGCATCAGCTGCAGTGTCAAGCGTCTTAGACGCGGGTTGCCAATAGGCGTAGAAAGAATCTGGAAAAGACACGAAAAATCAAAAAGCATGGTTTCAAGAATCCCTTGTAAAAGTAATGCTTGGTTTCTGGGCGAAAATCGATGGTAAAATGAAACAAATTTTCAGTGAATCAATAGACTACTTCCATCGAAGTTCATTTTTGTACAGAAAATCTGTGATAATTCTTCAAAAATAGGTTTTGCGGACCAATAGACGACTTCCGTTTAGTTTAGAGTCCTGTTGAGTTTTGTACACAGAATTTGTGAACATATTTCAAAAGTGAGTGTTGCCTGTTATTTATAATCATTCCTTTTGTGAGTACAGTCACGTAAACGTACGGGTTATAAACAAGTGAACACTAAGCAATATAGTGGACTATGTGATGATGTGGGTGCCTCAAAGTGTATTGTGGTCACTTATGACCATTGCGAGTGAAATTGAAGAGGGAATAAAAGACAGACGAGTACAAAAACTCACAGATCAAAATTGGGGCATGGGATTACGCTGGCAAGGAGCTGTTTTCTAAGAAAAATCTTTAAAAGGGCGCGCACATCACGCGCATTTTTTCATGCAAGTATTTCATCATGAAGTTAATCTCCTGTCTTATCCAAGGTACCAGAAGACACTGCAATGGGTTCATTCCTTTTCCTCATTTACGTCAACGACCTGCCCAGTAACGCTTCTTCAAACATACGCTTGTTCATCGATGGCTGCGTATTTTATTGCCAGCTCTCCAAAATGACTTACTAATATAGATAAACGGTGTAGTGATTGGTTATAGGTGATGAAGACTAATAAAATATTTCTTTTTCATTGATAGACGGCATGACTACCCGGCATTCATATACTTTATTAACGGCAGCGTCATTGTCTCAGAACCTAGTGCTAAATACTTGGGTATTACTCTCCATAACAACCTCATTTAGGCTACTCACATTACCAATATTACCAATGCCACTAACCACAATTTAGGCTATATAAAGTGAGATCAACCGCATGCATCTCCTCCGGTGAAATTACAAGTATCTATTACTCTAATCCGGCCTAAATTAAAGCAGGCTTGTTCAGTCTCGGATCCCCCTAAACGTGTTCTAATTTATCTAATCGAATCAGTACACAACAAAGATTGATTGATTGATTGATTGATTGATTGATTGATTGATTGATTGATATGTGGGGTTTAACGTTCCAATACCACCATATGAATATGAGAGACGCCACAGTGGAGGGCTCCAAAAATTTCGACCACCTTGGGTTTTTTAACGTGCACCCAATTCTGAGCACACGGGCCTACAACATTTCCGCCTCCATCGGAAATGCAGTCGCCGCAGCCGGGATTTGATCTCGCGACCTGCGGGTCAACAGCCGAGTACTTTAGCCACTAGACCACCGCGGCGGGGCAGTACACAACAAAGAGGTGAAATTTATTTATTCAGAATATTCTAACACGACTAGGGTAACTAACTAAAGAAAAAAGCACGTCTAGCTACTCTTCAGACTTGGTGCAACATTGCAAGGCTTTCTTTCTTTCGTAAGTTTTTTCATGTCCTATGTAACTCTTCTCTCAGCAATCTAGTTTATCGCATCTCTCATCGCAACAGCCTTGAAAAAGCCGTATATCGTCCTCGTTCCCGAACTGCCACGCATTCGCAAACATTCTTTGTCAAGACTGCCGTCGACTGGAACAATCTTCCTCCAGACGTGGTCTTTTGCATCAGCCATGCTCATTTCGAGAACTCTGTTGAGTCACACTTTGTATATAATATTTAACTTGTTTGTTTCTCCCACTCCTCATACAAAATCGTGTGATGTGTACAGGGTCCTTTAGGTATTTTCAACAAATAAATAATTGTGTACGTCGGAAAGTCATGTCTGTCAACGAAGCTGGCCTTGACTTTTTTGTTGGGGCACCGGGTTCGAATGTGTGTTCCGTCGATGGCCCTATTGGTGTTGGGAATCCTGTTATCTGAAAAGAAAGACAACAGAGAACAGTACCCATTCGTGGCTTAATACGCATAAATAATATTGTACGTTCACAGCTGAACTGACGGCATTAGGCCTCCAAAAATCCCACGAGTCTCCCTAGTACAGCGTGAAAACTGTTGCGGCCAGCGCTGCTCTTTGATTTTTCTTAGTTATAGAAAGCGCGATGCGGCCTCAAATTTTTAGATATTATCACTGGAATGTACGTAGCGACTATCAAGAGGCCTGACCCTATGCAAATCTTTCTGAAATTGTTCATGAACAAAAATTACGTACCGCCTCAAAGCAGGTGCTCGTCTGCTGTTTCTCTTCTATACGCGGCATCTCCAGGTACATAGGAGTGACAGCTTCAAGGAAGTCCGCGACCCAGTGCGCTACTCTATGCAGCGTGCTCTCAGCCATTCCGAAAAGCTGGGCTACTGATCTTTATGTGGCTTTGTTTCCAGCGTACTTGCACAAAATATTCATATTCAAATATCCACGGAAAATATGGTCGCGACAGCACATACTTTCATAGTTCATTATTATGGCTTTCGACAATGTTTCAGCGTTCTAATGAAGGCGACCTCTCACCAAAGGAAAGCTAAAATATGGCGTCCCGCCATGTAAGTGATTCGTGGGGTACAAGCGGTGAAGTGGAAAACAGTGTTGTCAGCATTCTGCAGGTATGCGACGAAGTCTGAAGTGTCCTCTGAACTGAAAAGAAACAACGAAAACAAAGTTACAGGATCACACTTCAAACTTGACCTAACTAATTTGTACCTCTTCATCATTCTGCGATGCTAAAACATCAGCGCCGAAGTGGTTCACTTTTGGGTGCTCACGTCGATGCTCCTGAATCACAGCGATCATTGTTTCGTTTCCCCTTTCTGTGGAGCTACTAAGATTCCAGAAACTAGCGTTGTGGCAAACATGTGATACATTCTGACCATTTTCTAAAAATGCCATCTGAACTGAGATGACCATAGAGCTCCCTAATGGTGCCGCCCTCCTGGTACGTCCCCCGCAGGGGCGTCTGCTCACGTAGGCGTTTGGTGTGTAGCGACTCCACGGACCCGAGCTAACGAGAGGGTTTCGACTCCCTCTCACGCCTAGCCGTGCGTGACTGTGCCGTGTTCGGGGAAAATGGGATCCTGGTGGTTGAGCGGGCGCCGGGTGATGGGACCTCTAAGGCCCCCCCGGCAGAGGCAACACACCTCTTTGGCCTCGGCATCACGTAGGCGGCGCCCCTGGACTGACCCATCCAAGAGAAATTGGCAGTCGCCTTTTCCTATCCCTCCCTCTCTCTCTACATATTCGTCTTTGCCATCACTTTTTGTTTCCTGTCTTCTTGTTTCTGCCTTTTTCTTCCACGTTTCCTGGCAGCGAGTATTAACCCTGTGCGAATAGCCTACCTTGGTGTAGGCGCAATGAATTATAGTGGCATTGTACGGCTGGCGTCGGCAAGTTTTTATTATTTACGAACTTGTAGCGCCCCCCCCACCGTTGGGCTCCATGATGGGTGGCAGCCACGCTGCTGAATAAAAATAAAACCGGCATGCATAAAGCATTCCCTTCACTTAGGGATCGTACCGGCTTGATGCGGGTACGCACCGATGACAAACTTTTTCAATGGGTTAGGTTAGGTTAGCTTAATTTGGTTTTTATGGCGCAAAAGCAGCTAAGGCTATGCTGCGTCAGACACAAGACTTTCAGGAATGGACACTGAAAAGATGAAATTTTAAACCTTATTTACCAGATTATATTCTTTCACAAAGTTTAGCACGTCAGGTAGAGGTACCATATGGTCATCTACTGGGAAAAAAGCAGGATGTAAAGGTACGTGTTGTTTGTATAGCTTGCTGAAATGTTTTTGTCTGTGTGTTTAAATGGTGGGACATGTGATTAGGATGTGCATAAGTGTAAACGCTTCTTGGTATTTTTCACAGGTTGGTTGTTCTTCTTTTTCGAGTAAGAAGTTGTGTGTCAAGTGTGTGTCCAGTGTGAAGTCGACATAATACAACTTCGATGAACCGTTGTTGGTGACGGCAGGTCTTCCATTCTCAGAGTGTGGGTTTCACCAGGTGGAGCCTATTGTTCGTGCAGGAGTCCCATTGTTGTTGCCATTTTGCTAGTAGAGCCAGGCTAATTGTTCTCTGGGTATTTTTAAGGAGAATTTTAATTTTGTTACTGTTTTGTGGACTGCCTGGGAAGCATACTTATCTGCTTTTTCGTTTCCAGGTATCCCAACATGACTTGGGACCCAGCAGCAACGGATGGAGGCTGTCTGGCTGTTTAAGTATACCATGTTTAAAATGTCGCCCACTATTGGCTCACATTCGGATTTTATATGTAGTGCTTTTAGTGTGCTTAGTGAGTCGGTGTATATGATTGCTTCCTTGTATTTTTCAGCGATGATTTTGCGAACTGCTTCACTCAAGGCATAAGCTTAAGCTGAAAAAATGGAAAAACTATAAGGTACTTTAACAGAAATTGCACTTTTCGTCGTTGCGATCCCAAAACCCACGTGGTTTTTTGTTTTTGAGCCTACTGTGTAAAATTTTTCGTAATCCGTAAATTCGTGCTGAAGTGTATAAAAGTCTTGGATAACGTGTTCTGGAGGGGTGCTTTTTTTGTTAAAATGGCTTAGTGAAAATTCGCATAGCTATGACAGGTCAAACCATGGCGGCAGTCTTGGTGGTTTAATAGCGACATCTAGTGATCCATCAGGGGTGATATAAAAGCGGCTGTATTCCTCAAAACGTAGGACAAGGGGTTTGATTAGGTTCGGTTTGTTGAGGTAGTGTAAGCGTGAGTCATATTTTGCGGCAATTTCGTAGCATATATGTTCAGGTGACGACCTCATTCTTAAAACATATGACAAGGTTAGTAAGGATCTTCGATGAGATAGAGGGGGCTCATTGCATTCTACGTATACACTTTGCACAGGTGATACTCTGTAAGCACCACTGGACAGACGGAGACCGAGGTTGTGTATAGGGTCAAGACGGTGGATGTATGAGCTTCGCGCTGAGTCGTAGACTGTGCATCCGTAGTCTAAGATGCTGCGTACAAGAAATCGGTAAATACGTATATGGCAGAGTCGATCGGAACCCCAGTGCTTATGGGATAGTACTTTGAGCACGTTGAGTGCTCTGTTTGCTTTAGTTTTCAGTGCGTTTATGTGTGCCAGAAAGTTTTCGGTCGATTGTAATTCCTAAAAATTTGTGTTCTTGTTTTACCGGAGTGTTGATGTTGTATAGTTTGAGCGCAGGTTCAGGGAACAATCTTTTTTTTGCGTAAAATGAACAGCGGTGGTTTTTTGGGTTGAAAAGCGGGAACGATTTTGGTCGGCCCAATTTGTAAGCCGATTTATTGTAATTTGGAGTTGCCTTTCGCAGGATGATAGGCTGGAGGCACGACATGCGATTTGGAGATCGTCAACGTAGATGGAGTGCATGACTGTACAGGGTACAGGCCTGTTGATGGAGTTGATTTTGACTATAAACAGGGTGGTGCTCAAAATGCAGCCCTGTGGTACACCATTTTCTTGGACAAATATTCGTGATAGTACCGTACCCAAACGTACTTGGAAAGGTCTATTCGATAGGAAAACGCATAAGCAGTTCAGAATTCTTCCGCGAATCCCTAAATTAGCTAGATGTCTGAGAATTCCATATCTCCAAGTTGTGTCATACGCTTTCTCTAAGTCAAAGAAGACCGAGAGACAGAATTGTTTGTGTAGAAATGCTTGTCGTATTTCTTGTTCCAGCCTAACAAGGTGATCAGTAGTGAAACAGCCCTTTTTTTATCCGCACTGGTGTGTGTCTATTAGGTGTTCCGGTTCCACAGTGATGGTAAGTCTAATATTTATGATGCTATCGTAAGTTTTTGCTAGGCAGCTTGTTAAAGCAACGGGCCTGTAGCTACTAGGGGTTGTTGGGGGTTTACCAAGCTTAAGAAACGGTATAACTATGGCTTTTTTCCAGTGTTCAAGCGTTATGCCAGAGACCCATATTTTGTTAAAGAATTCAAGAAGTGCCTCCGCGGATGCTTGGGATAGGTGTACCAACATTGCGTAGTGTTCTGGTCACACCCTGTTGCCGTTTTTTTACCCGCAAAAAGTACCCTGTTTAATTCGTTCAGCGTAAGCGGAAGGTTATAACTTTCATTTGAGGTACTGGTAGTAGGCAGTATTTGTATTTATGCATTTTGTTTATATTTCAGGAATGCATTGGTGTAATTGGCTGAACATGATACCTTCTAAAAGTGTTCTCCTAATAGGTTGAACTGGTCTTCTAGAGTTGATTGTGTGTCTGGACTTGTAAGCAGTGGTATTGTGTAGGAGGAGTACTCTGGTTTTAATTTCCTCGCCTGGTCCCAGATGTGTTTAGATGTGACTGAATTGTTATTTGATGATATGTATTTTCGCCATTATACCTTTTCTGTCTGTCTTTGAATAAATCGGGCTCTGGCTTTTGCCTGTTTGATGTTGATGAGGTTGGTGTAGGTGGGGTATCTTCGTAGAATTCCCCAGGCCTTATTTTGTTGTTTTTTGGCATCAGTACACTCGTTTGTCCACCAAGGGTTGAGTTTATTGTGTACGATGCCGGATGATTGCGGTATTCCCTTTCCGCTGCTAAAACTAAAATTTCGAAGAACTCTTTTTTCAGTTCCTCAACAGAAGGCTCCGATGAGAAAACTTCATTGAGCTTATCGTTTTCTGTGAAAATTAGCCAGTTCGCGAGCTGCAGTTTCCGCCGGCGTGGCTTGCTTGTTGAAATGGGGTAGGATAGTATGAGTTTTATGATGCCGGGTTGATGATCACTACCATAAGACGTGTTGACGACGTCCCATTTAAGATCGTTAGAAATACACGGTGAACACAGGGCAAGATCGCCCCGCCGCGGTGGTCTAGTGGCTAAGGTACTCGGCTGCTGACCCACAGGTCACGGGTTCAAATCCCGGCTGCGGCGGCTGCATTTCCGATGGAGGCGGCAATGTTGTAGGCCCGTGTGCTCGGATTTGGGTGCACGTTAAAGAACCCCAGGTGGTCAAAATTTCCGGAGCCCTCCACTACGGCGTCTCTCATAATCATATGGTGGTTTTGGGACGTTAAACCCCACATATCAATCAAATCAATCACAGGGCAAGATCTAAGCAACTAAAATTGCATGAGGTTGGTGAAAAGTAGGTAAAAGCACCGGAGTTAAGAAGGCAGATGTCGTTTGATAAAATGAAATCTTCCACGGCTTGCCCTCTTTCATCAGTTTTTTCGCTGCCCCAAAGGGTTGAATGAGCGTTGAAATCCCCAACTAAAATAAATGATTTTGTCAACTGTTACACACGATTTTTTAGGTTTTTGCTGATGAAAAGGGTGTGAGGTAGAGTATACTGTGAGCAGATGGTGATGGTTTTGTACGATAAAATGATTACGACTACGGTCTCGAAAAATATGTTTATTTGGACATCTTGCATAGGAGTGCTGCCCTGCACAACTATGGCTACTCCTCCTGAAAGACGGCTGCAGCGTTCGCGGTCCTTTAGGGCAACTTTGAAGCCCTTTAGGAAATGGTCATGTTTTGCACCAAGATTTCTCTCTTGGAGGCAAAAGGCTACTGGTGAGAACTTGTTGATGATGTCCTTTATGTCACCTAAACTATGAATTAAGCCTCTACAGTTCCAATGTACTATAAAAGCCATGCCGGAATAAAATTAGGTAAATATTGATCAATATGAGTAAAACATGATAGGTGACAATACTAAGAAATAGAAATAGAGCCAAATACGATAACCATTACGGTTATCGCTTACTTATTGTGGCTACTGGGACTTTGTCCTTGTCCTGTTTGGCACGTTCGAGGGAGCGCGTGTCCTTCGGTGTCGATGACACTGGAGTTTTGTGGTCGATCTTCATTGCCTTGTCTGTGGCGCTGAGAAACGGATCTCGGACCTTGGCACTCGGTTGAGTTTAGGGCCCAGGGAGACCGGAGTCTGCGGGCCCTTTGATGTGGATGGAGCAGCTGGCGCTGCTTCCTTTAAGGGGGCGGTTTGAGTCACCACAGGACCATTGGATGGGGTAGCGGTGGACTCTTGAGGCCTTCGTGATGCTGCCCCCGACTGTGTCACATCGGCGTAACTTCTGTGGAAAAGGTATGACAGCAGTTTTCGCGCTTCACTGAGCGATATTTTTTCTTTGACGGTCAGACCTATCACTTCTTTTTCTTTTTTCCAACATGGGCATGACCAGGAATACGCTGGGTGTTCCCCGTCACAGTTAACCCAGTGGGGTGAGGTTGTGCAGTTTTCCGATTTGTGATCATTTGCGCTGCATTTTGCGCATGTTTCTTTGCCTCTGCAGGAGTGCGAGGCGTGTCCGAATCATTGGCATTTGAAACAGCGTCTGGGGTTGGGAATGTAGGGTCCGACATTGATTTTTACGTACCCATCTTTAGGAGAGGTGAGCTTTTACTTGTTCCAAAGGTTAGTAATACGTGTTTGGTGGGCACTTCCTGATTATCGGGACGGAATACTATTCTTTGGACTTTTATGACGTGTTGGTCTTGGAATCCTTCGAGGAGCTCTTCTTCACTAAGGCCTAAGAAGTCTTCCTCAGAGATTATTCCCCTGCTGGTGTTTAGAGAGCGATGGACCAAAACGGTGACAGCTCTTTCTCCAATGCTGGTTAGTTGGGATCGCTTAGGCACTTGGTCTTTTTCGGTCACCTCCAAAAGGAAGTCACCGCTTGACATTTTGAATGCTTTGTACACCGGTCCGATTTTTTTCTTTTAGGCACTTGGCCACCAAAAATGGGGATAATTTTCTTAAAGATGTGCTTTCACTATAAATACTGTAGTACTTCGCGAAAGTAACTTTACTTTCAGTCGAGAAGTGAAAATTAGTTTCGGTGCGGCCTCTCTTAAGAGATTGATCAAGGGCGGAGGAAGGTTGTGAAGCCATAGAAGTCTGAATGTGTTCGGTGGTGTTGCCATCATATAAAATCAAGGGATTGCAAGCACACACTTTCAACTCCAAACATCTCTTGAGGCAGTGGCTGTTCGAGCTGTGCTTTTTGACAAACTCGTAACAATTTTCACTCTTTACGTACCTCCAAGCTATCACCTAAAAAAACATCAATTTCAGTTCTTAATCGATGAACTTCCGGAGCCTTATGTTCTCCTTGGAGACTTGAATGCGCATAGCAGGCTATGGGGCGACTCTTGTTGTGACGCCTGAGGTCGACTGATTGAAAAGTTTCTTCTCTCTTCCAGTGCATGTCTTCTGAATCAAAAATAGGCAACTTATTATAACCTCGCAAACAATATTTATTCCTCAATAGACCTAAGCATAGTATCTCAATCGTTGTGCCTCTACTTCACTGGAAAGTCATCACTAATCCCTACGGAAGTGACCACTTTCCCGTAGTTTTGAGCCCGCCTACATCAACTGAATGCCCACCACAGGTACCCAAATGGCCATTAGGCAAATCCGATTGGGATCAGTTTTATACCATCACTCATTTGAGTTGGCGCGACGTATGTACGTTAGGCATTGATGCTGCTGTCAACTACTTCACTTCGTTTTTGATTGATGCAGCAAAAAAATGCATCCCGCAAACGAATGAACACCCTGGAAAACGAAGTGTGCCATGGTAGAACTCTGAGTGCTGAAATGCACGCAAATAGCAAAACAAAGCATGGAGTTTGCTTCGAAACTCACCGACAGCCGAAAATCTTCAAATCTCTAAGAAAATGAAGTCTCAAGCCAGGCGAACGCATCGGCAGGACAGAAGATAAAGTTTGCAAAAGTTTTTATCAGGGATCAATTCATATACACAGGAGGCTAAAGTTTGGAACATGGTGTCCTCACCATGCATGATGCCACACCAGCGTGATGCCGTCTGTTCACCTTAATCTAACACATGGAACTTCGAGCAGACTACATAACACCTTTAGCTTATCACGCATGTAAGGCAACACTAACGCTTTCAACCAGTCGGCTCTTCCGAGCTATTCGTTTGTGAAATGATTTGCCAGATGATCTTGCGTCATAACAAGACCACACAAAGCTCCATCAGACTCATAAAAAATACTTATGCACCAAAAACTGCTCTATCGCATCTTCGTAATCATCTGTGATTATAGGACTGTTGCCGATGTTATTGCACTATTGTTAGGTTGTGGTTACTGTCATAATATTTTTTGTACTTCACCTTCACATACTGTAACTCACTTTTCTAGTATGTATTTTTGCGTACATGTTCATATGTTGAACTGCATTTCCTATTATATTCAATATTTGCCTATGTATGTGTAGATATATATGTATATATATTTTTCTAACATATTATCTGTACCGCCCTCTATACACAATGCTCCTCGAGGGCTCTGTAAGGTACTGTAAATAGATGGTTGGTAGGGTAGCCGGAAGACAAGTACACACACTCCCACTCGTAAACAGAGGGTGACACATTGGAAGATCAGAGGAACTTCCTCGGCGCACACTTCAAGCGGGTGTTCAGCTCGTCGCACTATACTGACGCTTTCAAAATACAGAACAAAAATAGAAAAGCAAAACTCGAACACAAATGTACAAGACACAAGACGTACAACCAAGCTTTCAGCTTATCTCAGCTCCAAACATCACTGAACTTCTGCAGTGACTCCGCTCCAGGCTCTGACCATGTGGTGTACGAAATCTTAAAAACACTTACCAATTGAAACACAAACAAAACCTTACTTTGCTTGTACAATGCTATGTGGTTCTCTGGCACTATCCCTACTTCCTGGAAAGAAGCTATTGTTGTTCCCATTTTGAAACAGGGCAAGGACCCTTCTTCACTTCCGAGTTATAGGCCAATTGCCCTTACAAGCTGCCTGTGCAAACTTTTCGAAAACATGATCAACTGCTGACTTGTACATTTCCTTGAAACAAACAATTTGCTGGACGAATTTCAGTGAGGGTTTCGAGAAGGTAGATCCACCACCGACTACCTTGTTCGTATCGAGGCAATGATCAGAAACGCTTTCCTTCATAAGCAATACTTTCTTTCTGTGTTCCTCAATATCGAGAAGGCTTAGGATACAACATGGTGCTTTGAAATATTAAGAGACTTGCCCATCTTGGCGTGTGTAAAAGAATTTTTAACATAATCGGAAGTTACTTGTCAAATCGGACATTCCGAGTTCGAGTAGGCATCATTCTTTCCCAAGCATTTGTCTAAAAAACAGGCGTGCCACAAAGTGGTGTACTTAGTTGCACACTTTTTCTTATCAAAATAAATTCTTTGCGCTTGTCCATCCCTCGCAATATGTTTTAATGTACATAAGTCGATAACGTCCAGCTTGGCTTTAGATCTTGCAATCTGGCCTTTTGTGAGTGCCAGGTTCAGCTTGGTTTGAACAAAGTCTCCAATTGGGCTGAAGAAAACGGGTTCCGGTTGAATGCACAGAAAAACACGTGTGTCTTGTTTTCCAGGAAGAGAGGCCTTAATTCCGAACCTGATATTCAACTGCACAGGCAACGCCTTTCTGTTAACACCAAACACAAATTCTTAGGCCTCATCTTAGAAACCAAGCTAACCTTCATAGCACGTATTAAGTATTTAAAGCAAGTGCATAAAAGCCATCAACGCTCTGAAAGTGTTGTCACGCACTGCGTGGAGAAGTGACAAGAAGTGTTTAATGAATTTGTATAAGAGCCTCGTGTGTACCCGCCTAGACTTGGACAATAGCATACCAGTCTGTGACAACTACTGCCCTTAAAATGCTTGACCCTGTTCATTATCTAGGCATCCGTCTTTTCACGTGTGCTTTTCGCACTAGCCTTGTGGAAAGCCTCTACGTGGAATATAACGAATGTTCGCTCCCCCTAGAGAGACGTTCCCTGTCTTTTATATTATCTTAATGTAAATGCATACAAGAATCACCCATCACATTTCACAATTATTGGCATGTCAAGCCATGCTGTGTTCGAAAAACGGCCTTCTATGAGGTAGCCTACTTACTCTGTGTTAGGGGCCCATAGAAGGAAACCAGTGTGCCTCTTGAACATCAATTGATGGCTCCCGCAGTATGTCAGCCACCATGGCAATGGCAGGCAATAGATTGCGACGTGTCTTTCTTGGAGGTTACGAAGCATGCACCGATTGCACATATCAATACATACTTCCTAGAACTGCAACAGAAATACACATGTCCTGAATTCTTCCCGGATACTTGTAAGTCCGACACTTGTGTCTCGTACGCAGCCGTCCGCCTATCCTTTTGGGAAGCCAGCGTTCTGCACTCTTATTCAACCATTTTCACCGGCGAAGATTATGCGATACTTGCGGTTGTCAAACACATTATACAAATAAAACTACCCAAGGCATTAATATATACAGATTCTCTCAGCGTAGTAAAAGCACTGAAAACTTTCAAAAAGCACAAGAACCCTGTCCTCGTCTCGCTTTATTCGCTCTTAGGCACTGTCTACTCATCTAAGCAGCATGATGTAGTTTGCTGGGTTTCAGGACACCGCGAAATACAAGGCAACGTTCTGGTGGACCAGCTAGCTGGTTCCGTCAAGAAAACCGCTTCCAATATATCGATACCAGTTCCTGTACTCTACTTGAAACCTTTTCTAGAACGAAGTCTCAGGACTGCTGGCAGAGCACATGGGACACACTCACAGATATTAAATTGTATTTCATCAAGCCCCAGCTTGGTCATTGGCCGCCAGTATCAAAATCACGCCACACAGAAGTAATCTTTACAAGGTTAAGAACAGTACATACACGCACAACACATTAATTTGTTTTGTCTGATACTCCTGACTCCACGAGATATATTTTTCCAGTTGCGTATTTTTCAGCAATGTTTCTAAAATACTGGTGCTTTGACTCGAATCGCATTGCCCCTAGTTGGCTCAATGCTCCAAATTTTTTAATTTGTGAAGTGTAGTTTATGAGAAAATGCATTGTACATGAAATTTTTGCTGACGGAAACAAAGCTTTGAAGGCAAGACTGAAAAATGAATCTTTCTTTGCAAGTAGGCATTATATTCAACTGAAATTTTCTGACTAATGACAGTGTCAACAATTTTTTTGGGAAGGAGGTAAAGCTGCCAGACTGCATTTTGTAAAGGAACTAGCTCACCAACAAGCAAGGTTAGGCTGTGCAAAATAGGAAAAATGCTTGTGTTGCCTTGAATAACGCATTTCCTTGATGATATGACTTCAAAATGGGCTCTGGTTTGTTGCGGATATTATGAGGTTCATAAAACCACTCTGAAATGCTTTTTGTTCCAATCACCAAGTGAAAAGAATTGCTCAATTAATGAGGATATTACATGCTGCAGTGCAAAAGGTATGACTCCTTCATGCAGATCAGGCATTTTATCTGGCGGAAGATGCAGTGTCGGATCAAAGCCAGGGCAGGAAAGAGCACATGACTCTCTGACTCCATAGATCAACAAAGTGGGCAGCCCTGCATTCAATATACTCAAGTGATGATTGTGGCCTGCTGGCAATCGAAGCACGAAATCGCCTTCCAAGTGTTTGTAGTCAGCTTCGGTTCACACAGCCATGCAGTACCTACAAATTCTGCCTTCGCTCAACTTACATTTGAAGCCTCTAATCCTATGGCTAAATAAATTGTCACCAGTGAAAATTAGAACAGATCTGTTAACAAGGTTTTCATTCACCACGATGCCATGGCTTGCTAATGCATTGACATCGACAAATAGTGGCTCAAGAATCTTGGCAAAACCGTAAGTGGATCTTTGACAAAGAGCAAGAGGTAAATACATGACAGAGTTGACCGAAAGTTCACCTACACATTTAGCACGGAGAAGTAGAAAGCTGTCATTTTATGCTTTCCCGCCTTGCTACCTAACGGATTGCACACTTCAAGCTCATCACTGCAGATTTGTAAACAAAGTTTGCTGGTATCATCCTCAAAGCATTCGTGATTTTTAATGCACTTCTATCAAACCCCGAATGCATGTAACCATCCTTTGAGTAACTATTACGCTCATTCGACAGTTGCGAACGTTCAACCATTTCCTTTAGTACGTCACAAAGCGGAACGTATTCCATAGTGTCAGTTCCATGCAACACTATCGTTCCGAATTCAACAAGAGGAAATTGTGCCTTCCAATAACTTGTACGGCCATATCTTGTCCGCCGCTGGTCAAGTTGGTCCATGCAAATTTCTTGCAAGTTGGCAGCTGCATGCATCGTTGTCGGATGGCATCTGCTGATGGTCTGCAATGGCTTCTGGCTAATTCGTGCACAGTGTATTCGGGTAGCCAGCTCCCATTCTTTCATTAGAGCAAACGTGCTGCCAGTTGATAGCCGTAGTCACTTGAAGACATGACGGCCTCAGGCAGTTCGACTGGCACATTTGGTCTCTCTTCTTCATGATGGGGTATGGAATGTGCTGCATTTGTACTGACTTGTGTTATCATCATCTGAGCACTGTCGCGAGTGCCTATACCTTATATGTGGGCAGCATGTTTCCTGCACACATGCCTCTTGTATGAAAAGAACCGACGAAACGTTTTCATGCAGCTACCCAAGTCACACACTGAGTTTTGTTCATGGCCATGGGCGGTACGTAGGTGCCTAAATAGTGCCTTTAAGAAAAGTGGGTAGAGGCACACCAGGGGCAACAAAAGAACTGTACTCGTGGCATCTGAAAAGACAAGTAGTTTATTTTGAGAAACACTCAATTATGAGTATTCCAGCGTATACAAATATGATTTGTGAATGTAAACTCTATGTACTCCATTTTGTGAAATGGATCAAAAAGCTTCATGCATGACTTATTCTTAAGTAGGAATTAAGGAACCCTCACAACTTGCCTCACCGCGGTGGTCTAGTGGCTAAGTTACTCGGCTGCTGACCCGCAAGTCGCAGGTTCGAATCCCGGCTGCGGTGGCTGCATTTCCGATGGATGCGGAAATCTTTTAGGCCCGTGTGGTCAGATTTCCGTGCACGTTGAAAAACGCCAGGTGCTCGAAATTTTCGGAGCCCTACACTACGGCGTCTCTCATAATCATATGGTGGTTTTGGGACGTTCAAACCCACATATCAATCAATCCCCTTACAACAAATTTGCTATATCGAGATGCTTGTGTTGTTTGGTATTCTTGCACCAATTATTAGTCCCAGCAGGGGCGTCTGCGTAAGCAGACGTTTGAGGTGTAGCAACACTACGGACCCGAGCTAACGGGGGAGTTTCGACTCCCTCCCACGCCTAGCCGTGCGTGGCTTTGCCGTGTCCGAGAAAAAAGCGACCCTGGCGGTTGGGCCGACGCCGGGTGATTGGCCCTTTAAGGCCCCCCGGCCGAGGTAACACACCCCTTTGGCCCCGGCTTCACGTAGACGGCACCCCTAGACTGACCCACCCAGGGAAATCGGCAGTCACCTTTTCCTATCTCTCTCTCTCTACATCTTCGTCTTTCTTCCCACTTTTTGTCTGTCATGTCTACTCCTCTCTTCTATTCGCTTCCTTGTTCTCTGGCGGCAGGGGTTAACCTTGTGTGGCTAACCACCCTGAGTTAAGACAAATTCGGTGATAGCCGTGGTATACAGCTGGCGTGGGCAGGTCTTGCACGTGAGACCCTGTCCGGTCCCCTCGTTAGGCTCCATGGTGAGCGGCTGCTACTGCGGCTGAAGCACACGCAAATTAGATGAACTCTCCAGTCTTTTCACCTGTTCGCCACCCTCAAAAGAGGACGCGCACCGATGTAACATCAAAAATTTTCACTAACAATCAATGCACATTCCCAAGATTCTTGTGATTCAAAGCGAGCACGCAGGAAGAACAGGTAGACATGTCTCCCCCTTCGAAGTATCCAGAACCGTGACCGACACCTTAGGGCAACGATGTAAAATCAAAAAACTAGACAATAGTGACCTTCTTTTGGAAGTACTGTACAAGCACCAGTATGAGAACCTTTCGAAATCACTGCCTTCGAAGATTCCAGTGTCTATTGCACCTCACCGATCACTAAACACTGTACCAGGCGTCATTTCTGATGATGACCTCAAATATGTAAGTGAAGAACTTCTAGATGGACTGAAGGACCGAAACGTCACAAATGTGTATAGAATCAAAATCAAACGAGAAAAAAAAGGAAATACAAACAAAGCACTTCGTTCTCACTTTCGCATCCAGCATACTACCAGAAACTGTGGAGGTTGGATACACCAAATTCAAATTACGCCCATACATACCAAACCCGCGACGCTGCTTTAAATGCCAACGATACGGCTACGGCTCGCAGAGCTGCAGAGGCCAAAACACATGTGCTAAGTGTGCCTCTCACGAACACACTTCCGAAATTGCGAAGTCGAACCACACCACTGTGCGAACTGCGAGGGTAGTCATCCTGCGTACTCGCCTGCTTGCCCAATATGGAAACAAGAAAAAAAGCATTGTTACTCTCAAAGTTAAGGAAAATATCAGTTTCAGAGAAGCGCGGAAGCGTCTTTCGTTGATAGAAAGCAGAAGCTACTCCGTTGTGCTGCAACAGGGCGCGGCAACACAGCGGCCTTGAGCGCCTTCCCAGGACAACCTAGTGACGTCAGGGCAGGGCACTCAGCGCACAAAGTGGACGCAGCTCCCGCTGCACCACTACCTCGAACTCAGGCTGTGCGAACCCTAGGGTCAGCGAGCCTCAAAGTCTCTCTTCATGCGGCGAGATGTAAACGATAAAAAATCTGTACAATCAGGATGGGCGTTCACTGTGTCAGGCGATACGGTGGACACAAGTCACGGTAGTCCTGGACCGTCGACGTTAGAACGATAGCGGGATTGCTTAGATCGGAAAAAAGACGAGCCCAGAATCACTGGGCCTGATAAGTAACCTTAAGTTTTACACTACCCGTAACATGCAACATGGCTTTTATACACTGGAACTGCAGGGGACTCCTACATAACTCAAACGCCATGAAGGACATACTAGCCACTTTCTCACCCGTAGCCTTGTGTTTACAAGAAACTAAACATGTCCTAAACATAGAAACATTTTGAAAAACTACAGTGTATTCCGGCACGACCGAGAGCAGGCAAGTAGGCTCTCAGGTGGTGTTGCAATTATAGTCAAGAGCGGAGTACCAGCGCGAGAACACAAACTTACAACCAGAATAGAAGGTATGGCGGCCACCATACGCATATTTAAATTGATCACATTGTGCAGCGCATACTTGGAGCCACATACTAAAATATCCATTTCTGATTTATACCGCCCTATAGAACAGCTGCCAGAGCCATTTTTGGTGGTTGGAGATTTTAATGCACACTCTGTTTCTTGGGTAGTGAAAAAACTGACACTAGAGACCAAATCATTGAAAATTTTTATTGAGCAATAACATATGCCTACCTAATACAGGAATAGCAACCTACTGCTCTGCTAGCTCAAGAAAAATTAGTTGCATAGGCTTAATATTTGTTCACCTTCTGTTTTTATGGATTTTAAGGGGGATGTACTAAATGACCCTTATTGAAGCGACCATCTGTCCATACTAATCAGCCAAACAACAACGTCATTCAAGAAAAACCGCGACGTTGGAAGCTACACTTAGCCGAATAGGCCCGATTCCAAGAAAAGGCTTGCCTGGAAAAACATGAGACAGAAGGCCTCAACATAGATGAACAAAACGAATGTATTACAAACTGCAGCGTAACAGCGGCCCGGCTATCTATTCCTCAGACATCTGGACTCGAAAATGCAAATCGCAAGACATGGTATACATACGAATGTAGAGAAGCTAAAAAGAAGCAAAATAAAGCCTGGGGGACCTTTCGCATGTACCCAACACCGGAAAACTTTGTAAGTTTTAAAAAAAGCTAGAGCCAAGGCCAGATACATTCGTCACAATGCTGAAAAAGCACCGTGGCAAAAGTACATCTCTTCCATAAACAGCACCACCACGTCAAAGGAAATGTGGGAACGGGTCCGGAAGATAGACGGCAAGTTTGATCCGTTCACTGTAGCATTGCTGACGCCTCCTGGCGTACAGACAAGGATTGAAGAAAGGGCAAATATTCTAGGTGATTTCTTCTGTGCTGTTTCCAGCTCGTCACATTATGCACAATTATTTCTGAAACATTAACATGCAGCCGAAAAACGAAGACTTCCAACAAGTGGAAACACAAACGAACCATACAACCGCTCAATACTTATCAAAAATACGCACAGTATTGACAGCAGGCAAGAAAACTGCGCCGGGACCCGACAAAATACACTACGAGTTGTTAGCCCATCTCTCCGAACGCTCCGTGGAAATACTTTTAACATTCTTCAACCAAGTTTGGATATCCGGAAAATTACCTGGAGCCTGGAAGAAGGCCACCATCATCTCTTTTTTGAAACCGGTAAAGCCACCAACCAGTGCTAGTAGCTACTGACCGATAGCTCTCTTCAGCTGTCTCGCAAAGTCCTTAAAAGTGTTGTTAATATCAGGCTGTCATTCGTCTTAGAATCACGCCTTAGAATCGCGTCTTAGAATCTCGCAAACAACCAATCAAAATATTTCCAATATTTCCAGGTTTCCATCTGGTCATTCCTACTCACGAGTGACCTCACTTCTGCTGGAAAAATACCCATAACTCAAGAATGTACTGAGAAGAGGATCTGTAAGCAAATTGTTATTTTACTGGGAACATTGGTCTTTGGGGAGTTTTAATAAAGCAATTTTGCTCAGACTCAGTATCACAAAAATACTTTTGCGTCCCAGCTCGTTGAGCGCTTGCTCAGCAGCAATATTCTGGTCCTTTGCAAGGGTAATAACTGTAAACAAGAAATTTGCCTGATGTGCATCTTGATATGAAACAAAAAAAGTTAGGGTAATATCAAAAGCTTTCGTAATCTACAAAGGAAAAGGTAGTACTTGCGTCTTCACACCTTTGATATGACTTCTGCAAAGGAACTGCTCGATGAACTCTTGAATTTCTTTTTTCTCAGAAATTGTGTCTGAAACCTTTACTACCCGAGTACCATGAGGTGTCTTATGTTCCTGTTTTTTTTCCAACAGTACTGCAGGTGCAGATAATACGTGTGTTGCATTGTAAGTTTCGATAAGATGTTCAGTTGATGGCCTTCGAAACGCCACAACTCTGTCAACTCAGTCATGCTGCTACATTCCAGATTTGAACAGCAACTACGTGGTTCAGGACTTTCTCATAAAAGCTATGTGGCACTGTGGATCTTTATTTTTACTTTCTTTTTACTAAAAGATAATTTATATCCACTTTGCAGCTCATACTTGGACACTAAGTCAATAAAATATCAGTTTAGTGGCCTTTCAAGCACCCATGTGGCACAGGTGTAAAGCCAATTTTGATTGCTAGTACAGACATATTGTTGAACATGCGGTGCAAGTAATGGTGTTACCGATAATGGGTCACTTTTCAAACGCGCTCTTTGTAATTTTCGATGGTTAACATGTAACATGTTTAGGTTAACCTTTTTTGATCATGTGGTGTGCCATGTTACTCATTGATTTTCATACCAATTTTCTGGGTCATCTCGTATACATCACATTGGTTCAGAAATTCATAGGTGACAACCGGTACTTCTTTTTTGTGTCAGTAAAGTTAACGCGTCACCCTTTTCTGCAGCAAACGTACAATAACCCCTTTGTTCTTATTTGTTTGAGTAACAAGTAATGTATTTAATTACTTGTTTCTGGTGATTAAAACACTGGTACTGAGCTTATGTTTCTAAAATCAGTTGTGTTCGAACTTATTTGCTTTTTTCTTACTTCTTTATATAATGCCTGCTGAAATTGTGCTATGGGCCTTTTCTTTGTGGTAAGTTATTTGAGAGTTTGAGTACAACAGATAGTATAATATTGTTCATACCCCCCTCAGGACTCGTGGAAAGTTGCCTTGGGCTACAGATTCAAGAATCTGCGACGGGGCCTCCCTAATGATGGTCGTGTCGGTGACAACCGTCACGAAAAAGAAAGTCTGAAGAAACAGCTTCAGCGGAGCTTCAGCGGCCCAAAGTGCTAAAGTTGGTAAGGGGAATTCCTCAGTAAAATATTTATCTTCATCATCATCATCAGCCTGACTGCGTCTACTGCAGGACACAGGTCTCTCCCATGATCCGCCACTCAACTTGGTCCTGTGCTCGCTGCCGCTTTATACCCGCAAACTTCATTATTTCTACTGCGTATCTAACTTTCTGTCTCCTTCTAACCCGCTTGCCTTCTCTGGGAATCCAGTCAGTTATCCTTAATGACCAGCAGTTATCCTGCCTACGTGTTACATGCTCGGCCCATGTCCATCTCTTTTTCTTGAATTCAAATATGATATCCTTATCCCTGGTTTGTTCCACTCTTTTTGTCTCTTAATGTTACACCTATCATTTTCCTTTCCATCGCTCACTGCAGCATCCTCCCAGTTATCTGGAAAAAAATCTCACTAGCATACAGTGATTATTTTGTATTGAAAAATAATGTTCACAAAGGTTATAAGGAGTATGCTATTGAATTTTCTGCTCTAAATTACTCCCCGTTTTTATTAAAATCACTCAGAAACTCACCAATGTTTTGAAGTGGTATTAAACTATTTGGGATGTATCATTTCAGTAAGTTGGTAATATATTGACCAATCCATTTGCCTAGACTAAACTTAAACCATAAAATAGAAAGAACAATAGCAGGCAAAATCAAGGATACTCATTAAACTAAGCATTTGGGGGTACTCAAACATACAGTTTTAACGTCTGGCAAGAAATATTTTTAAGCTGGATGCCTCGTTGGCAATATCTCTTTGCCTGATAAAGTCGTTTGTAATTTGTAGGGATGTGTTCGTGTAAGTGTATTTTAATAAATGATAGTAAATGAGGCAATTATTTCTTCAAGAGACGTAAATATTGCTGCAGTCTTGCTCGTTATAGGGCAGATGATCTTATGCTGAAATAATTCATCTTGGTGTTGCTTTCCATAGGCCGTCCTTATTTTTACGTTTGGTGAGGATGGAACAAGCTTCGCAATGCATACAGATCGGCTGATCTCTGAGGTCCACAAAAGTTCTCCCGATGAAGGTCAAATCAATGAAAGGATGGCTTTGACGTGGCGCCACAGACTCTCTTCCGTTGCATCAGGTAGTGTTCGTGAGGCTAAGATCAAGCACCGTACCTGATGTTCTTTGAAAGGGTAAGTCATTCTAGTTGCTACGAATGAAACATGGCATGTTAACTTGCTTAGCTGCAGAGGCAGCTGATTCTAATGGCACCTTCTGCTGAGGTGCACTGGCATCGTGACGGTGAAAGTGAAGCAACGTGAAATACTTCTCGAGGTTCACGCCCCACTACAGACCAGACAAACAGTGAACTACAAGACTCGAATTCACGACAGTAGCACCGTCTGCGAGAGACGCCATTGAGCAGACGACAATGTCCAGCGTCATGTTTGTGCTGGGAATAAAAGAGCAAACAACCGAAAATTTTGTACTAAGATACACTTGCGAGATGCTACGTGTACAGTAGGTGCGTCTGTTTTCCAGGTGGTTCTGCTGCATCAGTTCTGTACCAACTCACCAAGGTTTACGGTAATTTTCGCATCGCCTTCGTTGACCAGTCCAATCATTGTCCCAATGTAGCCTTGTGCGAGTACGGTCGGACGATGTCAGTTCACGCAGCTTTTTCAGTCCCGTCCGGCCACGTTCTTTCGCAGCACCAGCTATAAGTAACGCCTGAAATGACGGAACGTCCCCGCGTCGTCTGCCGGCGCGCGCGTTCTGATGGTGCGCCTGTTCATTGAATTGCACCACGCTCCACTGTCGACCTTTGTGGCCATGACACGGAGCACTCGGGTCATGGCCAGCCCAGCCGAACATGCGGCACCACACGAGTGCACAGAAAACGTCCTGGTTGCCACCAGTTGAAGATGCCTTAAAAAATTAGCTTTTCTAACACTTTGAAAAGCCCATTTTTAGTGTGTGAACTCTCTTTTCTGTAAGAAACATTTGAAGGGCCATTTGTTTCTTTTAGGAAAGATTGAACAATCTCTATGGATGCCAGTGTGTTGGTTGCGGTAAAAAACAGTTTCCACGCTCACATAATTAATGCAGAACCCATCATAGAAATGTTATAGGTCGTGCTACAACTGTTGTTATTTGTAACCTGTGTGGTCAGAGTGTGTTACCGTTCGCTTAATTCTCCAGCCAACTTGAATAAAAAACTCGATGATTCGTTCAGCCTGATAGAAAGTAGTTATTATCGCCGATCTTCTGTATCTTTGGCGGGGGATCTTGATCACCCAGCCATAAACTGGTGGAAGTGTACACGAGAAGACGGTACAAGGAAGACTGACAGTCATAAATCTCTCGATGTGCTAGCCTTATTCAATTGCCTTATTCAAATGCTATTTTCGATCTTGTACTGACTTTCATACCCCATTGTATGCATTTTTTTCTTTTTTTCTGCAGTTTTGCAATGACTTTGCAAGACTCACCAAGATTGACCCATTGCCTTGTATCACAAAAAAGATCAACAACATGGTGGAAATGGCAGAAACACGAAAGATTTCTTGCGAAACAGCTGCAATGGCATTGCTTGAACAGGTGAAACAAATGTCTCCATAGAGCCTGCGAACGCGCCGTGAGTAGTGTTGAAAACGCTTCAGGGCACCTTTTCGACTGGCACTTCACTACAAATAAGTCTTGCTGAGTTTCGTCTCATGGTCATCTCAATAGAGCACATCTGTACCTAATTTACAGCTTCTAGAGTACTGTGCGCGAATGTTTGGTTCTTTAACTGTAGCTCTTGAGGTTTTCAGCTCATATTGCCACCTGGTGTTCTGTGCCAGTGAACAGTGGGTCAGTTACGTGCCGGTGAACGAGGAAGACAAAGACGAGCAACCCGTGCCAGTGGAGACGTCCTTCTTTGTCTCTGAGATTTTTGACAGTCGCGTCCCTTCATACGTTCTTTCGAGCTCTTAGCGCGTGACAACTGGTGGAGGAGCTGGGTACCCTATGCACCGAACCCCTCCTAGTACAAGAAGCTCCAGCCCCATACCGGTGGTTACGCCTGTTCACCGTGCTAGCCGCAGGATCCGTGGACCGGACCCTGAGTTCGGACTTCTCTCAGAGGAGATGACGGCCCCAACTATTCCAGACAGCGCCGTCCCAAGCGGCTCCAACCCAGCTGGTATGAAAGGCGCAACGCCATTGCAATATACACTGTTCAAACCACGAACGTCGAATGGTGCTGTCCATGAGGATGTTGAAGATTGGCTAGTCCACTATGCCTTCGTTGCCTCTCATAACTTGTGGGATGACGCAGACAAGCTCCGACATGTCTACTTCAGTTTGAATGACGGCGCACGTGTTTGGTACGAAAATCGGGCAGGTGTGTTCACGTCATGGGCGGACTTGAAACGCCGGCTTCTCGAAACGTATGCAAGTCCCGATTGCCGAGAGCGAGCTGAACGTGAACTCCAGTGCCGTATGCAAATGCCAAATGAAGGCGTAGCAACGTATGTTGACGACATGACGCCTCTTTTTCGACGAGCCCACCCTCACATGTCGGAAGAGAAGGTGCGATACCTGATGCGTGGAGTGAAGGGGCAGTTGTTCGGTGGTCTTGTACGCAGGCCCCCAAGACTACGTCAGAGTTTCTTGCTGAAGCCGTCCTGATTGAAAGCATGCTTCGGCAACGGACCCAGACGTACGAGCAACAAGTGAACTTTGCTTCTGCTAAAGACTACATGGGTGGTCTTGGGGCCCACGTCAACTTCTTCCGAGAGCTCATACGCTCTGTAATTTGGGAAGAACTGCAGAAGTTATTTGTACCCTCAGCGCCCACTATCAGTTCTTTGTCCGGCATCGTCCGAGATGAACTTCAGCAGGCACTACGAGAACCGTCCTGTCAGACAGAGCCGCGGCCCCTAAATGACTTCCCTCGCATGTTGTACGCGCAAACTCTGCTCCAGCCAGCACCACCTTTGGCTCCGCTTCCCACCGTGGCCCCTGCCATGCTTCCGGCAGACCAAACTCTGCGCCAACCTGCACCACATTTCACTCCGCCTTATACCACTGCCCCAGCCATGCTTCAGGCAGTCCAAGCGGGCCCGTACCTCAGGGACCACCGACCGATTCCATGAAAATCAGACGTGTGGCGGGCCCCTGATCGACGTCCCCTTTGCTATCACTGTGGTGAACCTGGGCACATCTACCGACAGTGCACTTATCGGCAGCTGGGACCTCCTAGGTTCGGCCAGTGGCCTCCGGAAATCGATGACTACGTTGCTCAGCAGCGCGGATCGACATCTCGGCACCACTCACGCTCTCCATCACCGCGGCGGTTCTCACCAAATCATCGCACCTATGCGGGCGTGGCGCAGGGCCGGTTACCTAGCCCGCGTCGGGAAAACTAGCCTCAGCGACCTTCAGAGACAACGTCGCTCAGACTGGTCATGCTCAAGGCCCCCTATCGACGCGGACTGCAGATACCGACGATACATCGACAACGACACCACCGGCTGATTGCGGAAGAGTTTCCTTAGATATGCCTGTTCTGCTAGATGGTCGCGAAGTCAGCACTTTAGTGGACACTGGTGCGGACTATTCCATAATTAGCGAAAAGCTGGCCACCCTTCTCAAGAAAGTAACGAAGCCTTGGAACCGAACGCCAATTCGTACAGCTGGCGGGCATATCGTCACGCCACTCGGTATGTGCACGGCAAGACTGCAAGTCCGCGGTTGTACATTTGTTGCTAGTTTGAGCGTTCTCCAGCAGTGTTCTCGAGACCTGATCATTGGCATGGATTTTCTCAGGGAGCATGGTGCTATAATTGACATTCGACGACGTCTAGTCAATTTCGCGACCACAAATGCCACAACAGCTTACGCCGGCCCCAGCCACTCATCAGTGTCTCTTCGCGTCGTCGACGACGCTGTCACGTTACCACCCCATGCAACTTTTGTGGTTCAGGTGGCGTGGGACGGAGTGATGCACGGTGAAGCAGTCATAGAAAGCAATCACTTGCTTTTGCTGTCTCAGGGTGTCTGCGTAGCGAGAAGCCTTGTTGACCTTCGTGATGATCACTGCAACGTTTTTTGTCACAAACTTCAGGCACGAGCACCGGCACCTTTTCCCTGGAACTGTCATTGCTAACGCCGACCCAGTCGCCAATTTCACCGAGTATTTTGCTTCCGAGGCCATCGGCACTGATGAAACGCCTTTCTGCAGCGTCGACATCAATCCAACGCTTTCTGAAGCGAACAAGCAGCGCTTGAGCGAGCTGTTGCTGGAGTTCCACACTTGCTTTGCACGTTCTTTGAAGATACGTCAAACACCGATAACGAAACACCGTATTATCACCTACGACGACGCGTATCCCATACGGCAGCAGTTTTGTCGGGTTTCGCCAACTGAACGGCATGCGATTCAAACGCAGGTTAAGGAAATGCTTCAGGATGGCGTGATACAGCCTTCAAGCAGCCCTTGCTCATCACCAGTCGTTCTTGTGAAAAAGAAAGATGGCACGCTTCGCTTTTGTGTCGACTACAGAAAGTTGAACATTGTCACAAAGAAAGACGTGTACCCGTTGCCCAGAGTCGATGACTCTCTGGACAAGCTGCGACACGCGAAGTGTTTTTGTCCGTCGACTTGAAGAGCGGTTATTGGCAAATAGGGGTCAATGAACGTGACCGCGAAAAGACCGCTTTTGTAACGCCGGATGGACTTTATGAATTCAAAGTGCTCCCTTTCGGCCTCTGTTCCGCTCCAGCCATATTCTAGCGAATGATGGACACCGTCCTGGCAGACCTCAAGTGGAAAAGCTGTCTCGTCTACCTCGATGATGTCGTTGTGTTTTCAGAAACGTTTGACGAGCATCTTCGTCGCCTTCGGAATGTGCTCGAAGCCATTAGATTGGCCGATCTCACACTCAAGCCTGAGAAACGTCATTTCGGCTACGAAGAATTAAAGTTTCTTGGTCACGTCGTGAGCGCCGTTGGTTTTCGGCCTGATCCTGACAAAACTGCTGCCGTCACCGCTTTTCCACCTCCAAGTTACAAGAAAAGTGTTCGACGGTTTCTAGGTCTGTGCGTGTATTACTGGCGCTTTATTGAAAATTTCTCTAACATTGCGTAGCCACTATTACGCCTCATGCGTGATGACACACCATTTGTCTGGGCTGACGACCAGCAGACTGCCTTTGCGGAACTACAGCACCGGCTCTCTTCCCCTCCCGTGCTCGGCCACTTCGATAAAGATGCTGACACTGAAGTACGCACTGATGCCAGCAATATTGGTCTTGGAGCTATTTTGGTACAAAGACAAGATGGCATTGAACGGGTGATAGCTTAAGCAAGTCGCACACTGTCTCGCGCGGAATCTAACTATTCCACATCAGAAAAAGAATGTCTCGCGGTCATTTGGGCAATTACAAAGTTTAGGCCATATCTCTATGGAAGACCATTTAAAGTGGTGACTGACCATCATGCTTTGTGCTGGTTGACCAATCTACGAGACCCTTCAGGACGATTAGCACGATGAAGTCTGTGCCTACAGGAATTTGATGTCACCATCGTGTACAACTCAGACAAAAAGCACGCCGACACGCTTTCACGAGCACCTCTTCAATCCGCCAGTATTAGCGCAGAAGAGGACGGCGCCTTCGTGGGAACTGTCAGCGGACCGGATCTGATGGCTCTTCAACGAAATGACGCCGATCTAAGAATGATTGTAGATCATTTAAAAGGTGGCACCGTGCCCATTCCTCGTCCAATGTCACGAACTTTGCCATCATTTTGCCTACGAAACGGCGTCTTATACAAAAGGAACGCCGGTGCTGGTGCCAGATCTCATCTTCTCGTCGTGCCTAAAGCCCTCCGCGATGACGTCTTATTAGCTTTCCACGACAAGCCCACATCTGGCCATCTGGGCTACTCGAGAACTATGAATCGGGTGCGACAACTCTACTAATGGTCTAAAATGTCTGCCTGTGTCAAATGCTACGTGAAGGAATGCCGTGAATGCCAGCGTCGCAAGACACCACATTTAAAGCCTGCAGGT
Source organism: Rhipicephalus microplus (assembly GCF_043290135.1). Classification (NCBI taxonomy): domain Eukaryota; kingdom Metazoa; phylum Arthropoda; class Arachnida; order Ixodida; family Ixodidae; genus Rhipicephalus; species Rhipicephalus microplus. Next base: position 225,799,474 of record NC_134702.1, read on the forward strand.
CATCTACAACCGATCGATCCACCACGTACACCGTTTTAACAAGTGGGGATGGACCTCCTAGGCCCGTTTCTTTTGTCTTCTTCTGGCAACAAATGAATTATTGTCGCAACCGATTATTTGACGCGTTACGCTGAAACGAAGGCGTTGACACGAGGGACCGCATCTGAAGTTGCAAGTTTTTTTATGCATCAAATTGCGCTACGGCATGGCGCCCCGTCATATGTCATCACTGATCGAGGGACATAATTCACAGAGAAACTCTTGGATGATATCTTCAGGTTGAGTTACACAACCCATCGAAAGATCACTGCGTATCACCCTCAGAGTAATGGTTTAACAAAAAGGCTAAACAAAACGCTAGCCGACGGCATCTCTATGTACGTGGATGTGCAGCACAAAACGTGGGACGACATCCTGCCGTACGTAACATTTGCGTATAACACTGCAACGCAGGAAACTACACGCTTCACGCCATTCTGACTTGTTTATGGTCGAGATGTTAGAACTATGCTGGACGCCATAATTCCGTATGAGGACATCGACAAGCTCGACCAATTAGCCCCCGACACCAATGAGTACATTCAGCGCGCTGAGGAAGCACGTCAACTGGCCCGTGTGCACATCCGAACTCAACAGTGCGCAGATGCACGGCGGTACAATATCCACCATCGAAAAGTTATTTATGAACCTGGTGATCAAGTTTGGGTTTGGACACCCATTAGGCGGCGAGGTCTCAGTGACAAACTCTTGAGGAAGTACTTTCGACCTTACAAAGAACTCAGACGTGTGAGCGACGTGAACTACGAAGTGGTTCCAGACGGAGGCTCACCATCATTCTAGCGCAGGTTACCGCGCCCAGAGACTGTACAGGTAGTCCGCCTAAAACCATACTTTACGCGGTGATGCGAATCTTCTTCTTGTGCCAGTGAACTCTTCATGTGAACAGTGAATGCCGTTTATTTCCGATTGCCGGGCCCAGGACGCATTTTCTCTCGCACACTAATTTGTTTAGTGTTTTTTTTTATGTTACCTACTTCGACCGACTGCTGTGCACACTTTTGTTTGAGCATCGGGTCGATGCTCTCTTGGGAGGAGAAGTAATGCCACCTGGTGTTCTGGGCCAGTGAACAGTGGGTCATTTCTGTGCCGGTGAACGAGGAAGACGAAGACGAGCAACCCGTGCCAGCGGAGACGTCCTTCTTTGTCTCTGAGATTTTTGACAGTCGCGTCCCTTTATACGTTCTTTCGAGGTCTTAGCGCGTGACAATATCTAGTGCGGAGCTGGAATTCCTTGACAATCATCTAGGGGGATAATCAGAGTGGCATGTTGGCATGCTGTTTGATATTTGAATGAAAATGAGCTGATGTAGTGTTGGGCATAGTAACATGTGTCGATAAAGAATATTTTGCGAAATCGGCAAATACTTAACAAAGTTAACCTGTCTCACCTTTAGGAAACGATTGAAAAAGTGCACTTAAGGGCTCACTATCAACTTATTGCCATCCTTGCAGACATCATGAGAGTCGCAGTCCGTCGGATTCTGTCGGAAAATGTCAAAGAATTTTGTGGTCTGTCGTCTTTGTTTGTTCAAGAGGGGTAAGTTTCTTGCAAGTTTTTTCTCATACATTGCACTTCTAGAATGGGTGTCGCTCTAAACAGTGCTCACAAATGTGGTTTGCTTCATGGTGATAGTGCTATGGTCAACAAGCAAAGCGCTATATTTATGGAGCTACTTTACACGAGACAGATGTCTGAGCTAATCAAAAAATAAAATAAACAACTGTGTGATTAGACCTGCAAGCTATTAAAAATTTTCAAGTCTTTCTGCGCAAAAGTGGTGCAATAGCATGCAAAATATTGTTTGCAGTTCAACAAAGGATATGCGTTCCAGCAGGCCACCGGTGAATTAGATTTCACATGCCAAAATGCATGAAAACCAACAACCTTGCACAGTTTGTGGACATAGTACATAAATTTTACGTGATGGCAAAGACAGGTTCTCTGCGCTGGGTGCCCTAAAATGGCGGAGCCGTGACTCTTTATCTCATTACAAGTTAGAAGTCTAGAGGAGGACAGAATCACTGGGTCTCCACAATTTTCTGTACTCTCCCCGCTTTCTTCTATTGGCAAGCCGCACCAAAGGGGAACATAAAGCAATGCGGGAGGCATAACATTAGTTTGATGTCATTGCTACAGCTCGCGCAGCATCTCAACCTGCGGGGGGTCTTAAAATGGCGGCCATGTTGACGTCGATGCCAACTGTGTATATTTAAGTCGACAGGAAGATTTTCTACACGCATATACACATGCGTATCGTACACATGTGTCTACATGTATATTCACAGGAGTATACACACATATTGCACCTGCCGGTGTCATGCACAAGAAACAAACTGCGCATGTTTGTCTGACTCTTTTGTGTGAAGTTCTACTGCGACGTTTCACAGCGTTAAATTAATGCAACTCGCTCAGGTCTTAGAGCTCCTTACACAAAAAACGCAACTTTGCTTTTTATCCTTCAGTGTATAAATGTTGCATGTTCATAACTTTTTCTGCTTCCCCTGCGCAAATGAAAAAGCTTATCTCATTGTTCTGTGTCTAGTACATGTGGCTGGAACCTCTCTTGCACAGATGGAAGTGCTGCTCTAACCGCTCCAAAAGAGAAATGCTGCTCTATGCTTCTCCAAAAATGCAATATTTCCCAGTAACTGCTTTAAAGCTGCCCCGAAACAGTGTTGGCAGACTAAAAACATAGAAGTTGAACCATTTGACCATCCAGTGAGCCTAAAGGAAACCAAAAGCAAGCTGTGTACACCATCTTCCTAGTATGATGATCAGTGACATAAATCCTGAAAAATACCAAGGGGTGACAAAAATTAGGCCGCGTTGGCCAATTTTTTTTCTAATAGGGGTTGTATTTTTATTCACGTAAACAGTAATGCGGTCATAAAAAGGTTGCTCATAAACGGACAATGCACAACCGCGAGCATCAACACGCACTAACTAGGTGATGTCAGCGTAAGTAGAATAAAGCTGCATTTACGCTTTGCCTATGGAGGAAAGTGAAGCGCCACGGTACTTACGAGTGCGCGCAATTACAACACCCTTGGGGGCTTTGCAATACGGAATCTGCGGTAGCTTGGACTCTGCAGCTCGCGCCATATTAAGCAGCGTTCTTGTGGGAAGCGAATTGCGTATAGCAAAGACGCCGATGGGCTTTCCTTGCATGCTCTCGCAGATTGCAGTTCCACGTTCCTCAATAAGCAAAGCGTTCTTGCAGGTATACCCAGGCTGGTGTCGCCGGGGCAGTGCGGGTGACTTGCGATGAGGTCGCATTATCGTTTAAAATTGATCTTTGTTTTCACGATCCCTTTATATCATGGTTAGAAGCGTGGGAGTTTGGGTTAGTTGGTAGGACATGACGATTAGAGGATGAAAATGACGTCATTATTATGTATGTGTAGTTTTTACTAGAAAAGCCATACATATGTAATTCTAAGGCACGTAGGTTTTATCACGCTGCGTTGACCAGGCAACGCTCGCACAAAAAAGCAAAAGTTTCCGACGCTTTTGCTAAGACGACGCGGTTTTGGCACCTACTCGTCGCCTCGCGTTGCTCACTATATCACCTCAAAGACGGACGCGCACGCCGCGCACTCTGTTTTTCGGCATAACTGCCAGGTAGTAGTGCTCGTTCGCCCCCCTGCACGCCCGAGGCACTCTAACGCAGCACCTCCAGAATATCAATCACCGATTCTCTTGCAGAGAACACCAAATAAACGTTTTGTTCACTCTCTCCATACGCAAGACTATCGTCTTGCGACGACGACATTTGCATTGTAGCATGCAGGTACGGACCAATCTTTTTTTGTTTTCTTTTGCCTTAGGGGCAAAAGAAATTGAAGTGAAGTTCCGGATATGGTTTGCACGTCTGTAATGGGTTGAATGATGATGCACAAACTTACAGCGATTACTGGATTTTTTTCGTTTCTCGATAAAATTAACACTATGAAGAAAATATTGAGGCTGGTTGGGTATTTTAGACCAACTTTGTTCAAAAACAAGAAACTGTATCTAAATAACACAATTATCTCTGCTGTTGCACTCCTGAACACGCAAATATGAATATGAAAATAGCAAGTAATATTGTGCTAGAGACATCAAACATGTGCTGTAAATAAATAATAATGCCTGAAAAAAAATAGTCGATTTCGCGCCAAAACCACAACCACACAAACGAAGAAAACAAAGACAGGACGAGTGTTCACTTGCACCTGTCTGCACCATATAGTCATAAGGTTACAGACAACCTTACAACGCTGGCCAGTCGGCATGAAGTACTGCTGAAGTTCGCTGCGCCTAACAACCTAGCTAAGTTGTGTCATTGCATCACTGGAAAACATGCTCAACAGCAGAAATGCCGTAAAAAGGAGCATGCGCAGCTATACACGAAGAGTGCCATTGAAGTGGTTTACGAATTACCCCAATCGTGCGGAAAGAGACCTGTTAGACAGACGGCGCACCTTCAAGAATTCAAACTTAAGCCTTGAAGAATTTGATATGACGGTGGTGTATAAGTCCGGACGGCGGCACGCCGACGTTGTTTGCTTATCGAGGTCACCTATAAACCTCGATGATGACACACAAGATGACAACACAGTGTTTGTAGGAGTCGCCGACACCAGTACGATTTCGTGCAAACAGAAGGAAGACAACGAGTTGCTTCCTCTTATTAAATTTTCGAATGGCCTGCCAACAAGCGTCTCTAGAAGATTGGCCAGAAGCCTGCCATGATACTGTTTACGCAGTGGTGTTTTCCATAAGAACGTTTATCTCAGAGGAACCACTCATCTACTTGTCGTCCCGACGTCATTCAGGAAGGAGATACTTAGTGCTTGCACGATAAGCCAACGTCCGGTCACCACAAAATTACTACTGTCCCACAAAATTACTACTGTCCAAGGCTACCAGCTATAGTTAAAAATTACGTGCGCACGTGCTTCAAGTGTCGGCAACGAAAATCGCCACCGTCAAAACCATCTGGAATATTACAACCAATACCAGTGCTCACAGTAACGTTTGCCCAAGTCGAAATGAACCTCCTCGAACCATTTCCGAATTCCCATGCTGGCAACAAGTGGGTAATGATCGCCACTGATTATCTTGGGCGCTTTGCGTAAACAAAGGCTTTGTCGAGTGGCACCACCGTTGAAACCGCATGACACTTTCTATAAAATACTGTTCTGAGACACGGTGCTCAAACGATCAAATAGCGGATCGACGTACCGCCTTCACGTCTACCCTCTTGAAGACAGTGCTCAAGCTCAGTGGAACAGCCCATCCAAAAACCAGTTATTATCACCCGCAAACGAAAGGCATGACAAAACGCCTCAACAAGACTATTGCTGACATGTTTAGTTGGACGACATTCTACCGTACATCACGTTCGCCTATAATATAGCACAGCAAGAAACTACAAGAAGAACCCCGTTTGGTCTTATTCATATGGCCGTGAAGTGACGACCATGCTTGATGCCGTGTTAACTAACGAAAGCAATGATACCAATTTGGACGCTGCAGCTTTTACTCAACGAGCTGAAGAAGTGAGGCAGCTTTCGCGCGACCAAATGACTAAGCCGCAGAATTACGACGTCCAACATTATAACATGCGGAACCGACACGTCGTCTATCAGCCCGGTGAGTGTGGGTATGGAGTCCTATCTGCCACCAGGGTCTTTCTGAAAAATTGCTCAAGAGGCATTTTGGCCCCTACAGAGCTGTACAACGCCCGAGTGACGTTAACTACGTGGTCGCTCCTGACAGCCTGTCAAGAAATTGCCTGCTCAAACCAGCAATCATGCACGTTGTGCGAATGAAGCCCTATCGTTCGAACTGATTTGCACCTTACATCTACTGTACCGTCCTTTGTAGTAAAACATCGGGACGATCCTCTCTGGAGGGAAGCAAATGCCGCATTGATTATGCAGTACGAAAAGAACAAGAAGAGCGCGCGCAGTGAGAGAGAAAGACGAGGTTCCCAACCAATCTCTTTTCCCATTGTTCTCCTATAAATAAGTGAGTTGTCCTGCATCCAAGTGCTCCTGTTTCTGCATTGTGACAATATGCATATTATCACTAAATCGAATTGCTGTTTTAGACTAAATGTGTGTTGTTGTATGAAATCAAAAGTAGCTACATAATTGGCTGCGTATTAAGTGGGTGGGAACAGTTTCTCAAAAAGGCCCACCTGTCAGTTTCGCAGTCCTCGCACGCAGGTAACAAAAGGGTGCGCTACCGAATCAGTGAACCTGAACGATATAGAGGAAGCTATTTTTTACAAAGGCGCTCCCTGATTTTCGAGGGAAGATATACTTTCTTCAATTAAGGGTAAACAATGCTATACGTTAAGACGAGTGGAACCAAAGCACAGGTTGCTTTTCGGTGTAACTTCTCGCACAGTTCAGTCTTCTTTCTATACGATCCAACAAACCAAACAAATCTTGATGCCGTCCATGTTCTTTGTCTCCTGCTACAGTTATCATTACGATGACAATATCTTCTCGTGCTCCACAAGAAAGAAAATGCCAAGATGATACTAGACACTCTGGAAAGGCTTAGAATAAATATGGCTTGCGTTATTTGCTGCTAAATCTAAGAAGTGTCAAGTCTTGAGCATGACCACATGACAAAGTGGGAAAGAAAGGGGTTGCGGTGAGGAGGACTGGGCCCTTTGCACTGTTATTCCGGCCCCGTACGCAGCCTATGAAAGTTGATTCAAAGAGGCATTGGAGTAGAACAAACAGAAGCATCAGCTGCTGTGTCAAGCGTCTTAGACGGCGGCTCGCCAATTGGCGCAGAAAGAATCTAGAAAAGACACGAAATATCAAAAAGCATGGATTCAAGAATACCTTGTAAAAGTAATGCTTGGTTTCTGGGGGAAAAAAGATGGTAAAGTGAAATAAATTTTCAGTGAATCAATAGACTACTTCTGTCGAAGTTCATTTTTGTAAATAAAATCTGTGATAATTCTTCAAAAGTAAGTTTTGCGGACCAATGAACGACTTCCGTTTAGTTTAAAGTTCTGTTGAGTTTTATACACAGAATTTGTGAACATATTTCAAAAGTTAGTGTTGCCTGTGTTTTGTAATCATTCCTTTTGTGAGTATAGTCACGTAAACGTACGGGTTATAAACAAGTGGACACTAAGCGATGCAGTGCACTATGTGAAGATGTGGGTGCCTCAAAGTGTATTGTGGTCACTGATGACCATTGCGAGTAAAATTGAAGAGGGAATAAAAGACAGAAGAATACAAAAAGTCACAGATCGAAATTGGGGCATCAGAATCACGCTGGCCAGAAGCAGTTTTGTGAGAAAAACTCTTTAAAGGGGCGCGTATATTACGAGAAAGAGCCCGTAAGACAAAAGAAGACGAGAAGGAGCGGACAAGATTCGAAATGCACGAGCACGCGCACCGTACAACGAGGCCCGAGGCGCAAGACCCAAGCTGCGATGGGCACGCGAGCAGCGACAAGCTAGGATTATAGAGATGGACTTGGAAGGAGAAAGTCGCATTGTCAGCGAGCGCACTGACGACAAGAGCGTCGGAACAGCGACTATTCGCAATTCCCACGGCCTATCGGTGGCGCGCCATGCAATTCAAGATGGCTGTGGAGTGATCAACCCATGAATTCGCATAGAAAAAGATAGGACGCATGAACGTACTCCTCCCCATGCTGCATTTACCGGAAGAACTATTGATCGTCAAATGAATATATATCGAACCAAAGTGCTTAGTCAGCCGATAGAAACTGCTAAATGTTCGCTACATCATTTCTTGCCGCAGTGCAAAGGGTAGTGGTGTCCGCTGATCGACCGTGTATCAACGATGCTTTGTGCAATCCTGTGCGTGGTACAGAAAACGCGAACTATAGAATTCACGCATGAACTGAATGGCACTCCGAGATCATTAGTGCCGAGTCTGCCTGGCGGATTCGCCACTGTAGTAGGCCACTAGTGAGTACCGCGCCGTCGTGGCTGCACAAGAGCGAACGTTTAACGTAGCGATGGTTTGCAAACATATAACGCTGTCGTCGTTACTTGCGCTGTAAGCATCATGCAGCTGCCTCTTCAACAGAACACAAGCCTTTAACTTCCCACTAAGTAGCACTTTTGTCACAAGCATGATCAGATAACAGTGCGCAACTCCCTTCACTCAGATATTGCAAGTTCCATAAGCGTGATCAGAACAAGAATATCAACACGCTTATGCTTTTCGCAACGTCGAAATTGCGAAAATTTGTCAAACAATGACGTATTTCGAACGGCACCGGTGAAGAGCAGGAGAATTTAGCGTGGACTGTAGTCGTAACTGCATATTCAATTGCTCTAGCCATTTCGCTTCGCTGGTCGAGCTCAAGCGTGTAGGTGGCATGCGGCGCTTTGTAATATCCACTCCAATTCGGATACATTCAAGGCAGAAGAAAAAGTGTGCTTTTATTTAAGATCGCTGAAGGATATTACACAATAAATATAATCAAAGCGACTTAGCAGCGTGAAGAAACTTTAACGCATGACGGGACGTGAAGGGAAAATGTCTGCTTGTGAGCTGATCATTCATCGTCTTTCTCACTCTCAGCGCGTCAACAACCACCTACGTCAAGTGAAAACTCCTCTACGTCAAGGCACTTTCTTCGAATATTACTTCTGAAAGTGATCTGAAAAATTCTCTCCGCCAAACAACTTCGATAGCATCCACAGTGTGTCATTCACTATGCACAGCACCCACAAAGCGTCACTCACCCTGTTTATCTGGGGGTGCGCCGGTGCGGACACTGTGGAAATCATTCTGATCCAATATTCAGTAACAAAGTAGTCGCTAGCAGTGTGCCGCCGTCTATTAATGAACGTAAAAAAAACAAGTGGCGCAGTGTAGGTCAAGGTTTAAAAACGCAAATCGCGAGCCTGTGCTACTTTCCGCTTCAATGATTGTTATAGGATTCATGCACTACAGAAGCACTGACGAATGCTGAACGCACGTAAAACAAGGCGAGTTTTAACTGGAATGGTCTGACGATAACATTTAACTGTTCAAAGTGACTACAGAAAATCTCGCGACGATGATATGTATTCTCTGCGGGCTGTAAACGAAAGCGCTAATTGCCACGTATTTTCCTGATATATTCGCCTCTCGCAACAACGAATTAGATTTATCGTGTCGCGAGCAGTCCGGTATATTCAATGATGCACGCAACATACACAGTGATTTGTGTTCGTTTCTTGCTAGCGCGTGAACACCGAGGCTAGCACTGCCGAACAAGGGAGCGTCTGCCTACTGATCATCCTTGAGTGGGCGATCCGGTATTCCGCTAGGTGGTTCGACAGATTACGAATTTTGCGAATAGGCAACTTTTAACGCGTGCGAGCTGAGAAGTGGTAGGAGACCTCGATCTGCTGTGAAATAGGCTGCTCGGGATTCAGCAGCCACGCACAGCAACCACCGACGTTCCTGGCGCAAGCCGCCGAAGACAGTCTCCAGGTGGCCACATTAGCGCGCAGCACCAGGTAACGCCTACGGCCACTAGGCCTAGTCTTGGAGGCCTCCGCCACGACGACGGGAGACCACGTCGGCAGCGGCACGGATGGGAACGTTCGTAGAGAGGCCGAGAACCCCGTCGAAGACACGACCAATCAGGACATTGGCGGCAAGATCAGCGGTGAAAAGTAAGATAGGCCTGAGTCATGAGTGGAATCGGAGGGTAGGAATGTCATTGTTTAGGGCAGTTTTGTTTGTGAAAGGATTCCTTTGTAGGTTTGGTTTGGTACTATTTAAATTCATGGTGTACATTTTCGTGTATATTGTTAGACTTCCGAGAGTGTTGATTGATTGGATTTTGTTTGTCGTCAACTGATTCATGTCTCAGTTCATCGCCCCCAGCAGCAGGCCGTAATCCCTGACAACCAGTGATGGCCCAATACAGTGGCGCGCTGTGTAATTTATGTATTGTGGAAGCTGTTTTTTTTTGCATGGCTATTTATCAACACGTTGTTTGTAGTGGTCGTCAGCTCTCTTCATACAGATGTGACCAAGTAAAAGCACGCTCACCAATATTGGCATTTATTTGCACCTGAAGATAAAGTTACAGCGCGTGCACGCAAGAGGTCTCGTGAAAAAAAGTCGAAACTCGCACAAGGGCCGTGTGCTGACCCTGCAACGTTACCATGAGATTTATGCGCAAACTAACCTGTCTTCAAATGACAGTAATTTGTGACACCTGGGTCACATTTTAGTTTCCGAGTGAGAACAAGGCGTGAAAAAAAAGTAGCAAGGGGTAGCAACAACCTTTGTGTTTACAGCGAGAAGTGCAGCTCCAGCTGAATAGAATACGGGTATAGCACTAACGTCCTGGGCAGTTTTTGAAAGACGAACACAGTCTTTCAACCTCTCTGGGTCAACGGGGCGTCCCATTGTCTCAATCGGGTTTTCAAAACGGCCTGCGTCATCTACCCTTTCGTATTCCTTTCGTATTATACCGGAAGTCTTTTGACACACTAGAACGCTCAGGGTCACGCTGCTTTTCCAATAACAAGAAGCGTCAACCTTTCGGACCCACCCATATATTGGCTACCACCAGCAAAGTGACATAGTCAATGCATGCTGTGCTTTCCAAATGCAAACTTCTCGACATTCAATCTTAAATTGTCATATATTGTTTGCTAGTCAGTGCGGCACATAATTCATGTTTAGCCTTTTTGTCTCAGTTTACATTTTATTTGTTGCTAACATTATCATCCCTTTTAGTAAGTAGATTTACAATTTCTCTGGGTGCTTGTTAGCAGAAATACTCTGTTTTTTGTAGACATGTGTACCGCTGTAATAATTTTCCTTCAGTCAGCATAGATTTTTAGTAATATAACGCGACATATTCTCTGTTTCAGCCTGTATTTACACATTATATGAGTTTTTCGTCGATAAGCAATGATGTATCAAATGAGATTGTCACACTAAAGCCTCTGTTTATATACCTTTGTTTATATGTGCGTAAAGTTCCCAAAATGCATAGTCTGTCGCCTGAACAGTGACATCATAATTGCTGCGCTTTGCTGCTGTGCACTTTTAGAACTTTTAACCTTCGTTCTTTGAAAAGAATAAGTGAAAGTGTTTCTGTTGTGCGGCAAATCAGGGCCACAAATAGTTCATGTTCAGCATTTTTGTCCCCCTGCAATACCAATTTGTAGCAACCTTTATCATTTTCTAGTCATTTCACTACCTTTCGTGCTTGCTGGTATGCAGCGAAAACCCTGCGCTCTTTTTCCGTCACGTACAGCATTGTATTTATTTTCATTCGCTCAGCATACATTTAGGTGGTTGTCAGCATCAACAATTCAGCTTATATTTTCATTTTATGTTATTATGACATTTCCCCGTGGAAACATTTGCGCGTTGTAGTACGTTTCAAGGTGGTCACTATTGAGCTGCAGTTCCTATTGTTCAATTCATGTCAATGCATTCTAAGAGAGCACTGCCTGCTGTTGCCAAACTAGTGCTCTAACGAAAAGAAGCACAGTTCGAAGAATGTAAGGCTTAGTTGCACCGGATTATGAATATTGATGCATGTACTTTCATGTTCGAAGTGTTATACTCTTATTTGCAACTCCACCAGATGAAACGTGATAGCACACTGATTGCCAGCTTGTGCGTGGCAACTAGGTAATCACAGCTCGACATATTCCTGCTGATTAATGTTCTATCCGTGGTTTTGTATGTATTTAACCTTGAAAACGTGAAAATTGTTGAACAGCGACATGTTATATGTATCCCAATGAAGCCCAAACAACCGAAATTATACATCTGCTTAGCATATTAAAAATTTTCGTTAAAGTAAATATTGTGCGAGTATATTTTTCAGCCCTGTTTACCAAGACTTGCTGCTATGGCTTTGTATGTCTGCATCTATAGCAGTGGTCTTTTATGAAGGCAATGAAACCCTGCCACCTTTTACTTATCGCTTGAAGAAAAATTTATCAAAGCCCATAAGTTATGATCAGTGAAATATTTGATAGGTAGTTTGAGATTACATTTTGCTCATGAGGGTTGAGAGCTCTCATTACCTTTTAGTGAAAGACCTGCAGCATTCTTTGACATTACACAAGTTATATCTAATCCTGACCAACCTGTCTTGAGTGATTTAAACAGTATAATAATGCTTTCGAAAACCACTTACTTCAGAAATGCATTACGATTGGCAGGACCAGCTGAAAATGTGCGATTTGAAAGCATGCTTGAGTTCTTTTATATAAATAGATGTTATTTCCTAAATCTATGATCTGCAAACGTTTTATTGGGTGGCCAAAACTGCCACCTTCAGCCGTTGTATGTATTTGTTATGTATATGTGCATTATCACTGTGCTGTGGAATATTTTATTGTTGTAGGTTTGCAGTGCTTTGGTCAGTTAGACGCATCTTGTGTTTTAAGTTCATGGCGCTTGGTTCATAGCAGTTTACAATGCATAAAAACATATGTCCTTTTGTGTAAATAAACAAACGCGAAAAATACTTTTGTTGGCTCACTTTGTCAGTTAGATCGATCGTTACAATTATTCTACGTGTTTCTATGGATTTCCTTCCCAAGTGTGGATCGATGCAAGTATTAGTAAAGTTGGTAGTCGCGTAGAGTGGCGTGCAAACATGGACACAGTGAACTAGACAACAAAAACACCATTTGTGTTTTGTTTTCTGCCGTGTTTGTGTTCGAACTCCCCCCCCCCCATTCCTCTTCCCCGATTATGAAAAGCTGCACAAATTTTCAAGCATTGTAAGAATGAACGTTCGACTGCGTATCTATGAATGGTCCGTGATTTACTCATACAGATATCTGGTGGAGATAAGGTAATGAAAACAATAAAAAAGAGTGTCTGATGAGCATCCGCCCAATCGTCCTAGAAAGCCGCCGGGCACCCACTGCATTGCCCCCAAGTACGCACCTTAAGAGTCCTGCGGCTGTCGGCTGTGCGCCTTTCGGCAATTTGCGCACAGCCAGCGGACGACTAAGACATCCAGAAGTGGTTGTCCAGTGGGCGTTCATCGGCGTTTTATTGCCCGATGGGTTTTGAAGAACCTTGAAAGTCACTCGGCAAGAGGCCAGGCTATTTACTTTCCTGATGCCGTCGTGAAAATATAACACCTGCCTACAAATTCTGTTGCTCTTTATTAAGTGAAATATCAAAGTGATCACTGTGGAAAAAGTGAGACTAAGCTTGCTTCTCACATTAGCTCGTTTTGCGTAGACCCTAATCAATATGACGAAATAAAAGTCATATTCGCATTCAGTCTGTTTGATCACGATAGATCTGCCGGCGTGCACCTGCTGGCTGAATATGGTAATATTAGAAAATAATACAGCTTGGTTGATATCAATTGACTTTAGATAGTTTAGGCTTATTACATCAAGAACAAGGATAGGCGCGCAAGCAGCTTATGATAAAGCTGTGAAGTTCCCAGCTGACACTATTGACTACTTGTCAGTTCTACAAGGTCGTGAGAAGAGCACCTCGGTAGCCCTTACAGACTGGCGTCACTGTCGCCACGCTAACGCCATTAGATGTTCAATCTACAGTGCTTAACAAATATAACTTTAGCCAGTTTTTACTGAGCTGAATAAATCAGGACCCACTAGAAAACTTGCTTACAATTCGCTTAAAAACGCCGTACTGGGAATGCACAAATGTAAACGCCAGCTAAGGACGTACTTCTTCATCTTTTGCGCTATGTCCTACAAAAGAGGGAGGCTTGAACCAATAATAAAATTCTAGAACAATGTCGCTGGAAGGCAATGTTTACAAGGGGAGGCATTTTCATTATGACGCTTAGTTACCTTTCTACCAGCGACATGCGAAACCTGCTGACTGATAGTGGGAAGAGAGGCTATTTTTACACACCACTGTACACAAAGATGCTAAATAAGTTGTTAAGACCTAGGAAAAAGTTCACAACGTTTAAACAATAGCGGAGTGAAACAATGCACTGCATAGATGAAATAAAACGAATGCCACAAGGACACGAAACGGACGAACACCCTTTTGTGTTCTTTTTTTATTCGTCTCAGTTCATTTATGCAACGCATCGTTTCCCTTCGCATTGTCATCCATACCAATTCTCCTGTAGAAGCAGCAACAAATATAGTCACAAAGCCACTGCAGATTACGTTCACATGTTACTTATTACATGCCAGGCAAGCGATCTAGATAGCTGATAATTCCTTGAAGATGGGTGGTCGCCCTACTATTTAAGCAGAAATCCACATGAATGCATTTGTCAAAACGTTGACTCTTGCTACGTTTCCTGTGCAAGGGTTACCATTACGTTACGCATAATATACAATCTTCATGGATTATGCAAGACCTTCTTTTTTCATAATGCAAATTTGATATTGATGCAGCTTTGTGTAGCAGTGAGCCCTTAACAAAAAAAATGAAGCTTAGTGTCCTACGCGAATACATGTGCCAATTATATTTGCAGTGAACATTCACAAGGTCAGTGCTAAATTTATGCGTGAAATTTTAAGCCAGCACGTTCGGCTTTAGGCTAGGTATCGTTTCTTTTTATAGAGCCCATTCACGTAACTGGCTTTGGCATGTTAATAGTGGACATTCTGGATGTGTTATATTTATGTATTCTTTATGGTAAACGGTGATCAGTAATGTTATTCTGAATTTCCGGTGACCTTGCGCCCTCACTCTGCAGAAAGGGAATAAAAATTAATTTTCAACAAAAGCTGCAGCATCTCAGACCAGACTGAAGTCGTTAGCGAGACAGAATGAGAATGTTTGTTAATGGGTTTGTATCACACTGTCATGCGGCAGCTCAACCGCTTTGTTTCAGAAGACGAGGATATAAAAATTTTACGTCATGCACCCATCCTTGTCAGATCATTTGAAATTATTCATTCGTATTTTGTGTCTAAGTGTGGTTCACTAAAATTAAGTCGTGATAAAGTGTTGTTAGGAGCTTGGATATCAATCTAAACTTGCAAACCTAAGCATATCTTGAAGAAATCCAAACCAGGGCTTAACACGGAACAAACTTTGGGCGTAACAAGCCGGAGCATTCTTCCAAGCACTACATGATTGACAGCTGACAGTTACATCCAAGTCATGAAGTTGAAAACTGTGCTAACTAATGCAAGCAGCTGTGGCTTGCTTGGCTTGTCAGTTACATATTGACTTCTAGTGGAAATTTCCCAAATAAATGGTGTACTTATCTGTTTATCATGTGGGTAGGGATAAGGTTTGGTCTAAACAGTGATTTTACATAAATATTAAAAGGTAATGCAAAATTTTCGTGGTCATTGTGGTGTTCTGTGGTCACAAACCGATGACAGTGAAACCACCAAAAATATTTTAGACCTATTGATGTTGTGAATTTTCGGCAAAACGTAACTTTTTCTAAGCTGCCACTGGTGAAGGCAATGAAGTAGACTTTTCGACCTACTTATTCAGGTGTTCAGTTATCGACAAATACGTCAATGAACACTACCTGCCAAGTCTTCATAAATCTACAATGCAAGGCACAGCATTGCAATATGAGACACAAGTGAAAGCTTCAAGGTTGAGACTTTCCTGTGGTTTTTAAAGGTATAGTATTTTTCGAGAGTCAGCGTGCCCTCTTCCATCTGAGCACACAATTCGACGCAGAATTGAAGAATTTAAGCTTGACATTTTAAGGATTAGGGTATGCGCAGTATGCTTTATTTATATAGCCAGCTTAAGGCATACTGACCTAGTGTGTACAATTTTAAACAAGTTTTAAAGTAACATCTAGATATACCTAATGTATATTCATTAGCGATAAGCCCAAAGGCATGGTTTCTTTAGCGGTCGCTTTGTTGTAATGGAGCTAACAGGCACTTGCACCTTACTTGCAGCTAACTTACACGAGGCACTTGGCACTTGTAATGAATTCTCAGCAGTCGCTGTTTTCATGGATATTAGGAAAACTTTTCTCGTCTTCTGTCTGATTACATGCATATGACTGCGCATTCTGCAGAATAATAAGTGCTCCACCACCATCCACCTCAACACTTCCTTCTACATTTGGTTATGATACTATGTGACAATGTCATTAAGAATAAAGTTCGGTGTGACATGCTTGTGATATTTCTGTTTTTTATTTCTTATATATATGTAATTGCAAATACTACCTGAAAATGCCCCGCCGTGGTGGTCTAGTGGCTAAGGTACTCGGCTGCTGACTCGCAAGTCGTGGGATTGAATCCCGGCTGTGGCGGCTGCATTTCCGAAGGAGGCGGAAATGGTGTAGGCCCGTGTGCTCAGATTTGGGCGCACGTTAAAGAACCCCAGGTGGTCAATATTTCTGGAGCCCTTCACTACGGCGTCTCTCATAATCATATTGTAACGGACTAGTAAAAGGTAGAGAAGAGAAGGAGAGGAAGACGAAGAGTCTTGGCACCATCGCAGTGTGCTGCCGCGAACAACCATCGTTCACCTCCTGTAAATAAAACTATTTTATCACAGTTCGCTGTTACAGTTGTGGTGAAGGTGCTGGGTAATCGACACCCGAAGACGGAGGTTGAACCGCAAGTTCTTCGACGGAGCCATCGCATCGCTGGACTTCCACCGTATCCATCTGGTCTGGACATGTCCCACAACGCAGATGAACACCGACCCCTCTCGACATCTGCGCCGACCAGTTCGGCTCCACAACTGAGAGATGCTCGTCCCTTCGCCGGCAGACCAGATGAAGATGTCGAGGTTCTGATCATCCATTACAAACAGGTGAGCGCCGCTAACAAATGGGATGCCGCTTCTCAGCTTTTGTACGTCGCGTTCTTTCTGACGGATACTAAATTAATGTGGTACGAGAATCGGGAGCAAACGCTAACGACGTCGGACAGATTTGTTTCTTAAATCAAAGAGCGTTTCGGCGACCCAACAACGAAAAAAAGAGCAGAACAGACGCTAATGCAACGCGCTCAAGCCAGGTGAAACTTGCACGACCTACAATGAGGAAGTCATAAAGCTACGTAGGACCGTTGACTCCAGAATGTCTGAGGAAGACAAAGTCGGGTACATTCTAAAAGGAATCGCTGAGGATGTTTACAGTTTCCTCATCGCGAAAGACACTTTGACATCTGTCACCGAAGTCATTCGCCATTGCCGCACTTTTGAGCAACTAAAGATGAGGTGCATCACGCCGAAGTTCGGCAGGCTAGCCAATGTGACGACCATCGCGAGTATAGACAGCAACGAGGCGCTTGATCTTGCATCAACAATAAGGCAAATAGTACGTGAAGAACTCGGCCTGTAGGCCTGTAGACCGAGTTCTTCACGAGTACGTGAAGAACTCGGCATGACGCACGATCACGACGAGCACAGCCGCATTCTCATACTCAGGACTTTCAGCCGGACAACGTCTCGCTGCGGCAAGGACAGTACCAACCCTACTACCAAGATGCAACTTACGACGACTGCAATATATCCCAGAGAGTCGCAGAAACCCGTTCTTCGTGTGATAACGAACTTCCTCACTGACAACAGCGGCCCAGGATTTGTTCTGATGAATATAGCATAAACCGTGACCCTCTTGTGTGCTACAACATTGGTTTCACTGGGAATAACACTCGTTATTGCCGCCAACAACGCCACCAATCACGAAAGACACCAGCCATGTCTTCGCCAACAAGACCCGGTGCTTCATATGACCTGCAGACAACCGACTTGTTTCCAAAGAACCGTTTTCCGCGCGAGACCAGACGCAGTGATTTGCCAGCATTCGAGCGGAGTTTGACGCCACCATCCAACCGCTCTCGTCGCTCGCCGTCTCCTCTGCGTCGTTCTTCTCCTCCGCCGCCGGCAAACTAGCATCCGGACCAATGGAGGGGAGGTTGCCAGACGGTCTTTTCAAGATATACCTCTGCCTATTGTTATGCTCAAAAACAAAGTAAATGTATTGATTGATGGAATACCGACGATGGCGTTAGTTGACACTGGGGCGACTGTGTCTGTGATGAGCCTCACTTTCAGAAACCGCTTAGGTCGCAAAGTTATGTTTTCATGGGACGATATAATCACCTTTCGTTGTGTTGGCGGCGAGTGGCTTAATCCTCTTGGTGTATGTGTTGTCAGTGTTTCATTGGCTGGAATAATATTTGTATCGGAGTTTTTTGTTCTATCTCGTTGTTCGCACGATATCATTCTTGGTATAGATTTCTGGAACAATGCAGTGCTTGCGTCGACTGTGGTAGTAGGGAAATATCGCTAAACAATTTGTTTCTACTGTCGCTTTCCGAAGAAGAATACCGTGGTAAAGACAGAAACACACTTTGTGTGATTGATGAAGTGATAGCACCATCTTGGCGCATGACAGCCGTTCAATTCTCTTCCACAGCGGTTGATGATGCTTGTGTTCACCTCGTAGTGGGGTCTCTACGCAAGAACTGTTCTAAGAAGGACATACTTGTGCCCTATTTTGTTGTATGCATGACAACAGGAGTAGCAACATTGTGGGCACAGAACTGTCCTGCCACGCCGGTTGTGCTTCCTCGCGGGATGAAGATAGCTCTCTTCAATGAAGCCTCATGCAGCTGGATAGCAGCACTAGCTATGGAACTCACCACCTCTTCCTCTCTTTGTGATAGCACGTTAAAGAACCCCAGGTGGTCTAAATTTCCGGAGCCCTCCACTACGGCGTCTCTCATAATCATATAGTGGTTTCGGGACGTTAAACCCCACATATCAATCAATCAATCAATCTCTCTTTGTGATATTCGCCATAATGAAGATTTAATGCTCGGTACGATCAGCAAGGCTCTCATTACGACGCAACGGCAAGCGCTGGTGCAGGTCCTTTCCCGGCATGTTGCTGCTTTCGACTTCAAACATAGAGATGCACCCCTTCAGTTACCCTCGTCCCCCGCTCGTCACAGAAAAGAGACCGGCAATGCAGACCACATCCGCCTAAACCCCTACCAAGTGTCATCCTCTGAGTGCAAAGTTATCGCCGAACAAGTAAAGGACATGCTGAAAAAAGGTGTCGTGCAAGAGTCGTCCAGCCAGTGGGCAGCCCCGGTAATTCTTGTCAGCAAAAAGGATGGTTTCTTTAGATTCTGCGTAGATTATAGGCGTCTAAACACGGTGTCGAAGAAAGGTGTATATCCCTTACCTTGGATTGATGACGTTATACATTGCTTGCATGCCGCTTGCTATCTTTAAACGCTTGATTTGTGGTCAGGGTATTTTCAAATACCTGTGGAACCAGGCGACAAAGAAAAGACTGCTTTCATAACTCCGGATGGCTTATTTGAATTTAATGTCATGCCTTTTGGTCTTTGTAATGCTTCAGCCACCTTTCAAAGATTTCTTGACACAGTATTACGTGGTCTAAAATGGGAGATATGCATGTGCTACCTAGATGATATTGTGATCTTTGGCCGTACGTTTTAGGAACATAACAACCGTCTCAGTCTTGTTCTCGACCGCATCGAAAAAACTGGGCTGGTTCTGAATTCTAAAAATTGTCGCTTTGGTGAACGTCAAACTCTCGTGCTGGGTCACGTGGTCAACAAGGATGGCGTCATACCCGACCCTCGCAAGATAGAAGCAGTGAGCTAGTTTAAATCACCGCAGTCCGCACGAGAACTTCGCTCATTTGTCGGCCTGTGGTCATATTTTCGTCATTTTGTTCCACGATTTGCGGAGATCGTGTACCCGCTAAAAAGCGTTTTGCGACAGGATGCAACCTTCAACTGGACACCAGAGAGTGACGCCGCATTCTCACAACTTAAGTTTGTACTAACGTCAGCACCACGGTTGCGTCACTTCAATCCATCTTGCCCGACTGAGGTCCACACGAACGTTAGTGGTATCGGTATAGGAGCGGTGCGTGTACAACGTCACAATGGCGCAGAGCATGTTGTGGCATATGCCAGCCGTTGCCTGAGCAAACCTGAACGCAATTACATAGTTACTGAACAGAAATGTCTGGCAGCTGTTTTTGCCGTACAGAAGATTCGTTGTTATCTTTACGGGAGGCCACTTAAGATAATTACCGATCACCATTCGTTATGCTGGCTGGTCGGTTTGCGTGACCCCTCTGGCCACCTCGCACGTTGGGCGCTGCGACTTCAAGAATACGACTCTACGGTGTTGTACAAAAGTGGCCGTCGTCACGCTGACGCTGACTCCTCTCTCGGATTCCCCTTGCAACTACCAACTGCAATGCTGATAATTTTGACGACTGCATTGCTACTGTTACAAGCACGTTCCCCAACGCGGCTTATTTTGAAAGAGAACAACGCAACAGTCTCAACCTGGATACTTCCCCGCAGGGGCGCCTGCGCAAGTAGGCGTTTGGTGTGTAGCGACACCACGGACCCGAGCTAACGGGGGAGTTTGTACTCCCTCCCACGCCTAGCCGTGCGTGGCTTTGCCGTGTCCGGGGAAAAGGGGATCCTGGGGGTTGAGCTGACGCTGGGTGATTGGACCTTTAAGGCCCCCTGGCAGAGGCAACACACCCCTTTGGCCCCGGCTTCACGTAGACGGCACCCCTGGGCTGACCCACCCAGAGGAAATCGGCAGTCGCCTTTTCCTATCTCTCTCTGCCTACATCTTCGTCTTTATCTCTCACTATCCATCTTTCCTGTCTTCTACTCTGTTCTGTTTACTTCCAATTTTCCTGGCGGCAAGGGTTAACCCTGTGCAAATAGCCTACCTTGGTCTAGGCGCATTGGGTTATGGCAGTGTTGTACGGCTGACGTCTGCAAGCTTTCAGCACCTGTAAACTTGCAGCGTCCCCTTGTTGGGCTCCGTGGTGGGTGGCTGCCAACGCTGCTGAACAAAAATAAGACCGGCATGCATGGCGCATTCCCTCTACTATCTGATCGTACCGGCCTAAAGCGGGTACGCACCGACGACATAAATCTCTTCAACCAGCCAACGGAAACTTTTCCCCATTTCCACGTCATTCACTGTGAAAAAACTGAAAAGCAAGCCAGGACCGTCTCTCCTTTCCTGGTTTCTAGATGTCTTACCGAAACTCTTGGCACAGGATACAAGGTAACCAAAATGGCTAGTGGAGACCTTCTCCTCGAAATCCGTGACAAAGAACAATTTGAAAAGCTAGACCGTCTCTCAGATTTCGGTGGCATACCAATAACCGTAACACCACATAGATCAATGAACACAACTCGCGGAGTGGTATCTGACATGGACTTACTTGACTTGACTGAGACTGAACTTTTGAGGGGTGGAAGAGCCAAAATGTCACTAATGTACAGAGAATCATCATCAGAAGAGATAATAAGGAAACACCGACAAAACACTTAATACTTACATTTGCATCCAGTAAACTACCGGAATCAATTCAAACAGGGTACTCAAAGACATCTATCAGGCCGTACATACCAAACCCTCGTCGTTGCTTCAAATGCCAGAGGTATGGCCATGGCTCTAAAACCTGTCGTGGTCGCCAGACTTGTGCACAATGTGGAGTCCTAGGCCACGTGTCTGAGAACCACAAACGACCGCCACACTGTGTAAACTGCGAAGGAAACCATGCCGCATATTCACGCTCCTGCACATACTGGAAAAAAGAAAAAGAAATAATTACGTTGAAGGTGAAGGAGAACATTACATTTGAGGAAGCACGGCGAAGAGTCGCTCCATTCTATGGACCTACATACGCTGATGCGGCGCGTAAGGGGGCACCGCCGCACCAGCCCTCGCCACCCCTCCGGCCCGCGCGTACCGGGCCGGCGGTTGTGGCACTTGCCCCCAAGGCGGCTGTAGCCCAGGCTACACCGCCTACTCCCAAACAGAGACCGGAGACTCCAGAGTCTTCGGGTCTCAAGGCCTCCCCTCACCAGGCGAGGCCCAAAATCCGAACTAACAGCCCGCATGTGCGGGCATCCAGTGCCTCCGAGGAGGCAATGGATTTGTCGGCACCCTTGGTGCCGAAAGAGCGGCGTGGCTCCTTGGAGCGTGCCAAGAAAACAAAAAAGCAAATAACAGGGCCTGATGATGGCCCTATTAACTCAAACACCCCGTCTAAACAGCCACTCGCTTTTCGTACACACAGCACTATTTCACATTCACCATGAACACTCAAATTATACAATGGAACGTCAGGGGCCTTCTCAGAAACCTTGACGACATCCAAGAACTCTTACATGAACACTCGCCAAAAGTGCTGTGTGTACAAGAAACACACCATAATTTAAAACACACAAATTTTCTTCGTAAATACGTTATTTTCCGAAAAGACCGTGTTGATGCTATGACATCATCCGGAGGTGTTGCCATCATAGTGAATCAAGGAATAGCATGCACACACTTACAACTCCAAACACCCCTTCAGGCAGTGGCTGTTCGAGTGGTTCTTTTTGATAAACTGATCACAATCTGCACCATTTACATTCCTCCTAGCTATCAGCTGCAAAAACGCGATTTACACTCTCCAAGTGATGAACTTCCGGAGACTTATGTTCTCCTTGGAGACTTTAATGCGCATAGCAGGCTATAGGGTGACTCTCGGTATGACACGCGAGGTCGACTGATCGAACAGTTCCTTATCTCGTCGAGCGCGTGTCTCCTAAATCGAAAAGAACCAACCTATTATAACCTCGCTAATAACACCTACTCCTCCATAGACCTGAGCATAGTATCTCCATCTCCTGTGCCTCTACTCCAGTGGAAAGTCGTCAGTAATCTGTACGGAAGTGACCACTTCCCCGTAGTTTTGAGCACAACGACAGTAACGGAGTGTCCACCACGTGTTCCCAAGTGGCTCATAAACAGAGCCGACTGGGAACAGTTTCATACTATCGCTTGTCTAGGTTGGAATGACATCTGTACTTTGAACATTGATGTTGCTGTGAACTACTTCACAGCGTTTTTGATTGATGCTGCAACAAAATGCATCCCACAAACAAATGGACAACCTGGAAAACGATGTGTGCCATGGTGGAACTCTGAATGCCGAAACGCGCGCAAACAGCAAAACAGAGCTCACCGACAGCCGACAGCCGACAGCCGAAACTCACCGACAGCCGAAAATCTTGAAACCTTCAAGAAAATAAAGTCTCAAGGCAGGAGAACGCGTCGGCAAGCCAGAAGAGAAAGCTGGCAGAAGTTTTTATCAGGGGTTAATTCATACCCACAGGAGGCTAAAGTCTGGAACATGGTCGGTAGGATAGCAGGAAAACAAGTACACACACTTCTACTCGTAAACACTCAGGGTGATACCTTGGAAGATCAGGCAAACTTCCTCGGTGCACACTTCGAACAGGTATCCAGCTCGTCCCACTATACTGACACTTTCCAAAAATACAGAACAAGAATAGAAAAGCAGAAACTCGAACACAAATTCACTAGATACGAGGCATATAACCAAGCTTTCAATCTAGCTGAGCTCCAAACATTTCTAAACTCCTGCAGTACTTCTGCCCCAGGTTCTGACCGTGTGATGTATTAAATGTTAAATAACCTACCAAACGAAACCCGAAAAACTTTACTTTGTTTGTACAATGCTATTTGGTCTTCTGGCACTATTCCTACCTCCTGGAAAGAGGCTATTGTTATTCCCATTTTGAAAGAGGGCAGGTACCCTTCTTTACCCTCGAGTTATAGGCCTATAGCACTTACAAGCTGCTTGTGCAAAGTCTTCGAAAAAATGATAAACTCCCGACATGTACATTTTCTTGAAACAAATAATTTGCTCGACCCATTTCAGTGCGGGTTTCGAGAAAGTAGATTCACCACAGACCACCTTGTTCGTATCGAGGTACAGATCAGAGACGCGTTCGTCCATAAACTATATTTTCTCTCTGTGTTCCTCGATATCGAAAAGGCTTATGATACAACATGGCGTTTCGAAATTCTAAGAGACGTGTCCCACCTTGGTGTGCGTGGAAGAATGTTTCATATAATCGAAAGTTACCTGTCAAACCGGACATTCCGTGTCCGTCTGGACAGTGTGCTCTCCCAAACATTTGTCCAGGAAACAGGCGTGCCACAAGGCGGTGTGCTTAGTTGCACACTTTTTATTATTAAAATGAATTCTTTGCACTTGTCCGTTCCCCGCAATATGTTCTATTGTACATATGTCGATGACGTTCAGCTTGGCTTCAAGTCATGCAACTTGGCCATGTGTGAGCGGCAGGTTCAGCTGGGTTTAAATAAGGTCTCCAAATGGGCAGATAAAAACGGATTTCGACTTGACCCACAAAAAAGCACGTGTGTCTTGTTCTCTCGAAAGAGAGGCATGCACTCGGAACCCGACATTCAACTGAACGGGCAACAACTGTCCGTCAAAGCCGAGCATAAATTCTTAGGCTTAATCTTGGACAACAAGTTGACCTTCGTACCCCACATAAAGTATTTAAAAACAAAATGTTTAAAAGCCATGAATGTTATAAAAGTGTTGTCACGTACTACGTGGGGTAGTGACAGGAAATGCCTCATGAACCTGTATAGAAGCCTTATTCGCACCCGCATAGATTATGGGGCCATTGTTTATCAGTCTGCGACTCAAAGTGCTTTGAAGATGCTGGATCCCGTGCACCATTCGGGCATCCGCCTTTCTACGGGTGCTTTTCGCACCAGCCCCGTAGAAAGCTTTTACGTTAAGTCAAATGAGTGGTCGCTTCATCTGCAAAGAACCTACATGTCCTTTGTATATTTCCTTAAGGTGAAAGCAGACAAGAGGCATCCCTCATACTCTACTATTAATGACTTGTCGAGCTCGATTCTTTTTCAAAACAGGCCTTCAATGAGGCCGCCCTTCTCAGTTCGCCTGAAGGGCCTAGCTGAGGACACTGGAGTGTCACTCGAACACAGTTTATTTGCTCCTGTAGCGTACCCGCCACCGTGGCAGTGGCAGACTATAGATTGCGATGTGTCTTTCCTAGAAGTTACTAAACATGCGCCTATTGCCCATATTCGAACATACTTCTTCGAATTTCAACACAAATGCACACGTCCTGAGTTTTGTACAGATGCTCCTAAGTCTAACTCCTCTGTGTCCTACGCTGCTGTTGGCCCTTCCTTTTCGGATGCTGGCCCTCTACATCCAGGCACACGTATCTTCACAGCGGAAGCTTACGCGATACTTGTGGCAGCTAAACACATCAAACAATCACAAATACAAAAAGCAGTAATTTATACAGACTCCCTCAGTGTGGTAACGGCTCTGCACAGTCTTAAAAAACAAAAAACCCTGTCCTCGTTTCACTTTACTCTATTTTATGCACACTCTACACACTCAACCGACATGTTGTTGTGTGCTGGGTGCCAGGGCACCGTGAGATTCAAGGCAACATGATGGCAGATCAGCTTGCTGCATCCGCCCACGAAAGCACCGCCATTACACCCACATCAATCCCGGCCCTTGATCTTAAGCCGTCTCTCAAACGAAAACTCAGGGACTACTGGCAGAGCAAGTGGGATACACACACACAAAACAAACTACACGTTATCAAGCCACACCTTGGCCATTGGCCACCAGTATCAAAATCACGTCTAACAGAGGTAACACTAACAAGACTCAGGATAGGACACACATACACGACACACACACATCTTTTGTCCGGTGGTGATCCACCATTGTGTGAAAAATGTGGCGAAGCATCAACAGTCCTTCACGTTTTAATCCAATGTAAACAATTAGAAACTATAAGAAAACAGCATTTTCCATTACCCTACCGACAACATATACCTTTACACCCTGGAATGTTCGTCGGTAGGGAACCGCTTTTTAGTCACAAATCATTATTAGCGTTTTTAAAGGAAATTCATAATTTTCATATCATATACCCGGGCATACCGTAGCACGACCTCTCTAGAGGGGTTTTTGCTGCGGTGGCTACACAGGAAAGCACTTGCCTCACGGCCCTTGGACGCAAGGGTATGAACGAGTGAGGTACTTGTGCTAATGCCATACATGTCCACCATCGTTTTTCATTATCACTAACTTTTGTCACCTATTCACATCACACACACCTTTCACGGCATGGTCATGATTTTATTACTTGTATGTTTTTACCCGCCTTATTGCGTGGAATTTTATGGCCCTTATACAGCCGCTAATCACAATCATTGTCCCCATTCTTTGTCCCATGAACTGGCGCTGTTTGGCCATCAAATGGCCCTTGCGCCAAAAAACACCATATATCATCATCAACCTGGATCCTTTTTTGCAGCCACCCGTGCCTCCCAACACCGCAGTCGCTTTACGGTCTGGGGCAAGTTGCTCTATAAAACTAACCACTCCAGGCCTGGAGCACGTTTTCTTCTAGTTGTCCCCGAGAGCCTTCGCTCCGATGAACTACATGCCATGCATGACGATGCGACGTCGGGTCACTTCGGCTTCAAACCAACGCTGAACCACACGCAGGAACGCTTTTACTGGCCCAAGATGTACGAAACAACGAAGCGTTACGTCGCTAGCTCTGAGACGTGCCAACGTCACAAGCGCCCGGCGACCGCTGCACCAGGTCCCCTTCAACCAATAACACCACCCAGCACACCTTTTGAATAAGTAGGAATTGACATTATGAGTCTATTTCTGTTATCTGACAATAAGAACCGTTGGATAATCATGTGCGTTGATCATCTTGCGTGGTATGCCAAAACCGCAGCCATTCTCTCTTCTACCGCTGCATCCGTGGCAGACTTCTTGCTCCACTTCGTTGTCCTTCGCCATGACCCACCGTGTGTTATTATCAGCGACCATGGCCGCCAGTTCACTGCTGATGCTATTGCAGAATTACTACGCATGTGCACGACACGGTTCCGTCCTTCCGCACCGTATCCTCCGTCGAATATATCGTTTTCGGACTCTGGCCTCTCCACGTCGTTCGAAGGAACAATACGACGACCGTCACGAACCGGTTTCATTCGAAAAAGGTGACTTGATGTTACTTTGGACACCGCAACGCAAGCGTGGATTGTGTCAACAGATACTGTCACGATATTCAGGCCCATTTGTAGTTTTGGAGCGTCTCAGCCAGCTCACTTACGTAACAGCTCGTCTTTTGTCCAATGGTCGACGATCGAGCAGAACGCAGCTCACTCACGTTGCTCGCCAGAAACCTTTCTAGAATCTTTGTGCATCATAACTCACCCTACGGGCTTCTTCTGCTTGTGGGGGAGTGTAACGGACTAGTAAAAGATACAGAAGAGAAAGAGAGGAAGACGAAGAGTCTCCGCACGTTCGCAGTGTGCTGCCGTGAACGACTATCGTTCACCTCCGGTAAATCAAACCATTTTATCACAGTTCGCTGTTACAATATTTGGTTTTGGGGCATTAAACCCTACACATCAATCAATGAAATACTACCTGAAAATGTGTCATTATATATTACTGAGTCTCCTCGGTTATAACCTTACGGCGTGGAGGCTACTAACACTAGCACCTGATAATTTGATTGTTCAATTGTTTTTTTGCTTCAAAAGTGGCAGTTTTCAGTCGCATTGTTATCGGTTAATTTTTCACAGTTAGATTTTTTCTCACAGGTCCTTTGATCACGTAGGGTGCCCAGAAAGTGAACGTATGTACATTCTCATGCTTATTTTACGTGGAACGATAAACATTTTCGTATTGTAGGTAGGCGTTCTGTCTCTGCAGGAGAGACTTGCCGTGCTCATGCTCCACGAGATTCAGCTCAGCAAATGAACGGGTTTCGACTCCTCGACCAGTCGTATAATGGCAACCTGAACTGTTCAATCTACGAAAGAAGGAGTACAAGGGACAATGCTTTGGCAATACATAGGCTCGCCTTTATACTTGGTGGTCTGCCATCATGAAAGAAACAGGCTGTTGCTTATGAGTTAGCCATTTGGGCACCAGTTAGCTTCAATGGGATGACCAATTGGTCTCGCCCTTCGTCGATTGGTGAACCAATTAGCCACCACTTCTGTCTGAATAGTTAAAACTAATTGGATATCTTCGCAATTAGATATAATTGGTACGTTTTTAACTTGTGGCGAAATTCCAAGGGGTTGAAAACTAATTGATGTCAATTGGTATTTTTCCAATCGGACCACTTGAACTTTTTTGACTGGGTGTGCTTAAACAAGGGCTGAAATATGGAACGAAATGAAAAGTATATAACATTATACTATTTGCTATTATGTGCAATACATAGCATCTTGCTGTTTTCGATGAGATTTCATGTTCTTTTGCTGCATGGTCAGGTATTTTCGGCAGGCCGCACATATGCAGTGCGGCACTGCAACCTAAGAGAGTGCAGGTTTCTTTAGATTGTGCAACAGGGCCTTTGCTCCTGTACATTGCATTATCTATCACGTCTTCCCGGAAATATATCACGAACACTTTTTGTAATGTTAATTTCGTGAATGCATATTATTTTGCTATTTTATCTTCAGTGCTACAACGCACACAACCGGATCAAGTGAGTCTCTGCGCCATCTGTCCAATGGGCATGAAGCCGGAAGACAGGTTCCTTGACGTGCCTGCCGAGAGATGGCGCAACAAATCAATAACCTCTCAAAGAAGAAGGTGAAGGAAGCCGAAACCGATATGTGGAGAATTGGCATGATTAAGAAGTCCGCACTAGAGATCTATCGAACTTTTAAGCAGGAAATTGCCAAGGAAATGATCTATGATAATACTCGGGGTAGTTCTCTACTGTTTGAGGCCAGGACGGGAGTATTGCGAACCAAGACATATGGGGTCAAATACGAAGGGGCAGACACGGTATGCAGTGCGTGTGGAGAGGAAGAAGAAACTGCGGAACATTTGATAATGTTCTGTAAAGGGCTTCACCGTATAGTTCAGAATGATGGCGCAGAGTTTTCAAAGCACTGGGGTTTAGGGATAGTTAGGGCAAAATAGACTTTAAGCGGGTAGAATTAACTAGAAAGAGGTTATCTGATTGGTGGCTAAAGCCAAGGCACGAGTGAAAATAAACCCTTCACTGCAGAGTACGAGTCCTCAACCTCACTATTTAAGGGAAAAAAATTAATCTAGTTTTTGTTTCATTAAGTATTACGGCTTGGTTGCACTAGCCACCGCTTGATCTAAAGGGTACAGCCATATACATCCATCCATCCAGGCCTTCCTTGGGGCATTTTGTTTAGCTTTGGTATGTTTGGGGAACCAATTAAAGCGCTTATTTTACTTTAGCAAGACAGAAGTAGCAGCCCATTGCGTCCTTCACGAGTGGGCGGTGCGCACGCTAACGGTGTCATTCGTAGCACTACTCGTATTAAATCATTACCCTGAGATTTCATTCAAATCAGCAAGCTCTTCGTTGTTTGTGTTTTGTAGCAAAAGTATCAAATTGTAGCATTCGTTTTCGGCATTAATTACCCACACTTTTTTACTAAATAGCCGGGATGTCATTCTGTAACAATTATATTCCGCCTTGCACGATTTTAGTCTAGCTGGCTTTGCAGGCATGTTATTGATACTACGTCCACTTTTTTTTTTTTTTTGCTAGGCGGCATCGCTGTAGCCTGCAACAGTAATTGCAAAAAATGTCAAAGCAGAAAAAAACTGTTCAAATCATTAGAAAATGAACGTTAGGGTTGTTGATCATGTGTGTGCTATTGCTAGATAACTTGGCAGATATTTTCAGTGTTTTCTCCCGTGCTTTCATCGCCATCATGCCTTTGTCAGAGTTTGAATCACTTCTGCCTCATCCCTATGTATGGAAGCCCGTTATATTCAAGTTGTTTAAATAATTCTGATCAAACATTAACCGGCCTGTCAATTTAACCAACTCTTTCCTCGAGTGGCAATAGGAAGTGTTTTGTCTCCTACATTTCCTGCAGGAAATGATTAGTGCGTCGCATAGACCTGCAGGGTTTTTCGCACATTACAGTTTGAGTGCTCAGCTAGCGCTAACTCCCAAACGTTCAAGGAAACGCATTTTAAGCACATACACGCCACTTACCCTCATCGGCACATCCTACAGGTCAACGGAACATATAATGAATGTGGCTGGAATGTCAGAACTGGAAGAAAATAGCGTAATATAGGCTACCGGGTTTTAGGCAAGCGTTGTTTTCATAGCGCGAGATCAACGAAGTGGCAAGAAAACGACGAGCGCTAACCTCCAACTAAGTTTATTGTGCAGAGTGCAAAAACTTAGTGTTGCGGTGAGATGCCTTTATTTACAAGAGATAATGAATGCGACAGTCCAGGGATCTCTGGCAGATCGCCGCTCGTGCCATTCTCGTTCTCCTCTCTTTCCACGCGTCCTCTCAGTATCGTAGCAATTGCCCCTTGGCAGACGATGTCCACCGGACGATTTAGGCTTCAATGCGATGATGATAGCGTTTTAAATGGGCAACATGAATGACGTTGGTCTTGCTTGAGCGGCGGCCAGTTGACAACAGCTGAGATATCACGTACGTGACATCGCTGAGACGCTCCAGGACTACAAACGAACAAGTGTATTTTGGCCAAAAACTTTTGGCAGAGGCCACGCTTGCGAAGCGGCGTCCAAAGCCACACCAAATCCCCTTTCTCAATACGTGCCGGTGACTTCTGTCGTAACGGTTCTTCGAGCGTTTCTGGGAGATGAAAGCTCCAAGACAGGCGACGCGCCAGGCCTTTTCTGTTCGGCAAATGGTTTCGGCGAATGTAGGTTGATCAGTCTAGGAAAAAGGAAGAATATAGTGTGGAGAGCTGTGCGGGGTCGGCATGCGTAGAGCAGATAAAATGGACTGTATCTCGTTGTTTCGTGCTGTGCAGTGTTGTAGGCGAAAGGTACAAATGGCAAGATCGCGTCCCCTGTTTTGTATCCGGAATGAACATACATGAAAATTATGTTGGCAAGAGTCCTATTAGTTCGTTCCGTCAAATAATTAGCCTGCGGGTGATACGGAGTAGTGTGACGAAAATGGCACGAAGCAATACGAAGGAGCAACAAATTGCCACCCGCGATCACTGATGATGACATGGGGGGATCTACGGCGTAATAGGCCGTGCGGCAGCATGAACTGTGAAACGTGAGTGGCCGTTGCCGCCGAAATCGCCGCAGTTTCGGCGTAGCCTGTGAGCTGGTCAACGGCCCCAATAATCCATCGGTTGCCGTTCGTTGATCGCGAAAAAGGGCTGAGCAGGTCAGCACCGACGACGTCAAATCGTGAACCCGGGGGTGGTGTGGGATGAAGTAGTCCGGCTGGCGGAGTTGTAGG
This sequence comes from Rhipicephalus microplus, assembly GCF_043290135.1. Classification (NCBI taxonomy): domain Eukaryota; kingdom Metazoa; phylum Arthropoda; class Arachnida; order Ixodida; family Ixodidae; genus Rhipicephalus; species Rhipicephalus microplus. The sequence continues at coordinate 225,830,656 of NC_134702.1, forward strand.
ACGCTTGTAGCGTTGACATTGCTCACAGCTCGCAACGTAAGCAGTCACACTTTTACGCATCTTGGGCCAGAAAAAGCGTTCTTGCGTGCGAAAAAATGCACTAGAAAATCCCATATGGCCAGATGTTGAGTCGTCGTGGATTGCTCGAAGTATGTGTTCTCGCAGACTTGTAGGCACAACTAGAAGCAGGTGAGGGCCTACGCCGGAATAACTCTTTTTGTAAAGATCGCCATCCTTTACGACAAAACCACGTTGACCGTTCGTTCCGGAATTAAAGAAAAAGGCACGACTGTTGTCACTCCGTTGCTCTACTGTAAAAGTTGTTAGGTCAGGAAACGGAGTAGTATCACTACTGCCAAATATTCATCAAAGTTGTCAGCGTCACACTCAGTTGTCCGAAGGGGAAGCCGCGAAAGGCAATCGGCGTCGGCATGACGACGACCGCTCTTGTAAGAGACTTCAAAGTCGTGATATTGCGATCGTAACGCCCAACGAGCAAGGGCGACCAGATGGGTTCCTTAGTCCTGTAAGCCAACGTAAAGAATGGTGGTCCATGATAATCGAGAATCGGTGTCCATAGATATAAAAACATAACTTGTACACGGCGAATATGACCGCGAGACATTCCTGCTCTACGACAGTATAGTTTCACTCCGGTTTACTTAAACATCAACTGGAATAGGCAACGACGTGTTCAGCAGCTTCATGGCGTTGGACCAAGACGGCACCAATACCTACACCACTGGCATTGGTATGAATTTCTATGGCAGCAGAAGGGTCATATTGGCGAAGTACGGGCCCTGACGTAAGAACAAACTTGAGTTGCGAAAAAGACGACTCGCATTCCGCTGACCACCGAAAAGGTGCGTTCTTGTTGAGTAGGGACGTCAAAGGGTAAGCAAGGTCGGCGAACCTGGGCACGAAGCGACAGAAGTACGAGCATGGGCCCAAAAAGCTTCGCAACTCTCGTACCGACTGAGGTTGTTTGAAGCTGCTGACTGCAGCGACTTTCTGGGGGTCGAGTCGAACGCCATGCTTGTCCACCAGGTGACCGAAAACGAGAGTCTCACGGCTGCCAAAGTGACACTTCTTAGAGTTCAGGGTGAGCTTAGCTCTCTCAAGGCAGGTGAGAATAATGTCTAGACGATGGTTGTGGTCATAAAATGTACGGCCAAAAATTATAATGTCATCCAGGTAGCAAAGACAAAGTTCCCACTTTAGTCCACGTAACACAGAGTCCATGAAGCGCTCAAACGAGATTGGAGCATTGCATAGGCCAAACGGCATTACATTGAATTCAAATAGACCATCTGGGGTTATGAAGCCCGTTTTCTCTTTGTCATTCGGGTGCATGGGGATTTGCCAATAACCGGATCTCAAATCCACGGAGGAGAAGTACGATGCCGAAAGTAAACAATCGATGACATCATCAATCGTGGGAAGCGGGTAGACATCCTTTTTAGTAACAGAGTTGAGCCGTCTGTAATCCACGCAGAATCGCCATGTACCATTCTTCTTTCAGAGAAAAATCACAGGGGCAGCCCAAGAGCTACACGATAATTAGATGACCCTTTTCTTTAGCATCTCTTCTACCTGTTGAGCAATGACCTTGGGCTCCGCAGATGATACGCGGTATGGCTTCTGCCGGATAGGGTGAGCGGATCCGGTGTCAATCCTATGGAGAGTACGCGACTCGGGTACACTTATTTGCTCTTCATTCTGCGCAAAGTCAAATATAGTAGCGTGCTTCGCAAGGACTTTGACCAAAGCTTGACGTTTTTCTGATGATAGCGGCATCTTTACCATACTCAGAAAGTTAGCTCTTGTATAGTGCGTTGTACGAATAGGATCTACGCTCCCGTCGCCTAAAGATGCAATAAATCTGTCCGCATTTTGTTCGAAGAGGGCGAGTCACAATCCGCCAGGTAGCGTGACAGGTTAATTTGAATAGTTCGACACCCATAAGGCCGATCGCCTATCATTGATCGGCACAACACAATGTGGAACGAGCACATTTTTCTTGGCGCAATTGAGAAGAATGGGCTCCACAAGAACATAAAACGTGCCGGCGTCCGAGGCAGATGCGTCAACGTGAACGTTCTTCCTCGAGTTGGCCAGCAAGACAACACCCTGATTTATGGTTATAAATCCTTGACAGCGCTTGGGATCGTCAGTAAATGCCGATAGCATAATCTCGCCAGCACCACAATCTACAGTAGCACCACATTCGCGTAGCAAATCGATCCCTAAGATGATGTCAAGGGTGGAGCTGGTCAGGACAGCAAATTTAGCCTCGAACACCTTGTCCCCGAAGTGACACTAATAACACACACACCGGTCAGGCACAGCGTCTCCCCGCTCTCTGCACGAAATGATGCACAACTGTCCCAGCGAAACGTCACTTTATGTCCCAGCCGCAATTTGAAGTTAAGACTCATCACTGAAACAGCTGCTCCAGTATCTATCAAAGCCATCGTACGAAGTCCACAATAATCACGGGGACCTTATTTTGCGTCATAAAAACGGGTGGAGGCATATGTGGATGTAGTGGAAATTGTTCGGTGACCTAATCTCTATTGGCCGCACCATCTAGTTTCCCGGAGGCGGAGATTTGACGTATCGACCAGGAGATGGTGAACGGAACCAGCGTGTTGGTGGGTGCGTCAAGCTTCGCACGGAGGAAGGCAAGTCATTGCGGAAATACCGGCGGAAATCGCGTCCCACATTTGTATCACTGTGGGTGGTTTGCTGGAAGCCGTCCCCAACGTACGCATCCCGCATCGAGCACATACAACTGCGCCAGCGTTTTTGTCGTGTAGAAGCTGATGATCCCTCGTAGTTAGGCTGCTGGCGGCGAAGCCTCTGACAACAGAATCAAGCCACATGTCCACGGAAACTGCAGTTAGAGCCAAGACGGCCAGTCCTGTCGTGGACGCCAGATAATTTCACACCCCAGCCAGATAATTTCGCCAGATAATGGTGAGGCCCCGCCGATTCATCATCGACGTGCGGTCGACTCGCAGGCTTCCACCTTACGCTTCGGCCTGCGACGCCTGAAAGGCCTAAAGTGACACATTTCAAATGTTTTTGTAGGTTGGTCGACCCGTGCGTGGTTGCACGGGTGGTGATGTGTGGGCCTTACCGACGTACTCATAGAGCAGACACGGAGTTTTCATTACACACAAACAAGCATTTAATTAAAACGAGGGCAAAGGCACGAGTTAACAAAAATAACAGAAGAAAACTGATACGCGTTGAAAAAGAGCGTCTCTTAAACAAACAATGCTCTAAAGGAACACTACAAGATGTACAAAGAAAAGACAAATACGTGGAATGAAAAAAAAATAATGACATGGTGGAAATCAAAGGAGATACAACAAAAATTACGGGAAAAAGATCATGGTCACGCTTTTGAATTTCTACGTGCATCGCAGTGCACACATCTACAAACATTAAAAAAGGCTGGTTTTAATAAACTAACAGTTTTAAAAAGTCACAATAAAAAGTTACATACGGACCAGGCCAGCTCTCGGTACACGTAGGGGAGTTGACGGGTGGCGCTGAAGATCTCACCGGCTTGGTAGACGACGAGGGTGCCCGGAATCGCAGCCGTCTCAATACGTTGCGCGGGTCAACTCAAGCTCCCCGCCTACGCGAGACTCGCAACACCGACGACCGCACTTCTTGCTGGCTGTCCGTCAACTGCCAAATCCGATGCATTGCAAACTTTTTTCAGGGGCATACGTGTGCTCCCGTCCCATCTGGAGGTAATTTCCTTTCTTTAGACCACCCGTGCCCCTTTGGGTACAGGTGGATCGGTCTGTGTGTTAGTTCGCCCATCTATTCAACACTCCAAGTACCTACATCTCGCATCTTTTCATCATAAATTCTCCATATAACCACACCGCCATCCAGCGGACATTACAAGGACTAAACGAGATGTGACACACGCACAGTTTCTTACGGCTTGCGCTTCGGGTCTACTTCGCACCTTTAACCACCTCGAGTTCATGGTATATACGAGTTCACTGTATTCATGGCACTGCGGCCCAATGCTTGCTAAACCTTACTAAAACCAAAGAGGTTACGCCCAGCGAGTCTAACGTAGCAACCTCTTTCTGTCAGATGTACATGCCAATGTACATGCCAATGGTTACTAATAGGAAATGAGAGACAGGAGTATTCGGCTTTTACTTTCTTACGGCTTGCGCTTCGTAACTACTTTCCACCTTTAACCACCTCGAGCTCATGGTATATACTAGTTCATTGTGTTCATGGCACTGCGGCCCAACTCTCGCTATACCTTTCTAGAACTAAGGAGGTTACACCCAGCGAGTATAACGTAACAACCCTTTCTTGTCAGATAGTGCTCAATGTACATGCCAATAGCTGCTAATGGGGATCGCAGCGTGCGCGTTACCTAAAAGCCGAATGCCCCTGGCTCTTGTTCCCAATTAGCAGACATTGGCATACACATTGAGCAATATTTTTTATTGTTCAACAACGCACAGAAGACATCTCCAACTGGCACTACCTTGGAGATCAAAATGTTATACTTGTTACACACTACAACGGCTACAAGGGTCGAACGGGTGCCGCTATAAGACGCTTCGCCCCTAAAAACAAGTGCTCAGCCACCACCATAAGACTTTGCACAGATTGTCTGTTTCTGGTACAGGCGATATCCGAACACAGGACCAGCAACCACAGAATTCGGGACGTGATGGCTCTCTTGAAGTGCGTTTCAACCAATGACACGGATTACGCTTTATCACGTACTGGGACACTCCATCCTGTTCAGAAATGAGCTGGCGGATTTTCTCGCAGCTCTCTTGGCACGATCGGGAGACCCGAGGCAGGCCCCGCTCACCCCAGGAGCAGTCCGCAGTATGTTGACAAAAGAGCAACTGCTCAGCTGGGAGTCTAATTTGAGGCCAAGCAACACCGGCACGGACCTCTTCAAGTGAGTACCGCTTCTCTCAGAAGCATCTCAACGGTTTCCGCCCAATCAAGCCCTCGCGACCCTACTAACGGGGTGCGGCTGATATCAGTCGTATTTTTACCGGTTTAATATCCTCCCGGAACCTGTCCACACGGCTCAACATGTGAGGAAACCGATTATTACCTGTTCCATTGCCGACTTACGACGCAGATCACAACAAAGATAGAACCACGTGACGACTATGACAAAAAAGACCAGCGTCTATACTGCGACATGCAAGAAATCGCGTATTGTTTTAGGACTAGTTCAGCCGGTCGCAGAAATGACCCCCCACCTCGCTTGAGTGCGGCCAGCATTCGGCATCACCAGTTCTTGTGTGTTGTAAGCTGTACATTAACGTGACGACACGTACGAAAAACCGAACACAAAAGACACACCCACGAAATTGGCACGATGTGGGGGTGCAGTCACTATGTAGGCCTTGTACTGGCGAGGGTGATAACCATTGGCGGCCTCTGCCTTGCTACAATGCCCCGGTCGGAGGGCAAACACTAAGGTGAGACCGTGACATCACTGCCGTTCCGCTACAGCCACCATCGTTCGACAACATTGCACAAAACCTTACATCAATGCACAAAAGGCTCGCCGCGAAGAAGACACTGCGTAATGAGAAGTCTGGAGACGTGGTTTTGATCACTTGCAGTGCAGTGCCGTACTTTTTCTGCTGTCATGCCATTTTCTTTGCGCACCTGTGGGCACGATACCTAAAAAAAAGCGTGCGTGAAAAATAGGTGGTTGCACCGTACACTAACCAGATGGGTTTTTTATGCGCACCTGACGAGAACTCCGCAACGTCATCCGCAAGCTAGTCATACGGTGTAATCGGGACTGTGTGTGTGGGGTGGTGCTTTTTTCGCCCCCTATTGGTGAAAATAACTAAATGGAAAAAGGGGGTAGCCCGTACCATCAGGAGGTATAATGGGCTCAAGCCAATCTAACATAAATGAAGAGGCGAATTTTACAAAGTTCTTTTTTAAGCCATTTATTTAAAAAGATCACATGGTTGAAATCTTGTGAGTGTGGTAAAAAGTGCAATAAATAAACCAATAAGGTTCCCAGGAATGAGCAGGTCGACATGCAGCAGCAGTGTATTTCCCTAACTGGAGTTTTTGGGGTTCATGTGTGCGTGTGTGTGTGTTTGTGTGTTTGTGTGTTTGTGTTGGTTTGTGTGTATATGTGTGTGCGTGTGTGCGTGTGTTTCTGCATGTTTATTTTAAATGTGTTGTCGTTGAATGCGGAAAGTCCAAACAAAACGACGAAGTGGAATGCGAGCCAGTGGCCTTGAGGATGGGTAAACGTTGACGAGGATGGCAACAGTGGCCTCTGTGGTGTCGAAGCCCATTTCTTCACCTGGAGCCGTGTAGCCAGGCACGTGGGGCTGTCGTTCCAACCAGCGATGCAACAGAAAGCCTTGAACAGCCTGTTTGCCGCTGCGAACTTAGGCAAGGCGCCATTTGCAATAGTAACAAGCTTTAAAAAAAGAGCGGGGGGGGGGGCAGGGTTAGGTACTTGCGCAAGCGTTGCGGATGCTATAGTTCGAGTACTTAGGGAAAATGGAGCAGTGATGCTATCGTTATCAGTCGCAGAGGTTTTCCCCACCTTTGTTGGCATAACTTCGACTATAATCGAGAGCATTCACGCAAAAGTTATCATAGGGAGGTGATTCAGAGTACGAAGCGACGTCTTAGTAAAGTGTTGGTAGCTTATGCGTTTCATGTGGATGTCATAGAAACAGAGTTGCGCATGACAGCCACTAACTGAAGTAGGTACGCACGAGATTTTTTATTGGTCAACAGCCCCTAATAATGCCCGGGTACTGTTGTATCACTGTTTTGCACACGTAAATGGGTCACAATGTGTTGCGTGTTTGGGAATTCATTAAAGTAGTGTCGTTCGCTCAAGCAAGGTGCACCACACATACAACTCTCCGGTGCACTTATATTAAATCGATGAAGATAACACTGGAAGTGTCCGTGACCAGACAATCAGTGTGTTAGGCTTTTAGAAGGGGGAACCATTGAGGAATTTTGTACGGACTTGTGATCCAATGAAATAGTGTTGTCTCACGTCCCTAAGTCTGCCAATGGGTGTGCCAATATGAACTCAAGATTTTATGGAACTGAGTTCGTACTTACTCCATTGGTATTTTGGCGTAACGCACGAAGCCTGATCTCCCTCCTAATGCGGCTGCAGCGTCAGCTACTTCATTTCCCGAAATTTCTATATGGCCAGGTACATGATACAGTTTTATAATTTTGCCTGGCGAGATTATATGGTTAAGAAGCAGCTTGATGTTCCAAATTCTTTCATCTTTATCACTGACACTTCAATGTTGCACTTGAAGTGATAGACCATCTGTGTAAATAGGGGCTGGCGTGGTAAAGTTATTTGTAAAAACGAAATGGAGGGCTTCTGCAAATCAAATTATTCCGTGTCATATGCACTTGAAGCGTTGCGGATCTAAAATTTTCTGACAGTTACGATCGTTCTAATTTTTGTCAAAGCAATATATGCCGCTCCCGCCGCGTATGACGTGTATGAGCCGTCAGTGTATACGTGAATGGCTTTTGTTTTGAAAACAACCGCTACTTATGATGGTAAAAGTTTAGTGAAAATCAATTTACATTTTTTACTGGGGTGTTCAGCCCACGGACTGCATGGATATAGTATGTCAGCCAGTTTGAATGTTTTTACACCATAGTGAGTTATGTTCCGGAGTATAAATAAGGAAAATTCTGCAGATCGTCTGTCCAACCCTAATGGTAACGGAGGCGCGTTAGCGAGAATCTGTAGGGATGACGTACGTGTGGTGTAAAATGCATCTGTTAAAGAAATTAGGACGGTTCGCTGAACTGATAAAACTGACGCCCTAATAAATTTTGATGGGAACATAGGCCACCATACTGGAGTTGCATATGTGAGAGAGGGCAGTATCACTTGACGGTAGAGTCGTCTAATGAGCGTACTGTTTAGTGAACGATGCGATTGAACAAATGCGAGGAGGCAGGACGTGGACACTTCAGCTTTTCCTTTAATTTAGTAAGTGTGGGCATGAAAATTTAAAGAGGGGTCGAAGATTACGCCTAGAATCTTAATTTCTTTGTTGTGTGTGAGAAAAATGCCATTCATGCGGATAGACGGGCGGCGTTTTGATGTGCCGCTGTTTGTTGATGGGTGCCGGGCGGCGTTTGTTGATGGGTGCCGCTGTTTCCGGTGTTCCAACCTACGCTGCGGAACACCGGAAACAGCGGTGTTCCGCAGCGTAATTGAACCACAAAAAACTTATTTTGCTTGTACAATGCTATCTGCTCCTCTGGCACTATCCCTACTTCCTGGAAAGAAGCTATTGTTATTCCCATTTTGAAACAGGGCAAGGACCCTTCTGTACTTCCGAGTTATAGGCCTATTGCCCTTTCAAGCTGCCTGTGCAAAATTTTCGAAAACATGATCAACTGCCGACTTGTACATATTCCTGAAACTAACAATTTGCTCGACGCATTTCAGTGCTGGTTTCGAGAAGGCAGATCCACCACTAACCACCTCGTTCGTATCGAGGCAATGATCAGAAACGCTTTCCTTCATAAGCAATGCTTTCTTTCTGTGTTCCTCGATATCGAAAATGCTTAGGATAACCATGGCGCTTTGAAATATTAAGAGACCTGTCCCATCTTGGCGTGTGTGGAAGGCTTGTTATCATAATCGAAAGTTACTTGTCAAGTCGGACATACCGAGTTCGAGTAGGCATCATTCTTTCCCAAGCATTTGTCCAAACAACAGGCGTGCCGCAAAGTGGTGTACTTAGTTGCACACTTTTTCTTATCAAAATAGATTCTTTGCGCTTGTCCATCCCTCGCAATATGTTTTATTGTACATAAGTCGATAACGTCCAGCTTGGCTTTAGATCTTGCAATCTGGCCTTGTGTGAGCGCCAGGTTCAGCTTGGTTTGAACAAAGTCTGCAATTGGGCTGAAGAAAACGGGTTCCAGTTGAATGCACAGAAAAGCACGTGTGTCTTGTTTTCCAGGAAGAGAGGCCTTAATTCCAAAACTGATATTCAACTGCATGGGCAACGCCTTTCTGTTAACACCAAACTAAAATTCTTAGGCCTCATCTTGGACACCAAGCTAACCTTCATACCACGCATTAAGAATTTAAAGTAAGTGCATAAAAGCCATCAACGTTCTGAAAGTGTTGTCACGCACTACGCGAAGAAGTGACAAGAAGTGTCTAATGAATTTGCATCAAAGCCTCGAACGTACCCGCTGAGACTATGGGACAATAGCATACCAGTGTGCGACAACTACTGCTCTTAAAATGCTTGACCCTGTTCATCAAATAGGCATCCGTCTCTTCACGGGTGCTTTTCACACTAGCCTTGTGGAAAGCCTCTACGTGGAATCGAACGAATGGTCGCTCCACCTAGAGAGATGTTACCTGTCTTTTAAATATTATCTTAATGTAAATGCAGACAAGAATCACCCATCACATTTGACAATTATTGGCATGTCAAGCCTTGCTGTGTTCAAAAAACGGCCTTCTATGAGGCAGCCCTATTTACTATGTGTTAGGGGCCTATCAAAGGAAACCAGTGTGCCACTTGAACATCATTTGATGGCTCCCGCACCTCATCGCCATTCTGAAAAGAGGACGCGCACCGATGTAACATCACAAATTTTCACTAACAACCAATGCACATTCCCAAGATTCTTGTGATTCACAGCGAGCACGCAGAAAGGACAGCTAGATATGTCTCGCCCTTCAAAGTATCCAGAACCCTAACCGACACCTTAGGGTAAGGGTGTAAAATCAAGAAACTAGCCAATGGTCACCTTCTTTTGGAAGTTCTGTACAAGCACCTGTTAGAGAACCTTTCAAAAATCACTGCCTGGAGTATAAGTATTCTAGTGTCTGTTACACCTCTTCGATCACTAAACACTGTCCCAGGCATCATTTCTGGCGATGACCTCAAATATGTAAGTGAAGAACTCCTGGATGGACTGAAGAACCAAAACATCGCAAATGCGTATAGAATCAAAATCAAACGAGAAAAACAAGAACTACAAACAAAGGACTTCGTTCTCACTTTCGCATCGAGCATACTACCAGAAACTGTGGAGGTTGGATACACCAAACTGAAACTACGCCCATACATACCAAACCCGCAACGCTGCTTTAAATGCCAACAATACGGCTACGGCTCGCAGAGCTGCAGAGGCCAAAACACATGTGCTAAGTGTGCCTCTCACGAACGCACTTCCGAAAATTGCGAAGTCGAACCACACCACTGTGCGAACTGCGAGGGTAGTCATCCTGCGTACTCGCGTGCTTGCCCAATATGGAAACAAGAAGAAAGCATTGTTACTCTCAAAGTTAAGGAAAACATCAGCTTCAGAAAAGTGCGGAAGCGTCTTTCGTTTATAGAAAGCAGAAGCTACTCCGTTGTGCTGCAACAAGGCGCGGCAACACAGCAGCCTTCAGCGCCTGCCCAGGGCAACCGAGTGACGTCCGGGCAGGGCACTCAGCGCACAGAGTGGACGCAGCTCCCGCTGCACCACTACCTCGAACTCAGGCTTTGCGAACCCTAGGGTCAGCGAGCCTCAAAGCCTCTCTCCATGCGGCGAGGTAAACGAGAAAAAATCTGTACAATCAGGACGGACGTCCATCGTGTCAGGCGATGCGATGGACACAAGTCAGGGTAGTCTTGGACCGTCGACGTTAGAACGACAGCGGGATTCCTTAGATCGGAAAAAAGACAAGCCCAGAATCAGTGGGCCTGACAACAAAACTTAAGTTTTACACTACTCGTAACATACAACATGGCTTTTATACACTGGAACTGTAGGAGACTCCTACATAAGTTAAACGACATGAAGGATATACTAGCCACTTTCTCACCAGTAGCCTTGTGTTTACAAGAAACTAATCTAGGTCCTAAACATAGAAACATTTTGAAAAACTACAGTGTATTGCGGCACGACCAAGAGCAGGCAAGTAGGCTCTCAGGTGGTGTTGTAATCATAGTCAAGAGCGGAGTACCAGCGCGAGAACACAAACTTACAACCAGAATAGAAGTCGTGGCGGCCACCATACACACATTTAAATTGATTATATTGTGCAGCGCATACTTCGAGCTACATCTTATAATATCCATTTCTGATTTAGAACACCTTACAGAACAGCTGCCCAAGCGATTTTTGGTGGTTAGAGAGTTTAATGCACAATCCGTTTTTTGGGTAGTGAAAAAACTGACACTAGAAGCCAAATCATTGAAAATTTTTTATTGAGCAACAGCATATGCCTACTTAATACAGGAATAGCAACCTACTGCTCTCCTAGCTCAAGAAAAATTAGTTGCATAAACTTATTTTTTGTTCACTTTCTGTTTTTATGAATTTTAAGAGGATGTACTAAATGACCCTTATGGAAGCGACCATCTGCCCATACTAATCAGCCAAACAACAACACTTCAAGTCATTCAACAATAACCGCGACGTTGGAAGCTACGTTTAGCCGACTAGGCCCTATTCCAAGAAAAGGCTTGCCTGGAAAAACTAGAGACACAAGGCCTCAACATAGATGAACAAAACGAATGTATTACAAACTGCATCATAACAGCTCCCGGCTATCTATTCCTCAGACATTTGGACTCGCAAATATAAATCGCAAGACTGCAAAACAGGACGACCGTGAGCTTCATGTATTGCGACTCCAAGAGAACTTCCTCAAGTTCGAAGATGTCCAACTTTCAAGCTGCTATTCCCCTCGTTTGCGACAAATCTACCGGTTGTCCTCGCCCTCACGTTCCAGTACAATTTCGCCGCAGAGTCTTTAACGCCTCGTATTTCTTGTTGCACACCAGTATTCAAGCGACTTAGTGACTAATCACAGGTGATATCTATGGCCTTGAATGAACGTTGAGGTTCGCCGCTGGACACCTGCTTGCCTCAAGTGCCAGTTAACCAAAGTTCCACGCAACACTGTCAGCCCACTGGGCACCTTCACGCCTCCTGACTCGCAGTTCAGTCATGTGCACCTGGGCTTCGTAGGGCCGCTGCCCCCATTGCGAAACAGCTGGTATATGCTAAGAACCCGCGTAGACCAATTCACGCGGTGGCCTGAAGCACTACCCCTCACCGACATCACGGCAAGTCAGCCGCCCACGGACTCATCACCATGCGGATACGCCGCTACGGAGTTTCCAAGAGCATCACAACAGGTCGAGGTCGTCAATTCGACTCCGTGCTCTTCAGCACCTTGTCCCGAATGCTTGGTGTCAACCACATCAAGATGACGGCCTATCACCCGATGTAGAATGGCATGGTTGAGCGATTTCACCACCAACAAAAAGCTTCGCTCATCGCCCCCCAATCATTGGTACCATGGATGGAGCGACTACCACTCCTCCTCCTCGCACTGCGCAGCACGAAACTATGGAGGCCTCCTGCTCCTCAGTTGAGCTCGTATTCGGCACTACTCTAAGGCTTCCTGGACAGTTTTTGACACGTCACTTGTGTCACCATTGGACGTAGCTGATTATGCCAGTCGCCTCAGGAATGCCATGAGAGATGTGTCGCCTATTCCTCCACGTCAACACTCACGTCCAAGTTTCGTCAGTCGTGTGCCCCGCGACTGCACCCACGTCTTCGTACGACGTGGCGCAATCCGACTGCCAATGCAACACGCTTACGATGGACCCTTAAAGGTAGTCAAGTGTTGCACGAAGCATTTCGCTCTGTTGCTTAATAGACGCGAAGACAGTGTCTCCATTGACCGCATAAAGCCGGCTTTCCTAGAATTGACGTCCTCCTCGAATACTCCAAGCCATCTTCGGCTCTAGTGAAGTATCTCTAGTGAAGTATCCTGCTAATAGGGGTCGCTCCTTCTCGCACGGGCTACTTCACTAGAGGTAGCCCTTTGGGAAGCCTTCAGCGTCTCGGAGAAATTAAAGAAGTTGTGCCGCAGCTGCTTCGCGTGCTCGAGCCAGAGCGAGAGAAAGAGACGCCTGCAAGAACGACAGCACATGAGGACGCCCATGCCATAGCAGAGATAACTAAACAATGAAGAAAACCAAACGCCTCACGTTTTCCCACACAACAAACCCCCACAAATAGCCTTCATATATTACGGGAAAGCATTTGAGTCAGTCGAGAATTAAGCAGTGATGCAGGCACCACCGAATTAGGGCACCAACGAACCCTACATAAACGTACTCAAAAAAATCCACAGCAGATCTGCAGCCCCTAAACTTCTCCCTAAAGAAGGTGACAGAAGCATTGAAAGTTTAAAACGCAGTAAATCGAAAGCCGATTTATTTGTGTGTGGGATTGAACGTCTCAAAGCCACAATATTAATAGGAGAGATGGCGTAGTTGAGGGCCCTGGAAATTTCGACCACCTGGGGTTCCTTAACGCGCACCCAAATGTGGGCACATGGGCCTAGAGCATTGTAGCCTCCATCGAAAATGCAGCCGCCGAAGCCGGCACACGATCCCGAGACCGGCGGGTCAGCAGCCGAGTACCTTAGCCATTAGACCTCCGTGGCGGGGCAGCAGATCGGTAACAGAGATCAGGGAGCAGTATTACTTTCTGTGATGAAACTAACTACCGCAGTATATTGATAACAACACTGTCCCCAATTGGAGGGGTAGGTTCATAGAAACCAACTGCAGTGACCGCGGTTGCAAACTTTCGAGTGCACGTGCGTTTTCACATAGACTCACGGACGAACCTACTAGTACTATCGCTCAGGATGCGCTAATGTCAAGAGAGAAGAGTTAAAGTAGTTGCAAAGAAATTATTGTATTTTTAAAGTAGGGGCATATTCAGAGAATTTTAGTTTGATTTGTTGTTTGAAAGTGTATGGCTGTTTTCAGAGTTTTTTTTTGTCAGCTCAGGACATTTCACTTTACTTGCCCGTCCGTACTCTTAAATTTGGCCATTGCACAACAGCTGCCAGTTGAATTTAACGGGTGCCTCCATTTGCGACCTAATCAGTTCTCTCCGTCAGCGTCTTAATGGCATCACACAACAATAACGCACAGTACACACGTTTTCCTAGCTTGCCTGTAAATATATAGACAGCAAGCTCGTCAGAGACATGTATGGCATGAATAAGCTAATAATATAAGATGTAGTGTAAATAAAAGAGAACTCCTGATTACCTCAATACCACGACAAACACCACTGCTTGCGCGCTAATGGAACTTGAAGAGCCGGCATAGTGTCACCCTTGATGCTTGTCAAACAACGCTCATTTGCCGTCTTCCAGTGAGACAGCGCAAATTACCTTGCTATCGACACGAAACTGATATATATCTCTCACCAAATTGCGCTAAGTTGCAAATGCGAAATTGTTGAACTTATAACTATGTGATGGCGTTTGCAGACTAATACACGAGAGGGCATGCACATCTACAAGAGACTTCCACGCAAAAACAACACTACGCCGCTAATTCAGAGCACATGAATACTGGTCTCGAAAATTCCCAATTTATAACAAAAGCAATCGTGTTGAATGTTTTGAGTTAGCAAAACTGACAAAACATCTCCTGTAATCGTGAAGGCATAAGTCACGGGACCTAAAATAGGAAACCAAGGTAGTAAATAAAGCACGACTTTCTACGTGAACAAAATTTTATGCCATAAGCGGGTGGCGCAAAGTAACTTCAAAACGCTAATTGTGTGTCATGGCTTCCTTTTATAACGCTTGACGCTGCTAAACTACTTGCACAAATGTAGATGGAGCACAATGCAGAATGTGTTATTGGTTACATGCTTATGAACACAGGAAAGCACGGAGTGTCATTCACACACTGTTGTGCCTTGAGATGCAAGCACGTAGTAGCGGGGCCTACGCTTCTTTCACGTACCAGTAAAGCAGATTTTAAATATTGTGAGTGCGAAACAGTGTCGTATAATTACCGCAACAGATTTACGTGTTCTATCGCGGCACTACGAATAAGTCTCCGCTTGTCTTTCTGGAATCTGGTAGTAAAAACATACGTAGGAAACTACGTAGGAGAACGCTAGCGTACCAAAAAATTGGAAGCATATCCACGGAGTGAATGATGGAGAGTGGGGCGAAGCATTCGTCCGTTCATTCGTTCTTGCTTTCTTCCGTCTGTGCGACCATCCATGCGTCCATCCGCCCGTCCGTGCGTGCGTCCGTTCCTGCATTCGTCCATGCATCCGCCCCTGCGTCCGTTCATGCGTCCATTCATGCATCTGTCTGTGTGTTCGTTCGTCCATCTATTCAACACTCCAAGTACCACCATCTCGCACCTTTTCATCATATATTCCCCATATAGAAACACCGCCATCCAGCGGACATTCCAAGGACTAAACGAGAGGTGGCACACGCACACTTTCTAAGAGTTTGCGCTTCGGGTCTACTTCCCACCTTTAACCACCTCGAGTTCATGGTATATACTAGTTCACTGTATTCATGGCACTGCGGCCCAACACTCGCTAAACCTTTCTAAAACCAAGGAGGTTACGCCCAGCGAGTATAACGTAGCAACCTTTTCCTGGCAGATAGAGCTCAATGTACATGCCAATGGCTGCATGGGAAATGAGAGACAGGAGAATTGGGCTTTTACTTTCTTACGGTCTCACTTCGTACCTACTTCCCACCTTTAACTACCTCGAGTTCATTCATGGTATATACTAGTTCATTGTTTTCATGGTACTGCGGTTCAACGCTCGCTAAACCTTTCTAAAACTAAGGTGGTTACACCCAGCGGGTATAACATAGCAACCCTTTCCCTTCAGATAGTGCTCAATGTACATGCAATGGCTGCTATTGGGGATCGCAGCGTGCACGTTAACTAAAAGCTGAATGCTCCTGTCTCTCATACCCCATTATCAGCTATTGGCATGTACATTGAGCACTATTTTTTGTTGTTCAACAACGCACAGAAGGAATCTCTCACCGGCACCACATTGGAGGTCAAAATGTTTGCAGGTCAAAGCGTAAGACTGGTTACATACTACGACGGGACGCGGGACGAACGGGTGCCGCTATAAGGAGCTTCGCCCCTAAAAGTTCGTAAGCAGCAGACGACACGGCACTGGCGCTGCCGCTTGCGTAATCGCCTTGAAGCAGGAGAGGGTTCCAATCGAGCAGCATGTCTCCCATGACTGTTTCTTTTGCTCCCCAATAGATGAGGTGAAGAGAGGTTATGGTTGCCCGTGATTCCGCTTGAAGGTGCGGCACGCAGCCACCGAAACGCACGGGCCACGTTGTTTCGCGTTCCCTTTCATACGAATTGCCACCGTACATTTCATGTAGCAAATTTTTCTGATTTTGCGGGATGCTAACCAAGGATCGGAGAGGAACGGACTAGATTTCTTCCTAACCTTGAGGTAGGCGCAACATTAAAAAGAAAATAAACAGGTAACTAACGTGCAATCAAGTACCGAGTATCATTGAAGAAGCACTCGGGTGTCATGTTGGCACTACTTTTGCTGCCTTGTAAACTGGCGATACGAAATACTGAAGAATTGCACCATGTGTATTTTTTCAGTCTTTTAACATGATAGCGTTTCAGGTCAAGCTCCACCAACAATTCAGTGACGTATTTCCGTCGCGTGAATGACGTCGAAAAAGTACGCATCATCAGAAGACAAACAAAATAATCTCGTCAACACAAGTTGAACCCAAGACCTCTGGGTCCGCGACAACAGATACCGCACACACTATTCAAAGCGCCACGGACAAATGCATCGGACTCCATTAAAATTCGCCTTTTATACCACAGTGATCTCGCAATCCAAGGTAAAGTGCAGTAATGCGTCATGACCGTGAAATCTGCTATTAGTTTTATACGCGTCGTTTTTAAATGTCCGTCTCGTCCGGTGCAACTTCAACAGAAAAAGTGCGATTTTTTCAAACCCTTATCACACTCTAGACGGCGACATAACTCCAAACGTCCGGGGAAAGGGAATTACCTGACGTGCGTTGTCTTTTTCCCTGGTCAGGCAGCGGTGTTCAATACTCTAATATGCCGCGAGCAGGCGAGCTTAGCTCAAGTTCAGCGTCGACGCTGAACTTGGCCTAAGCTTGTTAGTCACGTTTTACGGCTGTCACAACGCTCACTCTGCTTCCGTCGTCACCGTTAAATACCATAGCTACCACAAGCAGCTTGATGACATTGATTTGTTTAATCATTAATCCTGGAAGTCAGTCATCGGGTGGATATGTGTAAGCATCAACGAAGATGACTCCACGTTAAGCGGTGCCATAGCTGTCAAACACCAAAAAAACATTGTGCAAGCTCTCCTACATCAATGTACAGTAGACAGTAAACTACTGTTGTAAATGCACGTTTTGCTTTCGAGTTTTCCCGATCATTAGGAGAGTTGGATCAACCATATTTTTTTACATTTTATGTTTTGCCTTTGAAAGATCCAAAAGCAAATGAAGAAAACCTATCAGATGACGAGGAACAAAAAATAAGTGCGTCGTAAATATTTACCCGAGAGTCATACAGCGGGAATGCACCTACCACGGCTGTCATGTTCTGTTTTTGTTGTTGTTTTTTACTACAAGGCCTTATTAGGGTTCTTCGATGCATTAAGTGCTGGTGATACTCTTTCGAAAAATAATACCTGCGATCACAAGGCGGAGCCAACATTCAACGAAACAGTAATAAACGCCTAATGTCAAAGAGCTCATGCATAAATATACAAAAAGATCCAAAGTATAGAACGATCTGTTTTAATACTGAACATGGCAGTATTTGTATAGAATACTTTTCAAACAATGCCGCGTACCACAAAATATTAGGTTGATGAAAGACCTGTTGCTGCTATTTTTTATAACTTACTTCTGAGTATTTCACATCGTCTTTGCCTGAGGCCTTCCACCGCATTTCATAAATCTATGCGTAAATTACGATGGAACATTCATCGTGAAGACAATGCGTGCATGTCTCTTCCCATTTTCTTTCCAAGCAAATGAGCTTTGCTTGTCCTAGATATGAGACGTACCTACACCCCACCTCTTCAATCCTCGTTGACGGCGAAAAAAGAAAAGAAAAGCGACGAACACATAGCAGAACGGATGTCACAGCAGAATTGATTGATTGATATGTGGGGTTTAACGTCCCAAAACCACTATATGATTATGAGAGACGCCGTAGTGGAGGGCTCCGGAAATTTCGACCACCTGGGGTTCTTTAACGTGCACCCAAATCTGAGCACACGGGCCTACAACATTTCCACCTCCATCGGAAATGCATGTCACAGCAGAAGGAAAGGACGCAGCGCAATTTGTCGTCTCTTCGGATATCTGAGCATGCTTCTGAGAATTTTTTTTTTCTCTCAACGAAGGTCATGTTCACGTAGTTCCTAAATTGCTTTGGCGCGCCCGCTTGGGCTCATTTGCGGTATTTCCGGACAACTGATGGGCGAACGATGACGGCTCCGCGCGGCAGGGCAGTCGTGCGCTCGTGAGTCCTGCGTACCCTCGACGCTATATGCAGAGGTCGTGTTTCCGATGCTGAGGCGACCATTACCGTAATGTAAAAAAAAACTAGGTCAACGAGTGTTAGTTAAGCAAGCCCGTAAGAAAACTACTCCACCATTGAATGATGTTGACATTACTTCTCCCTGTCCAACAACCCTTACAGCGACAATTATTTGGAGCTTTAACTCATGCACACGAAGTTGGCAATCGCAGCACTTGTAGCAACACCTGCTGCTTTGTCTCTACGCATTATTCACTGTCGTGAAAGTACATTACGTGGCGTATACGCATTTGACGCTGTATTTGAAGGGCAGACAGTAGAGTATGCCATGATCTTTGCTTTCAGAAATTGATTCACCCTTATGTTCAAATACGGTGTTTTCCCTGAAATGGCGAAAAATGCACGGGTTAATGAATATCAGCAAATAATGAGGCCAAGCAAATTTACGAAGGCTTAGTCTCTCCCGGCAGCAGGTTTTTTTTGTATGTCTGTTTGGCGTTGTTCAAATTAATACGACAATTACTGCGACACATGTAAAGCAATAGAACTGACGTCCCCTGTAGTTTAATTTCCCTCATTATCAGTTCGCGGTCATTGGTGTTGTGTGAAACACAGAAACAAGTGCTCGAAATCCTCATCTTTTAAAAAAATGCTTATGTAATTCGTATCTACAAAAAAACATTACCTTGCTCATGTTGATAACAATCGCAGCATGTTCACTTTACCATGAATTAGCAAACAAATTGTTGAAAAATATTTAAAGATATTATTACCTATACCACCCGGGCACAGAATATTGCATTTCTCTCCTAATGTCATCAAATTAGTGCCATTCACGTGGTACTACACGGGTGAAGGAAATAGCATTCGTTCTAATGCCAATCACCACCTAATACCTTTGACAGAACTCAGTCAACTGAAAAAAGAATACTCTCGATGGCACAGCTCACGAAGTGCGATATACCTTAAATTATATAAAACGAATGATATTCAACCAAGAATACAGTTTTACCGCATTTTATTTACAAGAATCACTCAAACACGTTCTTGAAACCTTGTATGGCAAAAATAACAAACTTCCATATCACAATGCATGCTCCACTTGGAGGAACTTTGCCAAACAAGCATGCAACACTGGCATTTTCATCACCGTTTCCCTCAGACTTGCTTTCACGTCTTTTTTTTTTGTTTTCTTTCTTCGCCTGCCGATCTTCGGTTAACCCGCACGCGCTGCATCGCTCTAGTTAAACAAACAAGATGTAAAATAGGAGAGGGCATCTTCTAATGAGCGCGCGAGCTGGACTTCAGAGTAGACGCTAACGTTGATCATACTTTGGGAAGAAAACCTCTCAGGCCTATGTGTACAAAAACACAAAGAAAGAATTGACTCTGTCATCACAGAAGCGCTGTGCAGGTAGGAAATAGTGAGGACGCGATCCCAGGTGCACACAGATTGAGAATCTCCGAAGCGAATCAAGGTGAACATTGTGACTTCAATTTCGTGCCTGTGTACAGCCTAGAAGCTTGTAGTGTGCATATTTCAAGACAGGGAAGGAAAAATATAGTGGTCAGCGTGCCTGCCTGTGTTCAGAGAAAGATTGCTGACGCCCACAAAATGTTGTTCGCGGAAAACGGCCCGAAAGAGCATTGCCCCTTACGTGCATTTCGGTGCGATTTGGCGGGGTGTCCCGTATCAAAACACTCACTATTCGTCTTTTGTGGTCAATATGAACAGAGTTGTACCCGCGTTCATTGTATTTTGTTTCAGAGGTTGCATGATAAATTGTAGCTCGTCCTCATGGTCTCCGTTTGAGGCGTTTGTTGTGAAAGTTCAGTCAAAGATAAAATTTTGAAGCAATGAAAAAAAACCTTAACCACAGGGTGTTTCTCAAGCCAACATTTTAACAAGCGAACTTGTCTTCAGAAACTAAAGACCAACAAAAGACCTGTACACTTGTGAAAGCGTTAGATGTGGAGACACTCGGTGTACCTAGAAATTTTCATCTTTATGGCGCGACTGAATACACGTGAATGGTATTTGTTCAAACGTTGGTCCAGTCATCTTGCCACGGCACACTCTTATTGAATTTCATTATCAGACACAGTATGTGCAACAATCTTTATGTGCAACAGTATGTGCAACAACAGTACGTGCAACAGTATGTAGGCAATCGCTGGATTGTGCAACAACAGTATGAGCAACAATATGTGGGCAATCGCTCGATTGCCCACCAGCGGAAGCTGAAGCAACTGAAGTGACGCCAGCTGCATCTCAGAAAAGGACACGAGCCGGCTACCTGTCGGCAAAAAATGGAAATTGTTAATCAACGAAGAAGCTTCGGAGCACGTGAAACAAGTGCAAAACACGAGATCTCGCGCTTCAAAATATGCAGTTGAAGCTTAAGAGAGAAGCAGGCATAAAAGAAAGTCTATTTTATGCTCTCAAAAAGTTTGTCGGTTAATGCAAGCCTTGAAAAACAATTCATTTATTGAATAAATACTGGCTTGCCTTTGTCATTGTGCATTTCTCAACAGATACAGTATGAGTCACTGACTTTAGTGCTGCCTATTTAATGACCCTGCTACTCTATTTGATTACCTCCACAATACCGAATCGCAACTTTCTCATTAGATGACCTGGAGGTCAGTGCAAGAAGAATGATGACAATATTTGTGAAAAGCTAGTCCTGTGCAGCTTATGATGCCAAAATAAAAGCTGGTCACATCAATTCACCTACTTTGATCAAAAGCATGGTCAGCACATTACGATAACTAGGAGTGCTCTTAACAAAAATCACCGCGCTTTTTATTATGCCCTTATGCGCACCTTAATGCTGTTATCCTGAAAGTAGACTACACTAAATTGAGCACGTATTACCGCTATACTGACAGTGCAGTGTAGTCGGTACTCTTCCCATCGAGAAATGAAGATGTTTTTCTGGTGCAGAAACCGATGGCTTGGCACATTGAAACCATCGCGCTTTTTTGTGCTTCTAAATAGCGCTCAGTGGGTAACACTAAGACAGAATTTTAATGTCTAAATGTGTTCCTTTTCGTACCCACAAAAGGCGCAAGATACGTTTAATTACTCGAAAAACAATTTGTGCTTTGTTTAATCAAACAGACACGTCAAACCGTCTCTTTTTTGAAAATTTTCGAGGTTGACTAAAAAAAATCCGCAGACTGCAGATTGACAAACCTCCGGCAAGTAAGTCAAAGTAAACATACTATAAATGCATGGCTGTGCAGCACGCAAGAGAACACTGAAATCTTGCAGATTGACTAAATTTGCAATAATGGTGACTAAAAAACAGGAAACAGTTGGTGTACATTAAATGAAGACGAATGTTTGAGATAACCCATGAAAATATAAGCACAGATTAATATAGAATGAATACTTCAATATACAACATATTTGCAATAATAATTATAATTGTAGAGTAACACATTCCTCTAAAGATACATCTCTAAAGACTACAATATTACAGAGGAATGAAAAGGCACAATCGACCGCCAAAATGTGAAGGTGATATCGATGTCCCTTTAAAAATGTCATTTGATTGGTAAAGGCCTATAAAGTTTGCTGTGTTATTCATTTCTTTTGAAGCATAATAACGATAAATGACTTCGGGTTCTAAAATACAAAAAATATGGGCAAAGGAAATATACGTGGTATAACAGTTGGTTTAACAGTACTTAGAGCAATAAAAAAACACGCAGTGAAAAATGTCTTATCTCTAACTTCATCGCTTTGGTGAAGTCATGAACACATTCTATAAAAAACAAACAATGAAAACATGGGGTGCTTGGTGTTGCTGTAAAATATAACGTGTTCAACGTCATTAAAGAACAAAATCGCAACAGCTGACAAACTCAGCAAAGCTATTGAACAGCAGTACAGTGTGTACTAATTCCCAATCGTGGCGGCTGCATTTTTTATGGAGGTGGAAATGTTGAAGCCCGTGTGCTTAGATTAAGGTGCAGGTTAAAGAACCCCAGGTGGTATAGGTTTTCGGAGTCCTCCACTGCGGCGTCCCTCACAATTATAACGTACTTTGCGGACATGAAACTGCGGTTATCATTATTGTGTACCCAACGCAACATACTACAGGTTGTGGTATGTTTCCCTAATCCCGAGTCCCGACGCCAAATCTCACCAGTCAGAAACGACCCATACAATGGAAATCGCAAATGCTTTCTTCACATGGCGACATTTGCGGACAAGTTTAAAAGAACCCCTTACCTGACGTCCTGCCCCGAGTTTCATTGTCATGGCTCTTGCGAAACTGAGCTTCGCTTTTGTGGCCCAGTAATTCCGGCCAGTGAATCCCTTGTTCGACGCCCTTGTGTCACAGCGACTGAATATTGCGTTAAAAACAAGGAAAACAATATGTCTTGGAGATTTTTTCTGGTGCACACTCTGGTACTTCATGAAACCGTCACACATGCAGTAGCCTTCGTTCCACAGATTGCTGTCAAGCATTTTCTCGCTGCGGTGATTTCAAAGAAAATACTATGTGGCTGAAACGGTGGAATTGAAGGTCCTGCCCACTATTTGTTATGTATGCCTGTCAGCTTCGCATCCCCCTCGCAATATTTCCTCATCACCACTACATGCTTGAGGAACAGTCTACAAGATATCTCGCGAAGGGAGCTGAACTTACAACTAAGAGTGAAGTATGTGTTCGACTGCGCGTGCAGCAAATTAGTCTCCATGCTGCATGCGCAACGACTCACGTCATGAGCGCATGGCTTGCGTTCTGCCATGGCTGCCAACGACACCATCAACCAACATATCAAGAAAGCGCATCCGCTTTTAGCGTCATCTGTTAGGAAACAAAGCAAAGAGTCATGGCCATTAGAAAAGCGCTGCTAAATTCTGCTCCTGCTCCGGTCGCGCAACAAGCGATGTCACCAATAGCGGACGCGCTTTTTTGATATGTCGGCTGATGGGGCCGTAGGCGGCCATGGTAGAACGCAAGCCACGCGCTCGCGTGCTCCCTTTCATAAAAAGGGACACTGTACCTGATGTACTTCTTTCACATGTTAGAGTAGATAAACAAATTCAAATTACTGTAGCGTTTCCCCCCCCCATTGTACCTGATTAACGATGATATTATACCCAGAAAAATGAGGTGGGCGAGATCCTCTGAGAATTGAGTACCAGGAAGTAATAGTTGGCATAAAATCACTCCTAATAAAATTGTTGCCCAATCTCAAATAAGGAGTATGTTATCGTTTTTACTGTGTGTATTCACTGTGTATTACGAAAATTGAGCCTACATGGTACGCTCTCCTGAAATCATGGAGCGAGTGAAATGATTAAGTTCTCTTTCCACGATTAAGAACGTTCTTTCATCAAACCAGGCATCTTCCAGGGAATTCTTTTCAGCCTCTTTGTCGCCATTTCGTGGCCACCACAACAGTACATACGCACTTGTCTGCAGCTGCATTCTGTACGCGGCTTGCTACGCATGCTCTATGCTCCTCGTAGACACAAGGAGTGATAGGTATTCAGCGTAACGCACATTGTGCAGCAGCATCAATGGGTATCGCGGAGACCACCGATTCATTCTCATGCAGCCGGAAAAGAGGGGGGGGGGGTGACATCGTCTTGGCATCGGTGCAATAAGCGGTTTGATTGAAAAATGTGCCACAGCAGTTTTACTGTTTTGTACGTATTACTCAGTAGTCCAAACGAGCCACTTTTGTTAGTCATTTGGCTGCTCTCCACGAGCCAAAACGTGTGAGTTTCCAGGCTAGCCAGCCGGCGCCACCCGAGCCGCTGCCTTTCACCTCCATCCTTACCGAGACCCCGTCGCCTTTCTACGCTGATTGTCGGCGAGACGTCGCGGCGCCTAATGAAGCCACGATTGAGCGTTTTCCGCCGCATCGGGTGACAAAGAACGGGCCTTTCAACCGGACAGGCGTGACATATGGCGACACCATACTGTCGGAGACCTGCCGAGAAGAGTGCCGTGAGCCCGCGAATGTCGCGAACGACCACGTGACTGCTTATAATGATTGTGCATAAGAGCACGAGGCGCTGTAGATTTGGGCGGTTGTTGGGCCAGCGTGGCAGAGGAGTTTTTGGGGTGAATAGAGAGGTAAGTATACTGAGTTGTGGAATACTGAACAGCCAGATGTCAAAGGACCTTTCTTCTGTGTTACTTTTTGACAGGTACACGTCGCCAAAAGCTCTTCGCGCAAGAATTAGTCAAAAATAAGCACATTCTTCAAGTCGATTGTCACAAACGTTTGTTTGAACAATTCAATATTTTATCAAGGGTAGTATAAAAATACCCGCGCTATCATTTTACTACACTGCAATCTCGCTGCGATCATTTCATGTGGTGGAGACACCGATTGGATTCAACGGATTAATTTCGATCATCAGATCTGATCTACACTATTTTGTTCACTATATAATACCGATTCTTAATAGCGATGCTTGAGGCATGTGATTATTCAAGGCAGCGATTTCAGTAGCCAAAATATGACATGTAAATCGTTTCGCGCAACGCCACCGTACTCTTTATTATTCCCCCCAGTAGTTTTCACTGCATTTTCTTATGTATGAGGTGCTCATATACATCTATCTAAACCTTGTCATGGTCTTTTTTACTACGAATCTTATGCATTTTATAGAGGCAAACATCTACAGGACTACCGCTCGGCAAACAAGAAGAAATGCATCACACTTTGCCATTAGTCGTGGTTGCTGTCCTCTTCACGATGACACTGAGCATTCGCGTAAGTAAAAAGTTTCTTGCCAGCGTGAGTTTTTAACTGCTGCTTGTAGCTTGAAGACAGAGACATGGTCTCTATATGGGAACAAGAGGAAGAAATTACAAAAAAAAAGAGTTAGAACGTCGAAACGTTACAGCCGTGCAGGACAACACGAAAGCGTCACATGACCTAAAGCACCTTCTTACGATTCGGCCCGAAAGAAAATAGAATCGACATGGACTAAAAGCTGCGATTTGCAGACCAATATTGCACCGCACTTCAAAATTACAGCGCATGCTGTAACTGCCCCTTTGCGCATAGTGATAATTATGCTTACCATGCGTTCAGTATGCACCGACTGCCAGTTTTTGCGTTTCGCACGAGTGGCTGAATTGCGCTCCAGAGGACACAGATTTGCGGCTGGTCACTCGTGCGAGTGTTACCAGTGCACTGAAGCTGACGCGTTGTTTTTGAAGTATATTTTCTGTCAGGCTTGCTAAAACTAGACCGAAGGAAATAGCGTAATTAATTGATTGTAACAGTTGGGTAAAATTTAGGTTGAAAAAAAAAATGCGAGAAGCTCGCCTCTTCGAGTAAATATTGTATTTCGGCGTTCAGTCACAATTCGATCGAGTGCTGCATCATCCCATAAAAACGTTGTGTATTGGTTCCCTGAGTGCTCCTTGTTTGGCTGTTATAATGTACTGAGGCTTGAAATTACCCCTTCTTTTATCTAGTATTTTAACAAATGAACCTAACATATTGACTTTGCTCTTCTAGAGATGCTGAAATTGGTCTGTCAAACGTAGCAAGGAACGCCAGAAACGAATATGAAACTACAGTTACGAGCGTAAGCATGTGATAACGCACAAAACGTCAGCAGCGATATGGAGCAGTGTGCCGGAAAATCAAGACTATATTCTTCCAAACTTGTTATACAGTTCTTACGGATTGAAACAGGACAATTTAAGGCTAAGTAACGCGCATACTTTCACTTTGTGTCATATCGGCGTAATTTCAACTGGAACGCCCCGATCAGAGGCAACGTTATACCGGCAGGCCAGATTTGTCGTGACATGGCGTGGGTGTTTCGAGCAGTTACGCAAAGAAGTCGTCGTACTAAAAAAAATTGTCTAGTTTTATTCCGGGAGTAGTGTACGTCACACACAAAGCAGGTCTCATCAGGTGCATCGGCAAATGCTTCAATTTTTCAGCCCCTTTATCAGAGGCCTTGAGTGTTCCGTTAGTACACTAATTTGCGGTATAACTAATTTAAAAAAAAACACTCACGTAAAGGCTTCTTTCTAATAGCACCATATTGTAAAATCCATTGATTTGTAGTGGACCCACAGGTAATGTAGCCTTGCCCTAGTATAAGTGGTTCAACTGCAGCTACTATGCTCCGGTATATATATATATATATATATATATATATATATATATATATATATATATATATATATATATATATATATATATATATATATATATATATATTTATTTATTTATTTACCAATACTGCCAATCTCATCAGAGATTATAGCAGGGAAGGCATATGATAGCGAAATATTTGTTTACACAGATTCATATTGATAGAAAACATAAAAAAAAGCCGGAATTACAAAACAACATGCAAATCATAGATTATATATTGCCATTAAAAAACACGCAATCAAACAACTTTAGTAATAGCAAAACAAAATCATGAACTAGGTTATCGTTAAAAACGATCGCGAAAAGATAATGCATGCATTTGTAATATGTGGTAGGGAAAACAAGCAGACATTTTTATTACACAACTTATTCAAAGAGTTTTCTGAACAATAAACTATTCGAAAAACATGTCACTTGAAAATAACAATCATAAAAAAACAAAACTTTGTATTATAAATATGACACTGACTCGTTTATTGGGTTTAGTGATGATGTGATGCTGTTAGTGCGATTTGCGAAGCAAGCAATTCGCCTTCAATCATAGCTGTAAACAAGTTTATGGATGATTCAGTGCTTAAGGTGGGTTTCAGCGAGTTCCAATCTTTAATAGTTAGAGGAAAAAATCAGTATTTAAAGCAATTTGTGTTAAAAGAGTATTCTACAAGCGTATGGGATTGGTTATGACTGGTTTGTCTGCCGTGAAAAGAAGATGAATACCTTGAGGTATCTATTTTTATTATGTTGTGGAGTAGTTGAAACATTAGTTTTAGTCTTGTTAGTTTTGTTCGGTTTTGTACTGTTAAATTGCCAGCGTTATTGAGTAGGTCCGTCGGTGAGCCTGTCAGTCTATACTTGCTAAAAATAAACCTTATTGCTTTTCTTTGAACCGCTTCTATTTTATTAATCTGTTGGTGGGTATACGGGAACCAGACAGGGCTGGTATATTCTAATAGAGATCTGACAAGGGTAGTATAAGCTATTAGTTTTGTATTTGGTGGTGCGAGTTTAAGACGTCTTTTCATTAAAAATAGTCTTCTTATGGCTGTGCTAGTAATATTATCTATGTGGATATACCATCTGAGGTCGTTTGAAATCGTTATTCCTAGATATTTGTGGCTAGAGACTCTGGCTAAGGGCCAGTTGTCAATCGTGTAAGAAAAGTTGGACCTGTGTTTTTTGCGAGTAATTGTCATGGAGACACATTGACCAATATTAAGGGACATTTGCCATTTTTCGCACCACGTTTGTACATCTTCCAGTGTTCGGTTAAGAATTAGGTGATCCGTAGGAGCATTAATTTCTTTTTAAAGTACGCAGTCATCTGCAAAAAGCCTTAGTTTTATTTTAGTTGAGAGTGGCGGATCAATAATGAATATTATGAATAATATTGGTGCTAAGACGCGGCCCTGTGGCACGCCTGACGCGACTGCTGCTATTCTAGAGGTGGTGTCCTGTAACTGTACAAATTGTGAGCGATTGGTTCAGTGATCCTGAATCCAGTGAACAATAATGGTATCTTCAAGTGTAGCTTCTCAATTACTCAATAATATTGTGTGAGAAACACAACAAAACGCCTTCGAAAAGTTTAAGAAGATGAGGTCAATTTGTTTATGGTTACCAATGGACTTGGCTGCATCATGTGAGTAACCGTTGAAAAGCCTTTTCGGAAACCGTGTTGCACAGAGGACAGCGTATGATTTTTTTCTAAACAAATACTTATGTGTTTCAATCTCATATGTTCAAACAATATACACAAAGAACAAGTTAGTGATATTGGCCTGTAATTTGAAACCATGGCTTGGTTCCTGCTTTTGTGTATCGGTATAATATTTGCGGTTTTACATACAGCGGGGATAGTGCATGATTGCAGTGATTCATTAAAGATTACACATAAATATTTAGCTAGCCATTCTGCATACCTTTTAAGGAAGAAGTTTGATATGTTGTCAGGTCCCGGGCCCTTCTTGGTATCAATATTTATTAGTAGATTGAGCACGCCTTGCTCGGTAATTCTCAAGGATTCTATTGGTGAATGGTCTGAAGATTGTATGAGTGGTCCGTCATCTAGGGTAAAAACTGATCGAAAGTAATCATTGAAGGAGTTGGCGAGATCAATGTTGTAATCAGAGGAACGCATGAGCTCATAATCTTTCTTTGGATTTATATATTTTCAAAATTTTATTGGAGCGCTTATCAAAAATGTGGGAAGTGTATTTGCAAAATAGTTATTTCTTGAATTTTTAGTTTACTTCTCATATCGCTAACAGCTAGTCAGATAGTGTCTACTAAGAGTAGTTGGTGTCGTGTTCAGTTTTTTTCTTAGCCGTTTTACCTTTCGTTTCGCATGTATCAGGTCACGGGTTATCCAGGGGTTTAGTCGCCCAGTTTTTGTTTTTTTTATCGGTACGTAGCGTTTTATGCATGACGTCACAACGCTTGTATATCTACTCCAAAGTGTTTCGATGTCAATGAATAGGTTATCTGTAAGTGATACGAATGAATCATATTCGAAAGCAAGACAATCGATTATACTTGTGTCGTCAGCATGGGTAAAGTCAAAATATTAAAGCGATGCCTGTTGATGAGATTTATAGTCATTCACATCTACAGTGCAATAAATTAGGTTATGATCTGAGATACCCTCCATTATTTCCATTCTAGTAGTTTCTTGCGGGAAATGATCACTCAGAAAAAACTAAATCAAGAATGTTCGACGATGATGCATGTACTCGCGTTGGTTGGGTCACTATCTGATGTAAATTGAAGTTGAGCATTTGATCACATATCAATTGCGAGCTATCAGACTTGAAATGCATAGCTTGCCAGTCTAGTTCTGGCGCCCCGCCACGGTGGTCTAGTGGCTAAGGTACTCGGCTGCTGACCCGCAGGTCGCGGGATCAAATCCCGGCTGCGGCGGCTGCATTTCCGATGGAGGCGGAAATGTTGTAGGCCCGTGTACTCAGATTTGGGTGCACGTTAAAGAACCCCAGGTGGTCAAAATTTCCGGAGCCCTCCACTACGGCGTCTCTCATTATCAAATAGCGGTTTTGGGACGTTAAACCCGACAAATCAATCAATCATCAGTCTAGTTCTGGCATATTAAAATCACCCAGAAGGATTAGTCTGAACATTGGCGGTTTTTCAGTCGTTGGCTGCTTCAACTCGAGCGTGAAAGGCAAATGCATGCATTGATTTCAGGAAATGAACAAAGCAAAATGAGGTGGGCCGCGGCTGTGAAGAGAGCCACAGCGACAAGTAGGCTTTGGGTACCAAACGTTTAATTCAGAGTATGCGAATACCATTTTATCACAGGTACGTGTGTATTACGCACTAATAAAACGCTTACGCATGGATTTGTTGCGATATTATATGTAGAAATAATCTGTCGGGCAGGCGCACCTAGCAAAAATATTATGGAAACGTGCGGGCGAAATTTACCTGCCATACGGGGTGAGCGCCGGCAATTGTACCCATATAATAGATGACAGAAAAACGCGAAATGTTCACTCAAGAGTAAGTTTACGCGAAGCGCTGGACGAGTTCATTTGCGTTTATCTTGGTTAAACTGTGTGCCAGGACGGCACACAAATTAAAAACTGCGTTAAACAAGCGCATGGTTTTGATTATTCAGCGCCGTTTATGTCTGAATGTATTGTTTATGTGCCACCGTGCCTCGCAGCTTGATCAAGATTAGCGTTTCAATAAGCATCTGGCTTCGACTAAGAAATAAGTGGTCCAAATTTCCGGAGCCCTCCACTACGGCATCTCTCGTAACCATATGGTGGTTTTAGTGCATTAAAGCCCACGTATGAATCAATCAATCAATCAATCAATCGTCTAAAAATGCATCTTATAGCGCACTGAAGGCTAGAAAAATAAAAGGATATCTCAACGCGCTCAATGAGTGCTGAGCTTCATGCCGATAGACCGACCATGTCGGCCGAAGCAGCGATCCCGAAATGAACTCTTAGCACACTGCTACAGTCATCCCCATTCCCCGATATCTTTCAAATGGTGATTTTTATCTGCAGTGACGTACCATAAAATGAAAACTGTCTTCTGTATCGAGTGATACGCTGGCGAAACTGACAGTATACCCCGAGCAACATAAGATCGTCGCAGATAATTTTAGTGCGGTAAAAAGTTTTCTTGTCGTTCATAGCTTTTGTATCTTGTCATTGTAGCAGTCACGATTAGCAGAAACAAAAAAAACAACTTCTAAAGCACGGACATTGCACAGAAAGATGCTTTTTTCAACGGAGCGGTACAAAAAAATTGCCCGCAGCTTCCCTCGGGGGAACACTGAGGAGGATGCGGAGCATATAATTGGTTAACGGGGTGTTAAAGTGCGACTTACTTGGGTCGATGGCTAAATTGGTTAACGTGGTTGTGAAATGGGGTGTTAAATTGCGACTTACTTGGGTCGATGGCTAAATTGGTTAACGTGGTTGTAGGAGGGGGTGTTAAATGAGTGAACACGTACACACGTATGCGAAAGGGCGGCGCTGGTCGAAGGGACGTCGATCATTGTGTTTGTGGATTCGTTGGAATTCATTTCACCGCGACCTTAGACGTCGACGCGCCGTACAAACCAACCGACGAGCGGCAACTGAGCGAGCGAGCGCCGACCTTGAGTATATATACAGCACGACGGCGCATGCACTGTCAGCTGTTGAATGTTCTCGAAGCGCGACGCCACATGCGCGTCCACTGGAGAATCAGGAGAATTGTAGATGTCGAACGCGGTGTGTAGAGGAGGAAGGGTGCACAGATGGTGGAGGAGTGAAGCGCGCGCGGTGTGTAGAGGAGGAAGGGATGCACAGATGGTGGAAGAGTGGGCGACGGCGCGACGGCGCATGCGCGCGCGTCAGCTGTCGAATGTTCGAGAAGCGGTGCGGACGGCGCGGACGGCGCACTACAAGGCGCGAGTATAAGATGCTTCCGCATCTAAAATGCACGCGTGCCGCTGCTAACCCGCATGGTGCGTCGAACCGGAAACCGTCGTATCCAATAGTTCCCTGCGATTGCCCATATTACCGGTCACCTATTCGCAGTACTCTCAGTGATTCATCTTTTGGATCTTCCTGGCATATTTATTGATTGCATATACACTCAGAGGCCGAGCGGTAGAAAATGCGGTGTCCGCATCGACAGCATTCGTTGTGAGTGATCTATACGTGAAAAATCACGTTGCCGGAGAACAAAAAAAAATCAGTACAGCCATTAATCGGCCCAGGAATTCTGCCGCACAGTAGCAGTGTATCACGCAGTGGCGACAACATTTTTAACACGAAAGTCTTTTATGCCTTCATTCACCCAGGCATCGCGGACGTACTTCTGTCATGAAAGCGACGTTCAAAAATATATGCTAAGAGATTGCGAAAAAAAATCTGAAGGCAAACATCTGTTGCACAATATTGATCCATAACCTTCTTCAATTTCAGCACATGGCGCTAATCACTACGCCACAAAGCGTACGTTGTCTGGAGTCTTAACGACGAGCCATTTACATACACCATACACCGTTTGGCAGTCCTCAGAGCCAAAAACTTAAGCGCGTTTTTGTTATCAGTGGCGAGAGAACGCGACGGTGTCGCATTCGACGTGCTCTCAAGGTCGCCGCCTTGAGGGAGCACTGACATCAAATTTCAGAATCGAGATATGCCCTTCCTGCGATTGCTCGGATTGCTCGGTGTGCATTGGTTAAATTTGAATGGAATCCATCGCGCGGAAGATTTTCATTTTGGCGGCAAACAGTGAACGAGGGTTTAATATAATTTTTAGTGCCCTGCGACATAGACACTTGTGCTACGTGCTAGGTGTGATACATTCCACAAATACCATCCTGAGTGACGATGCGCTAGTAGCGATGACGTGTACGACCCGAGTGTTGTTATCGTGGCGCCGACTGGCACCGAAGCCTGGAAACGCACTCGCTCGTCGCGTCTGATCTTCGTCGCACCGCTTTGAATGATTTCGTGAAACTATAAAGATTAAAACCACCTTGAAAAGAACGGTGAAAGAAAATAGCATCATTAAACGTGTGCTTGTCGGTCAGTATGTCAGGGAACGGTTGTGAGTTGTAGTCGTGTCGTTTGAAGAGCACGGAAAAAGCGCAATGAGGGTGTCTTTTCATATCACCTTTGTGTTGCATGGCAACACGACGTCAGGCTATCAAAGTGGAACAGCGTATATTCAGATATCAAGTAAGCTAACAAGTAACAAGCAGGTATCCTTGAATTTTAGTTTACCGTAGACTTTTCGTTTGCGCATTACCGTGATACTGCCGCCGCAACCACGTGAGGCTAGATAGGTGGCGCCATCTGAAGGCGCAAAAAAGAACCTCGCAAGCAGAGAACGTATTCTATTTCGCCGCTGATGCCCATTCCCGATATCGATATTGCATTTACCCCTCTGCGTATACCTGAACGCTGCGCACACCAAAACTCACCGATATAGCAAACTGAGACACACAACGGAACATGGCTCAAGCATGCATCCTCGGGCACCTCTTCAGTGCTGCATGAAACGGCGTTCATTTTGGAATCGCTGTTCTGTAAAAGGTCAATAGAAGCAAAAATAATTTTCGACGTCGCTTATCGTGGGGATTCCAAGCTCCAGACTATCGTATTCAACCCGAGTCGACACTTTGTACGGTGACGACGGCAATGCAGGTGACAAGGCATGACTGAATGTGTCCGCCAAGCAGACGAAAAAAGGAGCAGCTGAGCCTGACATCACTCTTTTCTGTGGAGAATTGGTCAGCTGTGGCGCGATCTGGACGTGACCGTGAGGTAACGCCACTGCTGGTGCTCCTAGCGCTAAAAATGGCAGGATTGCTGGCCGTTTTGAATCGTGCTAGATACCAGACATATAAATCAATAGAAGTGATAGTTATTCATCCCTCAGTTCCGTTCTAGGTCGCGAATCGCTCCTACGGGGTCCACAGCTACTAATTGACGGAGAAGGCTTGCCATGAGTAAATTTGATGTCAGTGCTCCTTTAACGAAGCGCCGCCCCGCATTTTTACGTCACGTGGTCTCTCCTACGCGCGCTTACCAGACCAATAATTCGGGATAGAACGATGCTCCTTTCGCATCCGACCACGGCCGCGTTTACGAAAGGAGCGCACTGCTGACACACGACGCAGGAAGAATTGTGACAGTTGTTTGTCCACGCTCCTTTTGTGTATGCTAATTTCGTGCGTGATTTCGGATTGAGGTGTGCGCTGCGAATTTCAAGCTGCTTGCATTTCTAACGCGACTTTGTTGCCGTTGCTGAAACATTGCACAATAAACGCTGAACTACCTCTGTAGAGCAACGTTTTACTTTCGTGTTATACCAAATTCTATATAGGGGGATCAGCCACTTTTTTGTTTGTTTGCTTTTCAATAAATTAATACGCAAGTTATCAAAACTGCTCCGGGACAAGACGTCATACAGTCGCCGTGTCGAGCAAGAAGTCAGGTCAACCGAGGCGATAACTCGTGGTAGAAGCGCGTAAATACAGTAAGCGTCATAGTGTCTTGATTACGTGTTGTGGGGTCGACTGAAAGCTAGCGACCTGAAAGATAAGACTGAGTTACAATTGAATATCATCATTGCAAACTACAGCATTTATAAACTGAGTAGATACGAATGTGCGTGCACGGCTTTTCGGCCCCGAAGCAGATACCTCAAAACTATAATTGCATCTCCAGTCCTGGGAGTGTTTAGAACGACCGACGTCATCCGCAGAGACGGTTCCGTCCCTTGAAACAAAATAAATATATCCACCGAGCGACAGCGGATGACAACTGATTGAGAAGAACAATCCAGCAGGTACGAAAAAAAAACTGCCGTACTACACTTTCTGTGGCGAAGCTCAACGGGATCGAAAACAGGGCAGAGCGTGTGACTGGATGCTGGGATCAATAAAACAAAATAACATGAATAATTATGGGACAGTCAAGATTATTTTCACAAATTGAGTATGATTAAAATTTTGAATTCCGTTGAAAAAGTCAAAACAACTGCATTCCGCGCAGCCTTGTGGAAGAGCCCCCGCACTACATTACGGAGTCGTTCCATTCGCTGAAGATAGTCTCACACTTTCAAGAACCCCGTAGTTAGCGATAAAAGTTGGCATATGTATACTATTATCAATCGTTGCTCTGGTATGCGCTGCTTTTGGTGTAAATAAGTAGGCGCTGCGAAGCGGCTCTTCTTTTGTCGAACTGTAGTGCACACACGTGGAGTGCATGCATGGGCAGCAAACCGGAGCGTACAAACACGCACTGATGTCCTGCTGACCTTTCACCGATAGCAGCATGTATTGTGAGTAGCACCTCTTAGTCGGCACATATCCAGAACCTCTGTTTATATTTGAAGTGCTAGCGGAAAACACGGGCATAGAAATTCAAAGACAATTAGCTTGACATTGTCTCTCTCAGCCTGGTTGAATGAAGGGCTCGTATTAAAGGTACCATAAATAACCGACTCATCTAGTCAGCAATGTTGTTTACACATCTTTCACAACTAACTCATCGTGACCATGCTGTGACAAGAATCTAACCAATAACTTGTGAGTTGCGCAAAAAAAAAAAAAACAGGTGCCAAAATTATTGGTTTCCGGCCCCTTCGAGTGTCCTTCTTTTTCTTTGTCAAAAATAGGTGAAAGATAGGCGGACTTCGGCGACAACATCTGATTACCAAACGACGAAACGCCGAATGTTATCATCACTTAGGTAGAGAAAATGTGAACAAAAAGATGTAGAGGAGATATTCATTTTGGCCTAAGTGCTCCGTACTCTGCCACATCGTGACCACATAAAAAAACAAGACGAAATAGGGAGGTATGAAGTGTCTTCGTATCTCTCTCAGTCTTCGTTTTGTTTTTCTCGTGCTATAAAGATGATAAACAAAAGGCTACCACCCAAATCAGGCAAATAAAAAATCTTGCGAATCTTCTAAGAAAAAAATGCGTTTTAGTTTTATATTTACGTGAGTTTTAGCCAACTAGGTGTAGATACACTCTTTTATATCACAAGTGCGAGGAGTAAATCAGACGCGAGGGCAAGCAAAGGCAAGAGAGAGACCTCCAGTGCATACGCGACAAGTTTTTTATATTCCATGTCCGTGCACGCACTTCTTGGCCACTCTTCCTAATTGTGGGATGCGAGCCGCGCATGAGAGTACGCCTATGAGCGCCCCTTGCAAGCCATGTCTCTTTTCATACCATTATGTAACAGGTCGTCCACTGCCCCAAGGGGCATCCTGAGGGTGGCAGCGGCGTTGCTCCCTGAAGCGACCACTCTATATCCCAGGAGGCTTTCACATCCATTGTCCACCGCCACAAAGTAACACCCACCACACAGCGGGTTATGCGCTAGGCACACCTTGGTGACGCAAAGATACACAACACACTGCTGAAGCATGGTCACAGCGTGGAAGTCATAACAGCTGTAGTGGACCGGCCGCCACAGCCTGGTTGTCTATCGGCCTGAGGTAGTACGGCGTGCTACAGAAAGACCAGGGTTCACAGTGGCTAGCTCGTCGTGTCGCCCATGCCCTCAACCAATTGACCGGTTGGCATAGATGGACTTAGAGCTCTGTCTGGCTTACGCCACAAGCAATGCACCAAAACGCAGCACCAATGCTGAGAAATCCCAACTATATTGAGATTCGCTAGGTCTGAACTGCCACCAGGCGAGAAAGAACTTGGAATTCAGCATCGTACAGCGCAATGGAGGCACTTTCTCACCTGGCTTGAATTTTCTGGGTTGTTGTTACGGTGCCCCATTGCAGAGTGCATGTGTATATAGAGGTATGGATCTTCCTTCTATAAATGTGATTGGTAGTTTGCGCCTGCCCTCGTCTGTTTCTTCTTGTGTGTTATGTTTAGTTTCGCCCACACGATGATCTATGTGAAAACACTAACTCGCGTAATGGTCAACTTTTTTGAAGTGCGAAAAAATATTGTGACAAACAGCCGAGAATAGGCTGCTGTCACCGATACGCTCGTACCTCATGAAACGAATGGCTCACAGCACATGCACTTACGAGGGGCATACGTGGGTTCCGAGAGCTGGAGATATCATCGCCAGGCTGGTACCCACGTATTTTCAGTGAGCGAAACACCCATTGTTGACAGAGAAGAACCAAAACTACGCACAAACACACGTTACTCGTTCTTACGTGACAGCGCACCACGTACCGAAGTCGTAGCTGAAGGCCTTTACCGCGTTTGTCTCAAATTCATGAAGCCCTGCAAATGATTCGCTTACGTAATACATGCTTAAACACATGCATATGAGACAAAAAAGAAGAAGTCCTACGTTCCAGCGAGGGTTTGTAAACCGCTTCACAGATATACGCCCCCGCGATAAAACGAACTTGCATGTGGTGGCGCTGTGGTGCAATGGGTAAGGCGCTTTCGTCGAATGCATGAGGTGCGAGTTTGATTTCAGTGCTGGATGTAATTTGTGTGGTACTGTGATAGACTTGAATGAATGTGCTATTGTCCATTTTATAATTAACAGTAATACAGTTCAGACAAGGTGGCAACGGATTTCTCCCTTCAGGCGTGTATTCTAGCCGGGGTTTGACAAAGAGTGTACGGTTGCACAATAGTAGTACGTGTACATGTATCTCTCTCTCTCTCTCTCTCTCTTTTGTCTCTCTTGACGAAGGGGAGGTTGAGCCAAGCCTTCTACAAGCCTGTACTTGCAATTTCAAATGCATTTTATAGCAAATTCACGTCCTGATACTTGTGCTTTGTTTTTCCCCTGTAGTCCAATCGCTTGAAAATGGAGAATTTACATATCAATAATTAGCGTGCCGCCGATGTGCACACTCATTATGACCAAGAACAGTAATACGCCAATACGCTGTTTAGATTTTCGTTTCGGGATGGGTTTGATCATTCAAAAAATAACATGGTTGATTCTTCCGTTACGGGAACCAGTTATAACGCAATACTAAAACTTGTCCTTAGCGAAGTAGTTTAATGTTTACTGCACACTGGTGCTAGAGAGCTTGCACAATTTCTTCTGGTGTTTGACAGCTATAGGCACCGTGCAGTCGAGTTTTCCCGTGAAGTGCAGTGCCTGAACGCAATGCCTAGCGAAGAAAAAACACAATAATAGGATGGGGTCAGTCGAAATGGAACGCGATGCCCACGTCTCCCTGCCCACGTGTGCGGGCGGATTGTAAAAGGCATACACGGGGACGCGGGTGCGCATCTGTTTTCTGCGTGGCCCTAACGGCCAACGTCAGCGAACTTAGGTTGGGCTAGTGCAAGCAACGCTGCTCGCTTTGGTCAGCGGACGGTGCCTATTGCAGCCCGACGACACACGCCCACGTCCAAGCTCTATGATTAAACATACATTTGTGGTAGCTGATGCAGTTTTCGGTAAGAGTGACGCGGCTTGTCCGCAGAACTTGGCCTAATGTCTCACGCACCCGGCATGTGAAAGGGTAGAGGAAAGCCGCG